>NC_043703.1:61901491-61927375 GCF_006229205.1 Suricata suricatta | reverse complement strand
CTTTCTTTCTTTCTTTCTTTCTTTCTTTATTTCTTTCTTTCTTTCTTTCTTTCTTTCTTTCTTTCTTTCTTTCTTTCTTTCTTTCTTTCTTTCTTTCTTTCTTTCTTTCTTTCTTTCTTTCTTTCTTTCTTTCTTTCTCTAAGCATTTAAAGTGCCAAGCACTGTGCAGGATTCTAGAAACACAAGACTGAGAAAGACACAGTTCTAGTTGTTGTCTAGTTGAAGGACATTTCTGTCAGAAATGGTGAGCACGCACAGAAATTACTGTAATGATATTTAGGGTGATGATAGCCAGGAGGTCATCTGTAATTTTTTTTAATTTTAACGTTTTATTTATTTTTGAGAGAGAGAGAGAGACAGTGTGAGCAGGGGAGGGTCAGAGAGAGAGGGAGACACAGAATCTGAAGCAGGCTCCAGGCTCTGAGCTGTCAGTACAGAGCCTGACATGGGGCTCAAGCCCACCAACCACGAGATTGTGACCTGAGCCAAAGCTGGACCCTCAACCGACTGAGCCACCCAGGCGCCCCTGTGCCTGTAATTGTTGACATCAGGAAAACGTCACTGGAAAAGAACTTAAAAGGTGCCTAACATTCCGGGTTAATTAGTGGATCAAAGACTGGGTTAGGACTTTTTCTACATCAATAAAAAATAAAAAAGGTATTTCTCATAGTTACCAAAAATTCAGTAAAAATCACTCTACATGTTAATTCACAAAAGAAGCTGAGCTAAAACAAAGGTCTGTTTCATGAGTGGTATGAAAATTCTCCTTTGAATAATAGGATGACCTTCCACGTTATTCTTCACTTCATGTTTGACCTTCTCATCTTGGCCATTTGATGGCTCAGCTTGTAGAAATATCTGCGGGGCTCGCCAATTTTCTCAAGAGCCTCTCTTAATCCTGTGGAATCGAAAGCATTGTCTTTTGGAATGTCGACAAATTGTTGATCCGATAAAGTGAATTTCAACACACTGGAAGCCCAGTCAGTGTAGAAGCAGCCCTGAATTCTGGATTCCTTGGCCCCACGCTTCGCTGCCTCTTCTGTCTCACAGCGTGACTGTGCATTTGTTCTGAGTCCAGAGGTCCTGTGAGGATAAATCAGACCGACCCTTCCAGCCCCCCACAGCTGCTTGGGCTTTCCTCTCTAAGTCTTGCCACTCCTCTTTTCCTTCCTTCTTCCCCAAATGTGTTGTTTCTCGCCCACTTCTGTCTGTCTCTGATTATTTCGATTTATACCTAAATGTGTTTCTTTACCTGAGACTGGTCTACCATGTTGGATCCGGAGCCCGTGCCAAGCTGGATGTTGACAAGATGGCACCCATAGCAGTAGGAAGTGGAAGAGGAGAAGGCAGAGCTAAGGCACGCGGAGCGTCTGGGAGGGGGTCCGTTGTCTTACTCACAGTGAGCTTCTAGAAACCATAGCCTGCATTTATTGCCTCTGCTTTTTTCCTCCTGGTCATTTTTTAACATGTTTATTTATTGAGAGAGAGAGAGAGAGAGAGAGAGAGAGAGAGAGAGAGAGAATCCCACATGGCTCCACATAGTGTGAAGCGCCACTTGGGACTCGAACTGACAAACCCATGAGATCTAAACCCAAATCAACTGACTGAGCCACCCAGTGCCTCTCCTCCTGGTCATTCTTTAATCCACTTTAGCTTGGCTTTGGTCCCTGTCATTCCAGGTGAATCTCCTTTTGCCACATTTTCTAGTAACTTCCTTGTTGCTAAATCTAGTAGATACCCATTAGCCTTTATCTTAATTGGCTCACTGCAACCTCTGCTTTAAGTTCTCTGTTCTTTCGGCCTCTATGATTTCCCTCTGGGTTTTTTATGGTTGCTGTTATTTGATCTCTCACAATCCTGCCTTGTCTCCTTTTCTATCTGTCATTATGTTAACATGATCCAATGTTCTATCATTGGACAACTTCTTTACTGTCCTTTGTTTCAAATGTAATTTTAGTCTATTTCCCTTTCCTGAGGTTAAAGTTCTTGTGTCTATATAACTAACAAGACATCTTCATTTTGACATTCCACAGGCACTATGCACTCAGTACATTCAAAACTGAAAGCTCCTTCCCCTTGGCCAATCTGCTTTCTTTCTTCACTCCCTGTTTTCATTAAAGATGCCACCATCTCCTTGGTCTGCTAAGCAAGAAACTGCAATCATATCTTTAATGCTCTCCTTTCCTCAAGCCCCATGACTAACCAGTCACTCCATTTTGTTGCCTTTTCCTTCCTAAACCTCTCAAACTATTTTCCTCCTCTTCTACCCAAAGGCTGAAGCCTTAATACAGGTCCTTGTCACATCCCTATTTAATTACTCTGACAGCCACCTAAGTTATTTAACTACTTTCTTCTATTTCCTCTCTTATAAACTCACTATAATTCATAATACAATTACATTTTTTATTATAAAATATAAATCTCCTTCCTCTTTTGTTTTAATTAGCTCTTGCTGCATAGCAAACTATCCAAAGATATGGTGGCTTGAAACATAATAAGCATTTATTAATCTCATCATTTCTATGGGTCAGGCATTCAGACATGGCTTAGCCAAGTGGTTTTGTTCCCAGATCTTTCAAGGCATTGCAGTCAAAATCTTGGCTGGGGCTGCAGTCATCTGAAGGCTTGACTGGGGCTGGAAGAGTCATCTCCAAGATGGCTCACCCCGTGCCTGGCAAGGAGGTGCTAGCTATCAGCTGGAGGCCCCAGCTCCTCCCCACATGACCTCTTCACAGGTGTATTCTCACAATAAGTCTACTGGCTTTCCCATAGTGAGGGATCCAGAAGAGAAAGAGCCGGACAGAAGCCAACCTTCTAATGACCTAGCCCCAGATGCCTTGCCTTGCTTGGCATCCTTTGTGCCACATTCTATTCACTAGAAGAAACAGGCAGGGAATTAGCCTCCATCTTTGGGATGGGGGTGGGGCGACTATGAACAAATTCATAGATGTATTTTAAGGCCATTACACCTTCTGAAAACTCCTATAATGCCTTTTATGATATTCATACCACTTTCTTCCTCTTCTATTCCTTCAGATCTGCTAACCTAGTCATAGCTGTATGAACTCATTGTGATTTTTCTATGCTTATGCTTTTGTACATGTCATCCTTTTTGCCTATAATACCATTCTTATTTCTTTACCTATCTAATATCTACTTATCCTTCAAAACCCTCATCAGACACCAACATTATCTGAGTCTGCTTCCTGATTCTGCAGCCCATACCACTCGACTTATACCAGGTAGACTCAATACAGCATACTATTTACCCCACCCCCCACCTTGGTTTAACTATTTCTCCAGATCTGTAAGTTCATGCTAGTATCTTTTGTCTCTGAATCCTCATTGCTTAGCACACTTCCTTCCCCATTTGTGGCAACCCCTGCTAACTAAGAATTTGTAAAATGATGGTGTGAATTCACTAATATTACTACCTGACCCCCACAAAAATCTCATCAGAATATCAAACAAAATAAATTATTGAACTAAGGACTTTTTTCCTGTTTTTTATTTATTTTTAAAAGACCGAGAGAGACAGCACGAGCAGGGGAGGGTCAGAGAGAGAGGGAGACACAGAATCTGAAGCAGGCTCCAGGCTCTGAGCTAGCTGTCGGCACAGAGCCTGACGTAGGGCTCGAACTCACAAACTGTGAGATCATAACCTGAGCCGAAGCCAGATGGTTAACTGACTGAGCCACCCAGGCACTCCTAACTAAAGACTTTAACAAAGTTATTGGCAGCAGATAAGACAGTGGGAAAGGGTTTGAGAAAAATGCAGTGACAAGGATAAGAAAGAGAGGAGAAAGAATCAGGCTGACTTGGGAGTGTCTAATTAAGCTGTCGGGTGAAGAGAAAAGAGTGAATTAGCAGGGAAAAAGGACAAATAATTTAATTCTGAAGATGGAGGGTTTAGGATGTCTGTGATTCTTCTACAGTCTTGCCTCATAAGTCTTAGGAAAAAGTTCTGAAAGCCAGGAGAGCTCACACGAGAGATAGATGTGAGCAATGTTTTCTATACTGTGAGTGACTTCATTGTTCTCGATACAGGAATCATAAAAAATGGGAAAGAAATACTATCAAGTAGGAAGAGAGAAGTGTTGTCACTTTCCCTAAGTTCACGAAGGGCAGAGAAGAAGCTGCTATCGTCTGCTCCCCGTCATTTCCTGGGTGTCACTCACGCCACGTGTTCCGGCCACGTCTAGGCCCTGTCCTCTTGGCCATGATTCATGAACTACTGTGGGGAAAGCACTGGCCCCTCCCTGTGCTAATAGCAGTGGCTCAGAGACTTTTACAAAGTTCAACTGTTGTCTCTAATACACAGAGCCTCAGGTCAACTTAACTTAGAACTCTAAATCACCACGAGGAATTGTGGTTGATAAGTCAGTCAACGGGATTCTAAAGTGCATCTTAAGTTATTTATTGTGAATCTAAAATTAAAATGTCATTTCCTTTCTTGGAACATAAAAAATACAACTATTTCCAAGAAGTGACGAAAGTTAGTTAGTCTATAAGTGACGCCTTCTTCAATCAGCCTAAGTATAAGTAGGAGAAAAGATTGAGCATTTTTGAAAATTCACGTAATGCGAGTAATGTATAAACCGGTTTGGGGAGGAAATTGATTTTCAAGGCAATTCTTTTTTTCCAGTCAATATATTTTTCCCCCAAACCTTGTTTTTTTTTATGTTTATTTATTTATTTTTGAGAGAGAGAGAGCACAGCAGTGAAGGGGCAGAGAGAAAGAGAGGGAGACAGAGAATCCCAGGCAGGCTCCAAGCAGATGCAGGGCTCAAACCCACGAACCACAAGATCATGACCTGAGCCAAAACCAAGAGTTGGACGCTCAACCAACTGAGCCACCTAGGTGCCTCAAACCATGTTTATTTTTAAAACTTGAAATACATTCTGGAAAGTTCTCAGATTCTATTTTCCTTTGGAGAACGTCTCTCCAGAGCAGCTCTAAAAGAGATCGGGCTGCTAATCATCTCGACAACTGTAAAAGAAATCAACCATGTAAGCCAGAATGAGATACATCAAGGCACCTTTGATCATCTGATTAGCTGCTTCACTCTTTCAAAAGCTGGGAGAGGAAGTTATCCTAGATTGTGTTACTTTCAACGTGTGCTTCCTCTTACCTCATTCCATCCGAGGAGCTGCCGACAAGCAGAAGGCAGCCAGGAGGGAGCAAGTGTGTCTTTCCCTTTTTGCTTGGAGCGTTTTGAGTGCACCTAGGGTTCAGGCACACAGGGTGTGTCTGTCTAAGTAAGTCTGACCTCGTCGGTCAGTGCCTCATTGAAGAAGTTGCAATGCGGTGCCTGTTCCAGTGAGTTATGTGTCCTCATAAAAACACTGCAGTTCGCAAAGCTATCGACGCTTAGTCATGAAGCAAAAACACCTGTCAAAAGAGTTTTATTTTAACTTGTTAATGACACCACGAATAGACAGAGGACGATGCCATCATTTCAGGGGACAGTTTTACACAGCAGGCCTCTTCCAGGGCATTCAGAATAGTGCGGCCTGGCTCTGGTCCCTAATTAGAGAAGCCCCACCACGGACACCATAAATCAGTTGTCATCAGAGAACTGTCCTCCTCTGTGTGGAGGGAGGCTCTGCATCTGTTAGCACGGAGGCCAAACCTTGAGGCAATTACAACAGCCCAAGCACTCCTGGACATGGCTCATTGCCCCGCAGATAACTTGATATTTTTCTCATAGCTCTGAGATGATAAAGTGGCTTATTAGGTACCTATCACATTCATAGGCACGTGGTGCGCCTGGCTCCACAGGAAGTTGGGAGAACAATTCACACACACACAAAACAAAAAAAAACAAAAACAAAAACCTGATCCTTCACTGAACCGAATTCCTGATCTTCTTCCAGAGTTAGATCTGGGGGTTTCAGCTAAATTTCATCTCACTCCGCAGGCCTCCGCCAGCCAGACAACCCAGCACACAGTGCCCTAGGGGCTGTGCTGGGCCTGCCCTGCCCTGGTGGGCAACATTCAACCTTCTTAGCAACTTCTTCTTAGGACTGATCCTGCAGAAGGAATGTCAGCAGGGGACACCATGTGAAGCACCTCTAGGGGCTGAATTGTGTCCCTTGCAAAATTCATATGTGGAAGTCCTAAATCCCCATATCTTGGAATGTAACCACATGTTTGAAGACAGGGTCTTTAAGGAAGTGATTACATTAAATGAGGTCATTAAGATGGTCTCTAATCCAATGTGATTGGTGTCCTAATAAGAAGAGGAAATTAGGACACAGGCCTAGTCAGGATACAGAGGGAAAAGCATATGGAGACACAGGTAGAAGATCACTCTCTCCAAGCCAAGATGAGAGGCGTCCATGGCAACCAAGCCTTGCCAAGCACCCTGATCTTGGACTCCAGCCTGCAGGACTGTGACAAAGTTAAGTTTCCATTGTTTAAGGCACCAGTCTGTGGTTCTTTGTTCTGGTGGCCCTAGCAAATTGATACAAGTGTTTTCTAAAATCCCTTAGAAGAATAGGTTATGTAAACAGATTGTGACCACCCAATGATCAGCATATTTCTCCAGAGGATTCGAAAGAGACAAGAAGAGTGTTGTAAGCCACATACAAAATTCAGCAATTTTAACTGAACTGGCTGCACACCTTAGCAATGGTTTAGCGCAGTAGAGGAGTAGATTTACTTAAGTTTACATAAAGTAGTAAAAATAACGTCAAAAAAGAAAGAAAAATACCATTTTAAGACTTTAGGAAAAAGTGTTTTCTAACAGGTTTCTTTTTAGGTTGAAATGGTCAAAACTATTTCTTTGGAATAGTATTGGCAGGACTTTGGAAATAAAGGGTAAGTTAGGTCGCATTGCCTCAGTTCTTTCATTCTTGCGCTAGATGTTCATGTTTATTTCCTCTTTGCTGAGCACTGAGCGCTGAGAACGAATGAGACACTTCTTGTGCTCTGGGACCTCACAGCCTTAGTGTTAAAACCGTAGTGGGATCACCGTACAAAGCGTCTGGGGACACAGAGAAAGGAGAGACCAAGAAGTGCACCTGAAAAAGCCAGGGAATACTTCACTGAACTGGAAATGGAAAAACAAAAACATCGCTGGAGAAAGAACACTGCATGACCCCATGAGAATTGTTAACCTTTGGGCTTCTTGTAACATTGGGGGATAGAAATGCATTCTGTGTTAAGACTTTAGGAAGAGTTGTGGAGTAAGAGTACCTAGCACATCGTTTATATACTCAGTAGAGTTTCTTCCCTCTCTGTAGTTTGCTTTTCCTCTTTCTGCTTCTTCCTTCCCCAGCCCCCTTCCCCCTCCCTCTTCTTTGCCGTATCTTATAGTCTTCCTCCCGTTTTATCATGTATCAGACATCATTCCAGAAAAAAAAAAAAAGCTAATGCACGGGTGAATCAGAGCCATTTGGGTACTTGTCAAAACTAGAGTCATGCCTTCTGTTGATGATCTAAAATTGACTTAATGGTACCTACCTAAAAACAAAACAACAACAACAAAAACATGAAAAAAGTAAACAAAGCAGGAGATTCTGAGCACGAGGGACACAGCCACCAGTCAGAAGGCTACTGTGCACATCCATTTAGTTTCTCCTCCCAACACTGTTGCACTATCTTGTGCCCCTGCATGCCCGTACATGTTGCCACATTGCTTTCAGCCCTCAACTGGAGAGATTTCCCCTCTTGTTTCAAATGTCCAAGGAGGAACGTACCTCTAAATGTTTAGCGTGCATATACAAATGATCTGACTTCTGACAAAGTTAGTCTGTTTCCAGACAGGGAAGGTATTTGGACCCATTGTATCACTTCTCTTGGAGTACAAATGATTGGACAAGTGAACCTGATGAACTTTATTACTTCCTTTGAGGCCCATAGATCCCTCTCTGGACTTTTTTACAAGCCTTATTCAACAGCAAGCCAGCCTGATTGTGTGCAGCGATTTCTCACAGGACCTTTGCAACCATGCAAATAAGAACTTTCTCTTTCATAGAAGCTCACTGTGTGATGTGTTTCATTACAGTAGGCCCTGGTCTCCATTTGCTAAAGCCCTCTTACTTCTCTGAAGGAGAGAAAATGTATTGCCAGTCTGGTAAATGTTAGAGGGTTTTAGTCTGTAAAGGGAAATTTGGCTAAGGATTTTCCAGAAGGTATGAGTATCAAAAATGAGACAATTTATACTTGAAAAACTTGCTACATGATTCTTCAAAATGCCATCACGGAGAAAAAAAATTCACTGTGTTGGACTTTGTTCTGCAAGATTTTTATTGGAATACTATTTTCCTTTTGAATTATACATTTTGGGGGAGTGAGGTGGGTTGCAGGGTGGGGGTGGGGGGCATGATCTTTCCAGAGATTGGTAAAGGTCTTGATCTGACCATGACTTGAGTCACAGCTACTTAAGACACTAGCTTTGCTTATAGAAGATGAAGATGTGCTGAAAATACACATAGAATATGGGAAGGGCACAGCAGCACGTTCAGCCTGCCTATCTGGGGGCAGAAGCTGGCTGTGAGAGAGAAGCACAGAAACAAGTCAATGGGCGTATTAGAACAAGTGGGTCAAGCCCCACTCTGAGCGTGGAGCCTGCTTAAGATTTTCTCTCTCTCTCTCTCTCTCTCTCTCTCTCTCTCTCTCTCTCTCTCTCTCTCTCTCTTCCTCTGCCCCTCCTCCCCTTTCATGCTATCTCTCTAAAATAAATAAAATAGCTGGAGGGTGGGGAGGTGTGCTTGGGTAGCTTAGTTTGGTGAGCAACTGACTTTGGCTCAGGTCATGATTTCATGGTCCATGAGTTTGAGCCCTGTGTTGGGCTCTGTGCTGTCAGTATAGAACCTGCCTCAGATCCGCTGTCCCCCTCTCTCTCTGCCCCTTCCTCATTTGTGCTCTCTCTCTCAAAAATAAATAAACATGAAAAAGAAAATTAAAACAAATAAAATGAAAAACCTTTTTAAAAATTAATTTTCAAAAAACCTGAAAACTTGGTTAATATCACTGTGAGAGTTGGAAACACAAAGGATGCTAATATTTTACAGTATTTATTATGTATGGGCACTCTTCCAAATATGTTATATTAATTCGTGTAATGTTACCCATATGCAGTAGATATCAACTTGTATTCTCCTGTTATACAAACGTGGACACTGAGGTACAAAGAACAAAAGAAATATCCTCAAACACACACGGCCAGTAAGAAACTGAACTTGTAATCAGACCCAAGCCGTCTGAATTCAGAGTCCAGTCGCTTAACCTCTTAGCTCTCCCACCTCTCAGGTGTGGTCTTTGGCGACCATGATGGTACACTCTAGAATTTCTGGGCCATCCTTTTCTCAGGCATTCTCCTCACTGTACCAACATAAATTCCAGTATTTCAGACAATTTCTGTCACATCCAATAAATGTTTGTGTATGTTTGTATATGAACGTGGAAGTTTCCATCACCAAATGTTTTGACTGTAAAGTCCAGGTAAAAGCTATCATTTATACTCATAACTCATTGGTGTGAAAACACTCAACCTCTGTGTACCTCCATCTCCTCATATTTAAAATCAGAGTGTTGGGCCAAAGGGGCTCCCACTGTCAAGAGTTGATATTTTACACTTATCACTTGCATCCAGGTTCAGTCTTGTTTCTGCTGAAGTTAACATCTGATCAGTCTTTCAGGAAAGGATTGTGAAAATTCATTCATAGCCTCTAATATCCAGCAGAACACATTCCTGGAGGTAATTGAGTCTGCTCAAATCAATGAGTCATTAACCATCTGTAACT
This sequence comes from Suricata suricatta, assembly GCF_006229205.1. Classification (NCBI taxonomy): domain Eukaryota; kingdom Metazoa; phylum Chordata; class Mammalia; order Carnivora; family Herpestidae; genus Suricata; species Suricata suricatta. The sequence goes on along the minus strand of NC_043703.1, from coordinate 61,917,622 downwards.
CTCCACAGATTTATTACCAATACCGTTGTTAAGCCTGTAACCTGTTTTGTTTGTGTTTAGAGAAATGTTTTTGTGCTTTCATTCTTAATTTGGCAGCAGCTGGTATTAATTCAGACCATACATTATACTCTTTGGCTTTTCACGACTGCCGTTTCCCACGGGCTACCTGATTATCCCACCCACAGAAGCAGCAGAGAGCACCTAGCTTGTAAGGTAGCAGATGAACAATAGTCAGTGACTGAGCTTTCTGTACTAAATGGGACGTGAGGTTCATTGCACTCCCTATCACAGTCAAGCGAACTTGCAGCAGAGAGAAGAAATAAGTCACTTAAATAAACTGGAAGAGATAAAAGAAGAGTTCCAAGTCACTCAGCCAGTTAAAACCAATTTAATACGTTCATAGAATTTAGGACTTTTCTGCTTAAAGCCCTTTCGTGGATTAAATATCCAGAAAATTGGCAGAGAGAAAGGAACGAACATTTCTGGGCATTTAATATGTGCCAGTCCCAGGGCAGGCTTTTTTTTTTTTTAATGTTTATTTATTTTTGATGGAGAGACAGAATGAGAGCAGGGGAGGGGCAGAGAGGGAGAGAGGGAGCTACAGATCTGAAGCAGGCTCCAGGCTCTGAGCTGTCAACACAGAGTCCGATGTGGGGTTCGAACTCATGAACTGTGAGATCATGACGTGAGCTGAAGTTGGACACTTAACTGACTGAGCCACGCAGGCGCCCCCACTGTGCAGTCTTTAAGATAATAACAAGAGCTGCAGACATTTCTTCCACATGCACAGTTCCAACTGCTCTACACATATCCGCTCATATAATCCTCACATTAGCCTGCAAAAGTAAGCACAGTTTTTATCCCTATGTTATTGATTTCAAACTTGCAACAAATTTAAGAGAAAGCCAATATTACCCCTATTTTTTTAGATGAGGCACTGTGTTTCAGACAACTGTATAATTTGACCATGGTCCCACCGCTAACGAATGACAAGTCAGAATTCACACTCATGTCTGTCTGACCCCCAAATTGTGGTTTTTAAAAATATTTTTATTTTTTTGAGAAAGAGAAAGGGCATGTGTGCAGAGTGGGAGGGGGGCAGAGAGAGAGAGAGAGAGAGAGAGAGAGAGAGAATCTCAAGCAACTTCGTGCTGTAAGACTAGAGCCTGAGGCGGGCTCAAATCCACAAACCGTGAGATTATGACCTGAGCGAAAATCAACGCTTAATGTTGTCACCCACACGCCCCTTTTCCTGCCTCACCATGAACCTCGATATTTTTTAAAAGCTCTTCATTCTATACTGTATTTGACAATTTCCAAGTTGGAAGGGCCCTTAATGATTTCAAGCTTATTTATTTTTATTTTCTAGAAAACCACTGCTTTTTTCAAAGGGTGCACTGGTCTGAAAACCCCAGTATCTGCCTTCTTAACCTAAATCGTCTCTACTTCTGTGATTAGGACTCAAACAATTTTAACACAATGATTCTTAAGTCGGATTCGTCAGAGAGCTCACCTGTGGTGTTTTTAAAACTACAGATTTCCCCGCACCATCATAGACCTAGTGAATCCAGGTTATCTAGTCAGAAAATGAGTGACACAATGTTACTCTAGCTTCAGGCACTATTAATATTATAGCTATTAATTAAATTATTAATTAAAATTAATAATTATTTACTCTAAACTCCTAGAAACTAGACTTTGAATCACCTGGTTACTGTCAGAATTACAATGGACTGGACCTCAAGATATAGCAAGACTTCAGTAGAATACCAAGTAGAGAGCCAGGATCAAAGGCTATGGTTTCTGGGGCGCCTGGGTGGCTCAGTCGGTTAAGCCTCCGACTCTTGATTTTGGCTCAGGTCATGATCTCACAGTTGGTGTGTTCAAACCCTGCATCAGGCTCTGTGCTGTTGGTGTGGAGCGTGCTCTCTCACTCTCTCTCTCTACCTCTCTCTCCCTCTCTCTCTTATTTTCTCTCAAAAATAAATAAATAAATTTAAAAAAAAGGACTATGGGTTCTGACTCAGAAGTAGACTCAGTTGTAGATCTGGCCCTTTTTAAAGAAGTGGCCGGAAGTTCACTGGTGCATAGTAAACTAAGGAATTGGTCTTCAGTCGTCTTTCTGTAGTCAGGGGTCTTTAGGCAGTGACGATGTTTGAAGTCAGGCAGGAGGTAACATGTCGTTCTGTATAATCTGAGGTAGAACAAGCCTGTAACCAGAACAGCGAACATAGGAAGAGCCTGCACTCTGGGCAAGTGAGGCTGACAAGGGAGAGGATAGTTGTCAAGGCTTCAGTCACATAACTTGGGCTCTGGGGCAGGCACTCAGCCCGGCAAAGAGTTGTAGTATAAGAAGGAGCCGAGCCAGACCCTCGTTGCTTATTTCTTCATGTAAACAACCATTTCTTCAAGTATTGGTCACCTCTTAGACCAGGCACTAGACAGAGTGGGTGGCTTGCATATTCTATCATTGCAGTGCAGATTATTCATTATTTCTTGACCATCCGGTATAATAGAACACCTTTCCCATATTTAAAAAGCCCCCGACCTTATGATTCTGAGGACGCACAGAAGCTAGGTTACAGGTTGTAATTTAGGCCCTGTCAATCAAAGACCAACAAGGGCTTCCGGCCATCTGCTAGGCACTGGAGATTTAAAGAGCCTGAAGACCTCATATATTGGGCTTAGTCCTCACCAGCCTCGGTGGTATGGGGCCTGCTGATAAACGGACCACCTTGGTCAAACCTGAGGGGCTCTGCAAGGTGGGGTCTGTACGTGTTCAGTGTTAGTGTCTATAGCTGCCTAGGGAAGGGAGACCCTGACAAGAGAGAAGAGCAGTAATAAGCATGTGCTCTCTTGTGTGTCTATCCTTAGTGCAGTGTCCCCATCAGCAAAATACACCCAATTAGTGGAAGGTGAAAAAGGGGAACTAAGAGAATACGCCTATTAATGCACAAACTAGAAACTCCACATATCACTTCTAACTACATCTCACTGACCAGAGCATAGTCACACCTCACTGTGAAGGGGCCTTGGAGTTACAGGCTTAGCTGGGCAGCTATCCCTCTGTTTGTGATACACACACACACACACACACACACATATGTTACATTGTGCTATTTCTTAAAAACGAAAATTCCAAACTTTATAAGCAATCCAAGCTTTAACTCGTTTTCCAAAAACAATTTAGTTTAACAAAATTTATGACATGCTTCTAACAAGTCTGTAGGTTCTTATGTTATAAATCTTGTATATTAATTATACTAGACACTGACCGTTCTTTTTGATGATCAGCATCTGAACCTCATTATATTTTAGCAATCCCTTACCTCTTTTCTGATTGGATCTATGTGAGCAAGAAGCAGTGATTTTTTATAGACATGTTGATAAGATCTTTGCATGTCAAAAAGTGGGAAATAAATCTGGGAGAATTCAGGGGCCTGCCCCCCTCCCAGCCCCCGTGAAGCTTCTAAGGACCCAGCGATGTACAGCAGGTCCAGATATCCCTTCTAAGGTAAAGGATAATTTGTTGTCTCTGGCTCTTAAAGAGACCAGGCCCTAATACCCAGATTCTGTCAATGTTACCTTATATGGTCATGTTTTTGCAGAAGTAACTAGATTAAGGACTTCAAGGTAAAGGAATTCTCCTGGATCATCTAGGTGGGCCTTATCTGTCATTGCAAGTTATTGGAAGAAGCCAGAGGGGGATTTGACAACACACACAGAGAAGGCAGAGGTTGGGGTAGTGTCTACAAGGCCAAGAACGCCAGTCACCATCAGACACTGAAAAAGGCAAAGAGGGGACGCACCCCCAAGAAAGGAGAGAACAGGGCCCTCCTGATACCTTGATTTGGGACTTTGGCTCCAGTCACTGTGAGAGAATAAAATTCCGTTGTTTTAAGTCACCGAGTTTGTGGTTATTAAGCACAGAAAACGAACACAGATTTTTCTATTAGTAACTGGAAAGACCAGATACCAGCAGCTCACTTTCCCGGCCTCCCTTGCAGGGAGGGCACAAGCCTGTGTGGGGGGAGATGCATCCTGAAACTCGAGTCAGGAACAAAATGCGGGACTGTAGGGAATTCTCTGCGGCAGCAGAGTGGGTTACAGGAAGGTGGGTTTTCTGGAGCAGGAATGTGGGCCAGTTCAGTGGGGGAGGTCTTGGCTCCACTTCTGGATGCATGGCCTCCATCCAGCCTGGTGCATCTGACTGTCCAGTAACTCTGTTGGTTGTTCATTTCTTTCAATACATCGTCCTTCTGTTCATTGTGTTGGTTCCATCCAGCCTGGTGCACCTGACTGTCCAGTAACTCTGTTGGTTGTTGATTTCTTTCAATACATCATCCTTCTGTTCATTGTGTTGGTTCCCACAAACTAAAACCCTGACCAATACCATGGCTTTGCCATTTGTGCAGGGAATTTTCCAAAACTTTCTCTTTCTTTCTCCCATGGTAGCAAGATCAGTATAGAGAAATTGGCATAGATATAGCCATACATACACATTTGGTTCTCTCACCTTCGAAGAGGAGATGTAAAAGACATAGCAAGTATTTCTTTTTTAATTTTATTTTTGAGAGACAGAGAGAGACAGCATGAGCAGAGGAGGGTCAGAGAGAGAGGGAGACACAGAATCCGAAATAGGCTCCAGGCTCTGAGCTGTCAGCACAGAGCCTGACATGGGGCTCAAACCCACGAACCCGTGAGATCATGACCTGAGCTGAAGCCAGACGCTTAACTGACTGAGCCACCCATGCGCCCCCCAAGTATGTTTTTTTTTGTGAATAAATGCACATAGACAGTGTTTGGGGGCATGCAAAAAAACTGTTTATAAGATTTCTTTGATGTTTATCAAAGACGGAAGATTTGAACCCAAAGCATAGCCATTGCTTCTCAGAAGGAGGTGAGCTTCAGGAGGAGACAGCCTGTGAGGAAGATGTGTCTAGAAGACAAGCCAGCCTTGGGGGTCAGGGACGCCAGCAGGTGGCTGATCCTGCCTTGATGGCCAGGCCCAGGGAAGGATAGAGCGCCATGTAAAAGCTGAGCCCAATGTCACGGAGCAGCTGTCAGAGGACGTGTCTATCTTGAATGTAAAATGGACAACCTGAGTCCCAATTTGTCCTGTAACTTTCCCTTGACTGACACCTTCTCAGGGACACAGCGCAGTAAAATCACAGAACAGGAGAGGTCACAGAACAGAATCTAGGCAAAGAGAACCCATTTGTACTCAATGTTTGCCATAGGCCGGGCTCTTCATTTACCGCTTCGGTTAATTCCTTAAACAGCCTAACGACACAGATACTCTCATTAATATTCTGAAGATGAGAAAACCTCTCTTCTGGCTGGACAAGCCCCTTCCTAGAGGTCACAGGGGAAAGGGTGGGCTCCACACCTACACCTGCCCTTCTCCCAACCCACATTCTCCACTTCCTGCCAAGTTTACCTGCTGCCTTGTGACTAAGGGAAATGATGGGACTCAGGTAACTCACATAGTTTCTAATCTAGAAAGAACTGGAGGATAAGAATTTTTTAAATTTTTAAAAATATGTTCAAAAAGGTCTCTATTTTTACAAAATGACATCCACATCCATAAACAGTTTAAAAATTAAGACATACCTGGGGCACCTGGGTGGCTCAGTCAGTTAAGTGTCTGACTTCTCAGGTCATGATCTCACAGTTCGTGGGTTTGAGCCTTTGTCAGACTCTGTGCTGAAAATTCAGAGCCTGGAGCCTGCTTCAAATTCTGTGTCTTTCCCTCCCTCTCTGCCCTTCCCCTGCTCATGCTGTCTCTCGCAAAAATAAACATAAAAAAATTTTTTTAATTAAGACATTTTATTTGTTTAAAGAAAATATCAATCGGTAATTAAGAATATCCAAAATATATCTATAGTTTAATGCAACAATTTAAATAACAATTGACCTATTCATTCTAACATACTTGGCAAAAATAACCTTCCAATATCCATAAGCATATAACTCCTAAATTATACTTCCAGCCCAGATGCTTCTCAGTGGTAGACAGAATTACAAAGGTGGCCTCCAGCATCTCTGTCTCCTGGTTATTTAATCAAACACTAAGGTAGTGCTTCTGTGAAGGGATTTTGCACATATAATCAAGATGTCAGGTCAGTTGACCTTAAGATGTGGTGCTTTTCCAGTGGCCTTGGCTCAATCAGGTGAACCCTTAAAGTGCCTAGAGTTTTTTCTGGCTAGTGAGAGAGAAAGTCCCAGGGATCCAAAACATAAGAAAGGCTCCACCTGTTCTTGCTGGTTTGAAGAAATGCAGGCAGCCTCTAGAAGTGGGGAGTGACCCCAGCCAAGCTGACAGCCAGCCAGGAAATCATGGCCTCAGACCCTCAACCGCAAGGAACTAGATTCCACTAGCAGCCTAAATGAGCTTGGATGTAAATTCTTCCCCAAAGGACCTAAATGAGAACACAGCTTAGCCAAAACCCCCGATTCCAGCTTTGTGAGGCTTCACACAGAGAACCCTGGAGAGCCCACCTGATAATTGGGTGCTGCTTAGTAGAAGTTTCTACCATAAACTTAGAAGGGCCATTGAAAACTAAGTAGTAGGAAACTACTACTTAGCAGCAGAAAGCTAAGACACTCTCCTAAGCTTGAAATCTACACACAGAACTTCTTATTCTTCCCATAAATATTTACTGAGCATGCATTTGTGAATACCACTTAGGGCACATCCATAGACAAAAGGGATATGGTCGTGTCCTGTAGCCCTTCTATTCCATTAGAAAAGATAGATAGAGTGAGCTCCAACTCAACTTATCTCCCCTTCCTCTTCTTTTTGTGTGCTTTCTCTCAGTGGACATCATGGTGGCATGGTGTCCTTTTCTGTCTTCCTCCACCAGTATGTCCAATCAGCCAACAGGTCCTATTTATTCTTCTTCTGTAATATCTTTCAAACACATTACCTTATTTCCAAACACAGATCCTTCCCTAGTTCAAGCCACCAGCACCTTTCCCTCAGAGTACTGCAACAGCTTCTTTTTTTAATGTTTATTTATTTTGTGTATGAGAGCTTGAGCAGGGGAGGGGCAGAGAGAGAGAATCTTAAGCAGGCTCTGTGCTGCCACCTTGGAGCCTGACATGGGGCTCCAACCCACAAACTATGTGATCATGACCTGAGCTGAAACCAAGAGTCAGTTGCTTAACCAACTGAGCCACCCAGGCACCCTTACTGCAACAGTCTCTTAAATGCCCTCTTACATCACCAATTTCTTTCCTGATCCCTGGTTTATTCACACTGAAGCCAGAGTAATTTCCCTGTAGCACAGATCTAGCCATTCACTCCCATGCTTTGAGTCTCCCAAAGTCCCTTGCCTTCAACTCTAACAATATCCAAACCTCACCCAGATCCATGAGTTATATGACATCAATGTTTTAATATTTATTTATTTTTGAGAGCTAGAGCTGAGCAAGGTAGGGGCAGAGAGAGAGACACACACAGAATCCAAAGCAGGCCTCTGGCTCTGAGCTGTCAGCACGGAGCCCCACGTGGGGCTCAAACTCATAAATCTCAAGATCATGACCCGATGTGAAGTCAGACACTTAGCCGACTGAGCCACCCAGGAGCCCCTCCTCGTTTTCTTTCCCTTGCAGCTATCATGCTCTCCAGCCACACTGAACTACCCAGACATTACCTCTCTGTCTTCCAGGGCTTTTCCCTCCACATGAGATCTCCACCCCTAACTCCAACCACTTTTTTTTTTTTTTAATCTTACTCCTTGTCTTTATTTTCACTTCTGGAAAGACTTACTGCTCTTTCATGGGCTGCCTTGTACCCTATACCTGGTCTCTTTTAGTATTTCCCAGTCAGCATTTGTTCAATGGATAGTTGATTGTATCAAGCAACGTTCTGATTAGTAAAATTGATTAACTCAAGCTTTGCTGACAGTCGCTTTAAATCATGAGCTAAAGTGATTCAATTTATCTCAAAACCACCTCATTGTTGAGTGTATTTCTTGTATCCATTAGATTGATCATAAAAGGCTTTCTGTGAAAATTCTTCCTTTCCCTGCTGTATTCTGTATGCCTGTTCATTATAAGGTTGGGATTGAAATAAAGCTGCACTGAAATGCTTTAAAAATATCATTTTATGAATAATATGTCTGAAAGAGAATTACTGAATCTGTTTGCAGAGCTGCCATCAATCTGTCACCTTAAAATATCTTCACTAACTGTTCCCACATTTACCAATGTTATTGCCATAAAACTCACACAGCGATTTTGTTGAATGAATGAATGTTGATAAGCATATGACTATGTTTATCGGAAACCTGAAGACCCACTAGGGAGAGGGGAAAGCTGAAGGTGTCACCATGCAGATGAGTGGGTCTCATTAAGGCTTCCAGATTGGGACCTATTGACAACACACTACGGGCAGGGATGTGACCGAGTGAGGAGACTGCAAGGGGATGGGGTAGGGAAAACACTGAGAAATAAAGATGGAAACCAAAGTTCTGCACAAAATGGGAATGGCAAGAATGAGAATGGCAATTTTACTGGGCACTTTTCTAGTTATTTTCTCTCTCTCTCACTGCACGTGTTATACTTGAGCTTTTGCAGAGAACAGGGCAAGGGAATACCAAGCATCGAAACGGCTTATAATGCAAAACAGTCTTCTGTTGAGTATGTTGGCCAGAGTTCTTTGTTATAAGCAAATGATATCTACTCTGATTGATTTGCACACAAATGAAGTTTATTAAAAAGACATGGACTAGTTCACAGAATAGCAACAAGGCTAGAGAACGTGGCTTGGGGGTTACTTGGCCACACACACACAGAGTCCCCAGAGGACACATCTAAGCTAGTTGCTGGGTCATACAGCTTTTATTCCTAATGTTGTTGGCTCTGAAAATTGGCCAGTGGCCAAAGGACACCATTATGAGGACTTTTCCACTGTTAACTTGCAAACTTCATTTATACCAATTGTTACCACTGCGTAAGAGAGAACACTTTGCTTCTCTGAATCTCTAGTTTCCAAGTTAAAGTCAAGGGCAGGTGTAGTAGATGCTGTACAGCCAAAAATAATGACAACTAACTGCCAAAACCAAACACATGAATTGATAGTCTACATTGGATAAATTGAACTACGTTAAAATTAAGAATTCTGTTCATCAAAAGACATCATCAAGAGATTTCAAAACAAGTCATAAACTAAAAGAAGATATTTACTTCATGTATATTCAACAGAGGGTTATTATTTGGAATACATAATAAATTCCTATGAATCAGTAGGCAAAAAATAGAGAAATGAGCAGACATATGAGCAAGAATTTCATAGAATCATAAAAAGCATATATGACAATATCTTTAATGTATATATAATCAGTAAAATGGAAATTTTAAAAAATTAGATACAATTTGGTATTCTTAGATACAATTTGGTATTCACCAAATTAGCAAAAATTAGAGTCGGACAAGAACGAGTGTAAGAATCTAAAGCAAAGATTTCTCATACATGTTGGAGTTAGTCTCAGTGAAAATAAATCTTTTGGAAACCCATTTGGCCTTGGATAGTAAAATTCAAGAAATAAGTATGTTCTGAGCTAGATGTTTTATTCCTTGGACTATAACACACACACACACACACACACACACACACACACAAAACTCTCATTTATGGGTAAAAAACCTGGTAAGAACCTGGTGGCATTGTGATATAAATTGGAAATAACCAAGGTTTTTTAATAGTGGGAGAGAGAAATGTTTTTTGTTTACATTTATTTATTGGCGTACTCTACATTAGTAGGGAAAAAACCAATGAGCTACTGTCACTCATATCATCATTCATGACCCTCAAAAGCATGACACTGAGTGAAAGTAGAAATTTCGGAAGAAAATCTACAACATGCTTCATTTATGCAAAGTTTAAAAGCTCAGCAATATATTGTTAAAGGATCATGAGAGTGACAAAAGTACAAAGAACCCTAGCATGGTGACTCACTAACCATCGGGGTGGTGACTGAAGCAGGGCATGGGAAAGAGCTCCTGCATGCCTCAGCAGTGGCATCCAAAGTCCTGGGTATTCAGGGGCGCCTGGGTGGCTCAGTCGGATAATTGGTTAATCACCTAACTCTTGTTTCCAGCTCAGGTCACGATCTCACGGTTTGTGGGATCAATCTCCACATCAGGCTCTGCACTGATAGCGTGGAGTCTGCTTAAGATTCTCACCCTCCTCTCTGCCCCTCCCCTATTCCTGCTCTGTCTTTCAAAAATAAACCTACAAAAACAAAACAAAACAAAGTCCTTGTTTTCTTTAGTCTTTTAAGTTGGCTAGAAATTACATGGATATTCCTTTTACGGTGGCTTTTTAACATATACCTATAAGTTGTTCAGTCTTTGGAATCTAGTCTAAATTTCACAAGTAAAAAAAAATACTAAGTCTTAGACAATGAGGTGGCGGTGGTGGTATTGGTAAGGATGGCTGTAGTTTTGCGCCGAGGAGGGGTAGCCCCTCCTTTTCTGAGTCCCACAGGGAGTATTTGTGGATGCCTTCCTGGAGCTGTTGTGTTGGGAACAGACTCTCACGCACTGCGCCTCCTTAGGAAAACACCAGTGACCTTTACAAAGGTTGAGAAGCTTTTTATTGAAAGGGTTGGGGGAGGGGTAAATGAATGGTAGATCCACAGAGAGACTATGGGTTTTGTGCTTCTGAGTCTAGTTCCCAGTTATCTTGCAACACAACTATACTGTTTACTGTCTAGGCTTTTTGCCAAGAGTCCCCTCGGGATGCTCCCAGATCTCCTATCTTTCCCTCCCCCAGTGGACTTCTCTCATTTCCTACCCTCTGGTTCCTTACTCTCTTGTTCCTCACTCTCTGGATTCCTTACCTCTCAGGCCTTTCTCTTTCATCTTGTAAAGTACTCTCCCTTTAAGTTTTTCTCCAGCCTGTGTCCCAACTCTGTGTCCCCGCCCTCTATAGCCAGGGTCTCCCGATTCAACTGTGCCTCCTGTACTTCACACAATTTGCCACCTACAGCGTTAGACCACAGTCATGCTTCTCCTCCTTCCACTTACTGCTTCTCCACAAAGAAGCATGTATAGCTTCCGGCTGGATGTGCCTTTTTGCCCTGGGAAAAATAATAAAATGAGTTTTAGTCTTCTGAGGACTGGGAGGCCTATGGACTGCAAGAAGGAGCTTCTCCTCAGGCTGCCGCTGTTCTCAGTCTCCAAGTCGGTATCTTCCAAGATCCAAGTTCAACGCAGCTCACAACAATGGGGATTGATTTCTTTCTAAAGACTTCAGCTAGTTTGTAGAAAAATGCATATTCTACCTGTAACATAACTTTGAGCCCTCCTCTTTTTTTTTCTTTTTTGCTATCCGATACTGAATACTCAGGACTTCTTACACTAAGAGATGTCTATCCTGTTTTTGCAATGTTGCATTATAAAAACTCTCTGTTAACGGACACTGGATGGTAAGAAGCAGGATAGCGAAAAGGTGATAGTACTTTAAGAATTAAGTTGTCTGGGGTGAGGGTGCCTGGGTGGCTCAGTCCATTAAGTGTGTTACTCTTCATTTCGGCTCAGGTCATGATCTCAGGATTGTGAGATTGAGCCCCATGCTGGGCTCTGTGCTGAGCATGGAGCCTGCTTGGGATTCTCTCTCTCTCTCTCTCTCTCTCTCTCTCAAAAAGGAAAAAAAATTAGGTGGTCTAGGTTTGAATGCCAGCTTCACCCCCTCCTAGCTGGCTAACCTTGGACAAGGGACCCAACCACCCTGGATAAACTTTCTCACTCATATGGCAATTTCAGCATCCTACCCCCATCAGTTAAATAAAATAGTCCATGTAAAGTACTTGGCACACAGCCAAGGTTCAATGTTAGTTATTATGATGTCTTGCACAAACCACATCTGTCTAATTACAGGGTTTTCCCTTGTGAGTGATGAGGTGGGTGGGTGGGGGCGGGGCACAGCAAGACAAGGGAGAGAGAAGTCCTTGCATTAACATTGGGTATTTTTATCCCACGTCGTATGTACTTGAGAAACAGCATTCATGTCTCTGGTGAGACAGCTCAGCAAATGTAGACACAACACTGGGTGATGACCAGTGTGACTGTGAGGACCGTGTCTTGGACCTAAACAGGTCACTTTTTATAACAATCAAACCTTCTTCTTGCTTTTTAAAAATTGATGACAGACAGCCATCTGAACAGGTCTGCTATTAGGAACAGGCACATAAATCTGTCTTTATTTTAAATTTTCCTCTGAGGAGGAGAAACGTGGCAAATGAATATAAATAAAGTTTTCTTATTTTTTTTCTTTTTTTTCCTACCAGATGACAAGGCTGACACATGTTAAATTTCGAATTGGATTTGGTATGCAGACTTCGGAAGAAATGCCCCCTGGATTCTGTGAACTCTCAAAAGTTGGAGACTGGAAGGCACATGTAAGTTAGATCCGGGGGCCTGCCAATGCCAGTTGGGCCGACCAACGGCCGCAGATTTGCTTTCCCTCTGCTCTGCCAACATTTGGGGAAAAGGACTTGGCTGCTCTCTCGAGCAGAAATAAACTCTGGAAGCTGACAGGAAGCTGGAGGAAGACAAACCCTCTGTGTATAACGGGGGAGCATCAGACTATAATGGATCCTAGAATTAGCAGGCTAGGTCTCCCAGCTTCTTCTAGAACTTCCAATCTTAAAACAAATTTTTAAAAATATGTTGTTTGCAAAACAATTCTCCAGCCGGCGCTCATATTTTTTATCTCTGCAGTGATTTTACTTAGAGATAGTACTTTGAGAATTGGGTGATTTGAAGGCTGTTTTATTTAACTTTCTACTTCTTCCCTGGGGTAGTGTATGGTGGTCTAAGGTGATAATGAAATTGTTCTGGAAATTCATCTCCCATCCCAACCCTATGGATATCTAGAACTGCATTTGCATGAGAGACCTTGGCAAAAATGGTAAAATGTATACAGATGAAAGAAAGAAATAGGGGGGTGCCTGGGTGGCTCAGTCGGTTAAGCGTCCGGCTTTGGCTCAGGTCATGATCTCACAGTTCGTGGGTCTGAGCCCTGCATTGGGTTCTGTGCTGACAGCTCAGAGCCTGGAGCCTGCTTTGGATTCTGTGTCTCTTTCTCTCTGACCCTCCCCTGTTCATGCCATCTCTCCCTGTCTCTCAAAAATAAATAAAAAACATTTAAAAAAAGAAAAATATAGGGGCTGCTGGGTGGCTCAGTTGGTTGAGCATCCAACACATGAGAATGTGGCTCCCTTACCAATAAGTAGGAAGACAATCTGTTTGTGACTCTGTTTCTTCATAATAGGATAAATGAAGTTGAAGTGTCTAAATATAATAAGTTTTTTCTTCCAGGATGCTATAGATAAAGGGAGTAAAGTGAAGTAATGGGTAAGTATTTAAGGAGTTTCTAAGCAATAGAGAACATGGAAATATAGACTAATCCTGGGAAACTTACCATAAAGACCCATAGAGCAACTTCAAGTCAAATTATAAAAATTGGGTGTTCTACTATTTATTGAATCTTTTCCAGTCACAGGATCATGATACTAAAATGACATGTTTCTCCTTCTATTAGTCTGATACTTCATCTGCCTCCCTGCTTCCCAAGGCAGCCCATCTATTGCTGGTGGCTGCAGTCATTATATTATATTATATTATATTATATTATATTATATTATATTATATCATATCATGTCATATCATATCATATCATATTATATTATACTATATCATATTATACTTTATTTTATTACTTAATTTTTTTTAACATTTATTCATTTTTGAGAGACAGAGAGAAATAGAGCGTGACCAGGGAAGGGGCAGAAAGAGAAGGAGATGCAGAATCCAAAGCAGGCTCCAGGCTCTGGCTGTCAGCACAGAGCCCGATGCGGGTCTCATACCCACACACCACCAGATCATGACCTAAGTTGAAGTTGGACATTTAACCAACTCAGCCACCCAGGCATCCCTATTTTACTATTTTTAGAGAAAGAAAAAGAGAGAGAGAATGCTGGGGAGAGGCAGAGAGAGGGAGAGAGAGAGAATCCTAAGCAGGCTCCATTCCCAGCTCAGAGCCTGACGTGGGACTTAATCTCACGACCGTGAGATCAATGCCCTGAGCCAAAATCAAGAGTTAGACTCTTAGGTAACTAAGCCAGTCGGGCACCCCTAAAATCCTTTCTTCAGTTGAAGTAAAGTCTGCCTATTCTTGATCCTTTTCATTATTATTTAAATCTATTCTCTTCCAAGCAGAATGTGGAGTAAGCAGGAAACAATTGTGCATGCCAAACAGGGGCAAACACAGCTCCTCAAAGAGAATATCCAAATGCCAGCAAGCATAGGAATAGATCCACACTCTCTTCAGTCATCAGGGGAATGGAGACTGAAACCAGAGTAAAAGATCTCTGCAAGAACATCAGAACGGCAAACACTGAAAAGCCTAACAATTCCAGGTGTGAGCTGGGACATGAAGCATCAGGAATCCTCATATATTGCCAGCTAGAATGTCAAAAGCACAAGCACTGTGGGAAATTGACAATTTCTGCTAAAGCTGACAAGGCCTGTCTTGGGATCCAGCAATTCAGACCCAGAGAAAGGAATGGATATGTTCACGAAAATACATGCGTGAGAATACTCAGAGCAGTTTCATACATAACGGCCTCCTACTAGAAATAACCAGAATTGCCACCCACTGAAAAATTAGTAGCATCGTATACAGTGAAAAACATTGCAAAGATAAAAGGAACAAACTACTGAAATACATGACAGCATGAATGAATCCCACAGAAATTACATTCAGTGAAAAAAGCCAGACATGAAAAAACCACACGCTATATGATTCCAAATTCACTGGATGTTCAAGAAGTGTTGAAACTAACCAATGATGGTACAATTCAGGATAGCGGTTCTCCGCGGAGGCGGGAGATGGATATAGACTGGAACAGGGCATGTGAGGAACTCATGGTTTCAGGAATGGGTTAGAAATGATCTATATCTTGATATGTATGGTGATTATAGGAATATAGGCATATATAAAAAAATCATCAAAGTGTATACCTAGTATTAGTTCACTGTATGCACTATGTTTATCAATAAAAAAAATCAATAAATATGAGTGAAACAAACCAAAAAAATATGAAATGGGAAAATCGGGTTGGGTATGGAAATGAAGATAGGATGGGCTGTGTGCCTTGGATCGAGAACAGACAAGCAATGGGTGATGGTGGGGAGAGGGGATATTACATTGAATTAAACCAAAACCTGATAGAATCCACAAACACAGAGAACTCATTTATTTCTCTCTGGCATTTCATTCTGATTGAGGGATCAAATTTAGAGTTGTCTAAAGGCAAATTCCCTGGGAAACAGGCTCTGAGGTAGAGATTTATGTACAGGAGTTTTATCAGAGAGGATGCTTATAAGAGCATCGCCAGTAAGAAAGTGAGGGAAGCAGAACTGCGCAGAGAGAGATGAAGGTGATGCTATTTTACCAGACTCGGCCAGTTCTACTGGGAGCTCTTGTACTCAGATGGTCCTTCAACGTTGCTAAAAAATTGTGACAGAGAGGCCAAGACTTTGCATATTGCAATCACTCATTGCTGCCCTGGGGAGGGTGCATAACCTTGGGTAGCATGCTGCCTTTGGTAGGTAACAACCCCCAGCGAGGGGTTATGAGAGAGCAGTAATGGCTAACATTCCGGGCAGCTGGAAGAACTATCGTGTTGGTCGGTAGGGCACAGTCTGGACAATGTGTCAACGTATCCATCCTCTGTGATATTTGCTTCTTAGTAAGTTTACCTCCACCGAGGACCAGCTTCCCTAGGATTCTGCTTGGTCTCTTCTCCTAGGTAAACCCACAAGAGGAAGGTTCGTGGGATGAGCCACAGACCACACCACTCTAACTGGCTTTGTGGCCACAACTGATTCTCATCCTTTCTTCTTCCACTACCCATTCTATATCCTTTTCACCCTTGGCTAGCAGTTCCATTGGTCAGGGTGGCTTTTCTTATGGTGTGCTACTTGCCCTCATCCCCGAGGAGGTTGGAGTCCCAGTCACCCTGACTTTCTCACGCTGTGACTGCTGAACTTGTCCCTTTACCATTAAAATTGGGAGGACTGTTTCAAGACATGCCCCTGGGGGTAAAGCTAACC
>NC_043703.1:61879280-61901391 GCF_006229205.1 Suricata suricatta | reverse complement strand
GGTTAGCTTTACCCCCAGGGGCATGTCTTGAAACAGTCCTCCCAATTTTAATGGTAAAGGGACAAGTTCAGCAGTCACAGCGTGAGAAAGTCAGGGTGACTGGGACTCCAACCTCCTCGGGGATGAGGGTAAGTAGCACACCATAAGAAAAGCCACCCTGACCAATGGAACTGCTAGCCAAGGGTGAAAAGGATATAGAATGGGTAGTGGAAGAAGAAAGGATGAGAATCAGTTGTGGCCACAAAGCCAGTTAGAGTGGTGTGGTCTGTGGCTCATCCCACGAACCTTCCTCTTGTGGGTTTACCTAGGAGAAGAGACCAAGCAGAATCCTAGGGAAGCTGGTCCTCGGTGGAGGTAAACTTACTAAGAAGCAAATATCACAGAGGATGGATACGTTGACACATTGTCCAGACTGTGCCCTACCGACCAACACGATAGTTCTTCCAGCTGCCCGGAATGTTAGCCATTACTGCTCTCTCATAACCCCTCGCTGGGGGTTGTTACCTACCAAAGGCAGCATGCTACCCAAGGTTATGCACCCTCCCCAGGGCAGCAATGAGTGATTGCAATATGCAAAGTCTTGGCCTCTCTGTCACAATTTTTTAGCAACGTTGAAGGACCATCTGAGTACAAGAGCTCCCAGTAGAACTGGCCGAGTCTGGTAAAATAGTATCACCTTCATCTTCTCTCTCTGCCCAGTCCTGCTTCCCTCACTTTCTTACTGGCGATGCTCTTATAAGCATACTCTCTAATATTCTGTGTTAATCTGTGTAAGTGCATCAAATATTCTGTCAGTTTTCAGTAAACCGTGGTGACTTGGGCTCTGGGATCAGGAAAGGTAAATTCATACTTTGAGTATGATACTTTTCCAGGCAGAATGAGCCATTGCCCCCTCTAGGATGGAAGAGGTCCAGTGTAGTAAATTTCCAAAATGACTAATTTGTTCCTTCTAAGGATAGTTCCTTCTAGGAGTAGAATATCAGGGGCTCAGCATTGATCTATGTTGCTGGTAGTTTGATTATTCAGAGTGACAGAAACAGATCAGCCTTATGTGAGAGGTCTTACTAGTGGAACCATATACAACCTTCTCTCGGACATCATGACTAAGAGTGGGCCAGAACTGGGATGGCTGATGACAGAGACTGGCTGACACCAGCCAACTGAGCCATTCTGTCTGCTTGGCTGTCTGGTGCCTCTTCTGTGGCGGATTCTCTCATTTGGGTGTAACCTTGTGATGCACAGTGTTGGTTCACAAGCTTCTTGGGAGCTCCCAGGTGTAATCTGCAGTTGGCCACCACATGTGGAGGGTAGGGACAAACTGAAGAAAGAGGCAGGCCATTCCTGGTTGGTAGGTGGCAGGGAACGTACATAGGAGGCTGTTTTGGGCAGCAAGCAGGTGGATCCCTACACCTACCCTCCAAATCCAGAAGTTTATAAAGAAGCCCTAACTGGGCTAAGTCATGTATACCATGTAGGTGTTCTCCACACCACATCATCATCTCAAGGCTGCGCTTTTGGAGCTGCCTCTGGGGGTGGGAAAGTCAGGTGAATCACATTCCAAAAATAGAGGAGGGAATGAGGAGTCTTTGAGTGGTTGGGTCCAACTTACAAGTCAACTGGCAGTCACATCTTTTTGACGACCTTCCCCAATACCAGGACTTTGCATTTTGTGCCCATTTTATAGATGCATCCATATGCTTGTTCCCAGACTTCCTTCCTCCTGTCTGTTTCTTTCCAGACTTTGACCAAAAGCCAAACCATTCACTATTGGGTATATTTTTCTGTTTATATTTATGGCTGACCACTTATCTTTCTTCATAAAGTAGGTGATCAGGGATACTTTCCATATCTCTGGTAATTTGAGGGATTCTCCCTCACCTGTGTCTTTTAACACCACCCTGGAGGGGAGTCATATGAGAACAAAATTTATTTTTGGTTTGTACTTACAAACCAAGACAACTTATTCTTAAACCAAGCTTGGCCTTTTCCTTCTCTGTCAGCTGGGGACCCATATATGCAGGAACAGATGTGATTCGAAAGAGAGGCAGTGATAAAATAGTAATCAATGATGCAGGGCTCAGGGCCACTTACCTATACTCCCTGGTTGTGGCTCAGGTCCAGAAACTGGGCAAGGGATCATAGCATTTCACTGAGTCACCTGCCTCAGCCCCCTGCTCCTTCTCCTTGATTAATTCTTGTTTTGTAGCTTGAGCAGTACAGCTCTTCATTGTCCATCTATTTTGTCCTTAGGGATTCCATAATTCTATTAACTATTGCCATAGCTCTCCATGGGCCAATCCCCACGTAGTTACTACTTAGCACTCACTGTGACAATTCTATTCACTTGCTTTTGGTTGTTAAGCACTATCAACTGGCTTCCATTCTTTCTTTTCATTCTTTTTTTAATGTTTATTTATTTTTGAGAGAGACAGAGAGACATAGTGTGAGCGGAGGAGCGGGGACGGGGAGAGAGAGAGAGAATCTGAAGCAAGGCTAGGCTCTGAGCTGTCAGCACAGAGCCCGACATGGGGCTCGAGCCCAAGAACTGTGAGATCATGACCTGCGCCAAAGTCGGATTCTTAAACGACTGAGCTACCAGGCGGCCCTGGCCTCCACTATTTCAATATCGTATCCTCATTAGACTCAATTCTATAACAGCATCTCCTGCCATTAGCCTGGCCTATGGAAGGGAGACACCACCGAGCTTCTCAGTGAGGCCTGTTTCCTCCAGGCCTTCCCATTGTACATAGTTTGTAGGCTTCACTTTTAAATGGTACATTCTCACTAGCATGCCCACTTCTCTGAGCCTTTGGACCTTACCACTGTTTGCCAAAAACATTCTGGCATTTCTACTTAATTTATTATGGTAGGCCATCATGTTTCTTAGGCTTTCAAGAGCCATACTTCTAGCACATTCACACTGTCTATGTGGTCTTTGCCAGGGTGTTCTATTCTGTGTCTTAGGAGAATCTTTTTAAATTGACAAACTCTTTCTTAGCTGATTTGTTATTCAGCCTTCCTTGATTCGGCACCGTCTGGATTCAGTCCCACAATACTCTTTCAGCTTTGTGGTCAGTGTTTTCTAGACTTTAGAGCTTCTTCAGGGTATAATCTACTTCCTCTCTTATAAGAGTCATCACTTATCTAGCTAAGTCAGTGCTTCAGGATAGAGGTTTCTGCCTTGTCTTCCAAGGGTGGAGAGAGAGTCCTATCCTTTCCAAGAAGGGAGGGAGCCACTTTTCAAGGCCCAGAGGATTTCAAGGTTCTTGAGTGCATTGATCCAGATGTCCCCATTCCAAATCTCAGTTTCTTTGTCCTTCCTAATGAAAGCCCAGACCTTGGCCCATCAGGCTTGCTGAGGCTGAGGATTTAATAATCTCTGGAGTCCTGAAATGATTCTCAGTTTTTTCTGTACCCTGGCTATAGAGGAGATGAGTGTCCTTTGATATGCAATAAATGAGGCCTTCTGACTTCTACTGTTGATGATGTATTAGCGATTAATCACTCTGGTGATTTTAAACATATCAGCAAATTTTGACATACCTACCAGACACCCTTTGTGACTCACACCTAATGAATAGAATACAGTCGAATTGATGTGACATGACCTCTGTGGCCAAGCCATAAAAAGCAATATAGCTTCCACCTGACTCTCTTCTGCCTGTTGGCACTTTTGCCCCCAGAGCCCAGCTACCATGCTGTGAAAAAGACAAGCAGCTGCTTGGGAGGGTCACATGTAAATGTTCTAGCTGAAGGTGGTATCAACCACCAGATAAAATGAATAAGCCCCTGGATGATTCCAGCCTCTAGCCTTTCAGCCACTCCATCTGATGCTGAGGAGAGGAGAGATGAGAGGTCTTCGCCGGGCCTTGCCTGATTACAGATCTGTGAACTAAATACATGTTTTCATTGCTGCCACCAAGTTTGAGAGTGGTTTTGTTACACGGCAATAGATTCAAGGACCATCGCTCTCAACCTTCCATTATCTTTCTGCAGTGTACCAGCAGCACTCAGTAACTCGATCCAGTTTCATAATCTTTTTAATTACTTCTTCCCACATATCTTTCAGACACTTGAGATATTATACCAGCTGGCATCTTCTCTTCTATTGGATTTCCCATTACTTCTCCATTGGGGAAAGCCTTAACAAGTTGCACGGCCTTAACATGTCACATGCCAAGGGGTCCTCATTGTCATCTGACCAGGGGGTGAGGCTGCTCTAAAACCTCCCTTTAAATTCTGCCTCTTCCACGTCACCGCCTTTTGTCATAAGTTCCTGAAAATAGGTTCTGCTTAAGAAGAAAATTTGTGTACAGGAAGTTTATTGGGGATGGCACTCAGAAAAAAAAAAACACATAGAAATTAATGGAATTGGGGCACACAGGTGGCTCAGTCAGTTAAGCATCCGATGTTTGATTTCAGTTCACATCATGGTCTGATGGTTCATGAGCTTGAGTCCCACATCAGGGTCTGTGCTGACAGTGTGGAGCCTGCTTGGGATTCTCTCTCTCTCTTTCTCTCTCAAAATAAATAAATAACTTTAAAAAAAAATATGGATTCAAGATTGGGTGGAGGTAGAAGCTGAATAGTAAGACGGATTTGAATCAGACCTGGGCAATGAACACGGGGAGTTCTGCAGCTGTGAGGTTTAGCTGTCTCAAATTCAAGATGGGGAGCTGGGCCTTGGACCAGGAGAGGGCATAGCTTTGGGTGGAGCATCTCCAGGGAGCAGTCCTCAGAGAGGGAGGCAGAGGCCAACACTCTCGGAAGCTGGGGGAATGAATCCCAGAATGACTATATTCCTGGAGGAACGGGAAGGATCTGGGTGACACACTGCAGTTTCTATTACAAAGTCTGGAGAGCTCTGGGTTGAAGAAGATAATGGGGCTGACATCATGACAACGGGAAGCTGAGGAATTTTCAGGATAGGGTAATAGGAGGCAGTGAGGTCATGCATTCTCCCAATGATCAGGTCATCGCAGAAGATGGAAACTCATGGAGTAAATCAAACTGAGATCAGACAAATGTGCTTTATTTTCTGCCGGCCAGTGAATGTTCACACACGTCTATATGGAATCATTGCTTTGAATTATTCAATCTCATCGCCTGGTAATACACAGTTGTTCTCTAAGCATGCTCAGCCGTTTATCACACCACGTTTAGAATCAACTCCATGAGGGTATTTCCTTTAATATCATTACTGATTTTCCTTTAGTTCAGCAACAGTTCATTAATTCCTTTTTATCCTACCACAATGTCCCAAATATTTTCATATTGCCTTAAGATATTTATCTTGGACCAGTTTCCAATCTTGCTTGACTCATCTCATATTTCTTGAAGGAGAAATGTCCTTTGATGTTAACAGTAAACTGCTTTCTTAAAAGGCTACATGTGATTATTTAAGAGGATAAAAAAGAAGCTTGGTCAGATTACTCAGGCAGGCTGTTGTCTTGCCTTCTTTTAAACTTACCTCCAGTGAATTCTTTTAGACCCTCTAACCCATATGGACATGCTTCCCATTTTGAGAGGAAGTTTTTGGGTTTTCTGCCTCTTTAAAAAAATTGTTCTCATTATGGAATAGCATTATGACCTCAAATATATGCATTTAAATATTTATCCAAGATAATCTTTTTCTGCATTGCTTCTAATTCAGTGAAACAGTAAGTAGTTTCTGACTTTTGGTAATGTCTTTTCTTTTACCTTTTTAAAATTTTTTAAATAAATTTCTTTGTTAAATGTTTCAATGGCTTCTGAAAATATCACCATCTCTTGTAAAACCTTTATTTCTCCAGGCAGATTTAGTTACTTTCTTCTGGATACCTACATTAGCTCATTCATTCATTCATTCATTCACTCACTCATTCATTCTGCAATCACTTGTTGAAGTCTGCTATATATCAAGTATTGTACTGAATTCTCAAAATAGATATAAGTGCACGTCCTGCTTTCTTAGACTCATGGAAGAGAGAAAGAAATTATTCTATTACAGTGCCATAACTTCTATGTGGCAAAAGAATCAGAGGATGTTATTGAAAGAAGATGAGGCATTCAATTTGAACCAAGTCTAAAGGATGAATTAGGCTTTCCTAATTTGGGGGCTCGGAGGACTTTTTTGGCAGAGGATTCAGTCTGAATGGAGGCCGACCACTCTGAGAGAGTCACACATAGTTAGGGGAAGCTAAATCACCACACATGCAGAGGGGAGGACTATGGAGAGGACTGGAAAGAAAAACAGTGCCATGCTGAGTCACTTGGGAAGCTACTGAAGCTTTGTCCCCAAGGGAGTGACATGATCACATGTGCATATTGTTTTCCTATGAGAGATTAAATATAAAATTAACAACAAAATACCTAAATGAAAACGTAAACATATTGGATATGCAAATAAACACAGAGACTAATATTTGTAACAAACAAAATACATGGACTAATATTATTTTTTTTAATGTTTATTTTTCTTTGAGAGAGAAACACAGACAGAGACAGAGTATGCGTAGGGGAGAGGCAGAGAGGGAGACACAGAATCTGAAGCAGGCTTCAGGGTCTGTCTGAGCTGTCAGCACAGAGCGTGATATGAGGTTTGAGCTCATGAACTGTGAAATCATGACCTGAGCCAAAATTGGACCCTCAACAGACTGAGCCATCCAGGCGTGCCCTTAGGTTAATATTCTTAATATATTAGTAATGCCTAAAATCAGTTAAGAAGCAGTACCATTCCAATAGTTGACAAAAGACACATATTAACAATTCACAAAAGAAAACATGTTTTTCTCTATAAAGGGTAATTAATGGTTTATTTTTAATGTCTGTATCTATATCGGTTCTGACCAAATTATCTAAAATGATCACATATTGCTTTACAAAGTTTTAATGGTAAAGAAAATAAGTTAAGAGACCATTTGGTAGAAATGTGGCTAAATTTGGGGAGACCCAGATGAAAGAGTGTCTGAGTCTGTTTAGGCTGCTATAACAGGGCCTGGGTGGCTTCAACAATAGAAATGTGTTTCTCACAGCTCTGGCACCTGGAAATCTGAGATCAGAATGTCAGCATGGTTGGGTTCTAAGTAAGGGACACAGCATGTTTGGGTTCTAGGAAAGGGACACCTTCCCTGTTTGCAGATGGCCAACTTCGTGCAGCATCCTCGTGTGGCAGGAAGAGAGAGATGATCTCTTTGGTGTCTCCTCTTATAAGGGCACTAACCCCACTCTTGAGAAGGTCTCCATCCTTATGACTTAATAGCCTCCCTAAGGCCCCACCTTTTAATAACATTGGGGATTAAGGCTCTAGCACATGAATTTTGGGTGGGGGACATAAGCCTTAATCCACAGCATAGAATAGGTCATATTGTGAAGTACTGAGAGTCTAGAACAAGGCAATGGCTATAGGGTAAAGAAGGAGAACTAAACTCAAGATATATTTAGAAAGGAAATAAATAAGACATGGTGATTAATAATATTCTAAAATTGGGTATATAGCTTGGAGTTTGGGGGAGAGGTTAGTGATTTATCAGGACTGTTGTTTCCTAAATTATTTTATAATGGTCTACCTATGTAATCCACCCATCAAAATTCCAAAAATATCATTTCTAGAACTCAGAATGGGAGTTAAGTGGTTAGAGAAACTCACCACAGACGAGATTAGATTTTTGTTCCCTAGGAGATAGCCAGTAATGTCACAAGATGAACAATTTTCCTGGACAGGAAGTTTGGGAAACACTAGGCTAACAAACCTATATAGGTACACTTATGGGATAGAGTTTGTCAGAGCCTTTTCTATGCTACAGTGCACTATGAATCACTAATCATAGCATATAGTGCTCAGAGTTTCCCAAGCCTCTTTGATAATGGAATTAGACTTTTCAGAGTATCTCTGGGACAAATGCTCTGTGACACTGACTGCAAACCACAGATTAACATTTGCAAAAGTATTTCAAATACAAAACGTACATTGGGCCTAAAAAGCCAGGAAAACGTATAGAAAGAAAGAGACTCAAGGAATATCTACCGGGTGTTCATGGCGGTAACAAGTGTGAAGAAGATTCATATCAAGGAAGGCAAAGTGACCGACAATAAAGCATTCAGACTTGGATAAGATAAGAATGGTTAATAATTCTGTTAGGAAAAAAAGCACAGAGTGCTCACCCCCATGGAAATGCCCTATCCTACCTCAGAAGGAAATTTCCCTGCCGTGGGAGTGGGTACATCATTAAACTATCCCATTAATTAGACTTTGGAGTCAGCCTGTAGCAGTATTTCTCTTTACAAATTAATAAATTAGCATTCTGCTTATATTGCAGCATGAAGTAGCCTACATTATTAAGTCAGCTTGAACCTGATGAACTCTGGGGGATGAAAATTGAGTTTCTGGATGTGCAAAACTGAGGGTCAACCCATGAAGCATGGTTAATACCCCAAGGCAGTTCAATTCACTTTCCCATGCCAGCACCTTCTAGTTACCCACAGACTTTCTTTCAACTTCAACCCGTTTTGGGTCAGGCTTTTTCATTTTGATATCACCACTTTATAGAAAAGGGACAGACATATAACTGGTGCCAGAGGAATGTAGCACTTCATTTTTCATGGAAAGTTGTAACAAGAATAGTTAGTTTTGTTTTTTAAACCGTGTGACAAAGAGCCCAGAGACCAATGAGATACAGGAGTCAACCGTGCCTTTCAGTCATGGTATTTGTTGGCTGGCTCCATGAAGGGTCTTATTCCTGGGTCGTGCCTAAGTCATGACACGGGTTCTAAATAAACAGCAAGGCTGGCCTTTGATGTCAAATTCATTTCAGAGTTGCCTTTTCATAGTTTTCACTTTGTCCATAGACACACACCACCAACTGCAGGAAGAAGGAAGTTGCTTTTGTGGTGCCTCCGCTCTCAGTTTAGCCACTGTCTCAAGAATAGTTGATGAATGCGCCATTTTCTGTTTTTGTTGTGATTCCTGTAATAAGAGCTGATTCGTGTTTTCTAGTTTACATTCTAATTGTGTTGTTTGCCATGAAGAGAAAGGGTGATTTGTTCTCTTCAAAATAGAACATGAATGTCTATACACTTTTAATAGGCTTATAAACAGGTGTATTCCACTCGGTAAATGTTTCCTTCTGTGAGTGACTGCCTGTTCCACCTCATCCTCATTCAAGTAGCAGGAGGAAAGGAGGGAGCTAGGTGGGCAGGGAAGGGGTGATGCATCAAATATTAAAAAGCTGAGATCAAAGCATTACAGTTTATTACCATCATGTTTCACAGAATATATGAGCCATTAAAATTCCAATACTGCACCATATTATTGTGATAAAGGTTGTAATGGGAACGAGGAATGACACCACATGAATCTGTTCTAATAGCACTGGTGATAACACAAGCAAGAGAAAGGCACAAACAAAGTCCATTCCTATTACAACATGAAAATGAGAATCTGGGGCCTCTGCTCTGAAACCCAAGGCATAAGCTATATATCAAAATGAGTAAAAGTAACATCCAGGTGATTAATAATGTCTTATTATTGTGGACAACTTGGGGGAGGGGGTGATTAATCATTCCTAACCCTACAACATGATAACCATACTAACCTGGTTTTGTTCAGCTTTAACTATGAATCTTCCATTGCTTGTCTTCATGATCACCAGTAGTAAGAACTATGATGTTTATACTTTAGCTGTTAAGTCACAAGCCCAGTTCTACACTCATTAGTAGTGGAAGCTTTGTAGTCCTTATCTTTTCCAAATTTCAGTTTCCTGATATGTAAAACCAGAGAAAGAACATACCTACTTCAAAGGGTTCCTGTGAGATGAAATATAGAGCATGAAACATAGCATTCAAAAAATCAGCAGTTACCATTAGTAACAGCAGTCACAGTGTGATACGAGAGATGTTTTTACCACCTGCCCTGCCCAGCAGGCAATTTCGAGACAGTTTTATATAGTTATGCTTCACTCAAAGGCAAGGTTTATCCTTCACACAGACATAATCCAATGAGGTGTCCTGTTCTCCTAGCCTCATTTGAGAAGATGAAGTTTATAGGCATCTGGCATGTATGTCTGCCACGGATTGTCCACATGGGATGGATCACATGGGTACTGGGCAAGTTTTCAGGCCTCAGTTAAGGATAATTCCAAAAAAGGTGATGGGAACTCAGTACGTTAATCCTTGGAGCTTGGTGGTTTTAAGGAGGCAACAAGACCACCATGTTGCCCGCCTTGCACTTGCCCCTGTAATGCTGCTGGTGAGGGGGCTTCCAGTCCCAGCTTGCCCTCCTGAACACATGGTATCTCTTTCCTTTACATTTCTTTCTTCAAGCCACTGTGAAAGTCATTTAGCTTCTTGGTATGAGAAAGCATCACTCTTCAAGTAAACAACCATATATTTCTTTCCTTTGGGTAAGAAAGTTGTTTGGTTGTTTGGGGTTTTTTCCCTCCCTACTTTTTCTTCTGTTAGTAGCCTAGATTTTAGTTCTTTTCTACTGACTTGAACATATTAGGAGGAATAGAAAATTTTTAGTGGTCTCAGAGATGTGGAAACAATATTCATATTAATACTTCAAATATGATCCCACTTTGAAGGGGATAAAGATTTATACCATCAATTCAAGTCAAGAAACAAATAGCATCATCTTCTTTAGCAGATATTTGGTATTTCAAAAATTTATAACTTCTTATAATAAGATTTTAAAAGAACTGTCTACCCTAATCATGAGAGTAATACATGTCCATTGTTTTCTCAGTTTGAACACCTCCAAAAACTGACCTTGATGCAAATTGGAATGCAGTTATTAATTTGGGAAGTAAGAATAATTCTGTGGGAGTCGAGAAAGTAATCCAAGGAAGGGAAGGAAACCAAAAATGAGTGTGCTACATAGACTAAAGGAATAGAATAGGAAAACCAGAACTGGACCCACAAATGTATGGTCAACTAATCTTTGACAAAGCAGGAAAGAGTATCCAATTGGAAACAGTCTCTTTAGCAAATGGTGCTGGGAGAACTGGATAGCAACATGTAGAAAAATGAAACTGAACTACTTTCTTACACAATACACAAAAATAAACTCAAAATGATGAAAGACCTAAATGTGACACAGGAAACCATCAAAACCTTGGAGAGGAAAACAGACAGCAACATCTTTGACCTCAGCTGCAGCAATTTCTTGCTTGACACATCTCTGAAGACAAGGGAAATAAAAGCAAAAAAAGAATTATTGGGATCTCATCAAGATAAAAACTTCTGCACTGCAAAGTAAACAATCAACAAAACTAAAAGGCAACTGATGAAATGGGAGAAGATATTTGCAAATGACATATTGGATAAAGGGTTAGTATCCAAAGTCAATAAAGAACTTATCAAACTCAACATCTGAAAAACAAATAATCCAGTGAAGATATGGGCAAAAGACATGAATAGACACTTTTCCAAAGAAGACATCCAGTTGTCCAACAGACACATGAAAAGATTCTCAGCATCACTCATCATCAGGGAAATAAAAATCAAAACAACATTGAGATACCACCTCACACCAAAGTGTCTAAAATTAGCAACTCAGGAAACAACAGATGCTGGTGAGGATGTGGAGAAATGGGAACCTTCTTCCACTGCTGGTGATAATGCAAACTGGTGTAGCTGCTCTGGAAAACAGTGTGGAGGTTCCTCAAAAAGTTAAAAATAGAATTACCCTATTACCCACCAATAGCACTACTGGGAATTTACCCAAAGGATACAGGAATACTGATGCATGGGGACACATGTACCCCAATGTTTATAGCAGCACTTTCAACAATAGCCAAATTATAGAAAGGGCCTAAATGTCCATCAACTGATGAATGAACCAAGAAGATGTGGTTTATATACACAATGGAATACTACTTGGCAATGAGAAAGAATGAAATCTGTCCATTTGCAGCAACATGGATGGAACTGGAGGGTATTATGCTAAGTGAAATAGGTCAGAGAAAGAAAAATATCATGGTTTCACTCATATGTGGAACTGAGAAAATTAACAGAAGACCATGGGGGAAGGGGAGGGGGGGAAATTGTGTCAAAAAGAGAGGGAGGCAAACCATTTTAAACTCTTAAATACAGAGAACAAACTGAGGTTTGATGGAGGACAGGGTCAGGGGAGAGGGGAAAATGGGTGATGGGCATTAAGGAGGGCACTTGTTGGGATGAGCACTGGGTGTCATATGTAAGCAATGAATCATGGGAATCTATCCCCAAAACCAAGAGCACACTATATACACTGTATGTTAGCCAACTTGACAATAAATTCTATTTTAAAAAATCATGGCAAGCAAAAAAAAAAAAAAGTGAGTATGCTAATCAAGCTGAAACCTCTCTAGATATTTTATGCAGAAAGGGATTTAAGCATGGAGAATGGGTGTTTACAAAACTGTTGGAAGCATACAAAGAGTGAACTCTGGGCTGGCCACAGAACAATTCCCAGAAAATCATCACTTAACTAGCCCACAGGTGGAGCTCCGACTTCTACCACCATCAAGAAAATGGGACATTTGGAAGGTACCCCTAGAACTTCAGAACTATACTTGCTAGCAGCAATCCAGGGTTCATGTGTCAGTAAGGGTGCATAATGGCACAATCCACACTGGGAATCTGGCATATTTAACAACAACTGAGTATGCATTTCATTTGCTCAGCAATTTGTTCTACAAATGCACAGATATGAAAATATGTATACACCAGGTTTTGCACCACGACATTGCTTGAAAATAACTGCATCTCCAGCAAGAGGACTGGTTTAGTAAACAATCCACAGAATAAGAGACAGTGCACCAGCTTTTTTTTTTTTAATGAGGGCATTCTCAGCACAGTAATTTTGGATATCTCCAGGATATATTTTAAAAGAAAAAAAGTATGGCATGTAAGCAAAGTACAAGATGTGTGTATTTCGCTGTGCCTGAAAGCAAGACAGCACTCAAAGACTAATGGAAACAGGTGAAATGAATATAGGATCAGGCCAACATGAAAGTATCAAAGTTTTGAGCATCAAAAAGGATAATGACAGTAACGGTAAGGATAAAAAAACATTAAGATGAAAATGATACCAAATTAACAAGTGTGTGTATAAACGGAAGCCCTTACTAAGAATTTCAGTTAATCAATGTAGAAAGAAAGGTAGAATTAGAACTCTGCCATTTTACAATCCAAATGCAACAATTGATTCAGATAAGGATTATCAATGGATAGCAAGAAGTATTGGGTGAAATATTATGGGAAATAGGATATTAACACAGCCCTGGGAGAAAAGTTTTTTTTTCACAATGGAGATCTTTTGTGGACAAACTTCAATCTAGTAATCAAAGGGAACATGGTCAATAAAGGGAAAAGTTGGGGTTCAGTGCCTCCTGATGTGATGGGGTGGCAAGAACATAGCATCACCCGTGTGGTGGCCGCATGAGGAGAGTTTGTGCAAATATCCAAGGACACATGCAGACAAATCCAGAGTGCGAGATGTTCTATAAAACAACCGGCATGTCTTCAAAAATGTTAATGCCACAAAAGATTAAAGAAAAAAATCATGGGAAACTTGTCCAGATAAAAGGACATTAAAGAGGCATGAAAATTAAATGCAATTTGTAATCTCCCAAACCAGAAAAAAAAAGTAAACAGTTGTAAAGGACATTATTGGCACAATGAGGGAAGCCTGAATATGGATTTTATATTAGATGTTATTGAATCAATATCACTTTTGCAAGATGTAAAGACGGTATTTTGGTTACTTAGAAGTTATATAGGGGTGATGTGTTGGGATAGATCCACTTACTTTCAAATGGTTGAGCAAAACAATAGCAAACAGGTGAATAGAGAAGAAAACATAAAGTGGCAAAATGTTAAAAACTGGAAAATATTGGTGAAGCATATATTAGTGTTCATTGTGATCTTACTTTTGAATTTTTTCCATTGTTTTGAAGTTCATCAAAATAATGGCTGAACAATGTATATTTCAAACCATGACTTTTTAAAAAGTTTATTTATTCATTTTGAGGAAAAGAGAGAGCACAAGCAGGGGAGGGGCAGAGAAAAAGGGAGCAAGAGAGAATCCCAAGCAAGCTCTGCACCTTCAGCACAGAGCCCAACTTAGGGGCTCAAACCCATGAACCATAGGATCATGACCTGAGCCAAAGTTGGACACTCAACCAACTGAGCTACCCAGGTGCCCCAAACCATGACTGTTTTTCAAAGTAAATAGAAGAGTAGATCTGAGATGTTACCTTTGTGGCAAAAATGAAGAAAAACAAAAATACTCATTTGTAAAAGGAGACCTTAAAAAGGTAAAATTTTAAATCTAATGAAGTGTTTTCAATAGGAAGGAGAGAAGGTGGAAATAAGTTTATAAGTATATAAGTTTTTATATTGTTTTGCTTCTTCGCATAAACATAATATATATTTAAAGACATAGTACTAAATAAAATGCAATAAAACATAGAAGAAATGATAGGGACTCCTGATCAGACTTCTTGGGGCCAATCCTGTCCTGTGACTTGCTAGCTTACAATTGCTTTAGGCAAATTTCGGAACTCCCAATGCCTGTTTTCTTCTCTGTAGAGTGAAGACAGTAATGATACCTGAGCTCCAGGGGACTCACATCATGCCCAGCATTCTTCAAAGTGAGTTTCCCAAGGAAGCAGATCTTCAAACAAGTAGAAAGAATAGAAACTGTCTGGTTTCAACTTTTGGTTTCAATGTTTCTTTTTTAGAAACGCTAAATTTGTTTCCCTAAAAGAAAAAATCTAATAGTTCCAGAGCCCCACACTGGCAGGGGCTGCCTTATGGTATAAATTTCCCACACTCGTGGTGTGGTGGAGCTGGAGCAGTCCTTAAATAGCACCAAGTCACCCCACTCGTTTAACCAAATGCCATACCCGACGGCAGAGAAAGGCCGATACCGCAGGGCACGTGGCTCCCTTTCCAGACAATGTGTTGTGTGTCAGAGCGGTCACTGAGGCTGGGATGACATTCATTCAGTCAATAAATATTTTTTTGAATGGTTACACGGTGGGTGCCTGGATGCGACAATGAACAGAAAAGTCTACCCAAAAAGGAGGGGCAGAGAAAAGAAATAAAGGCTTACCTATAATTTAAATACACAGTAAAACTTCCGGTAGTGCTAAGTGTTGTAGAGGAAATCAGAGCAGAGAAGAGAAATCGAAGGTAACGGGGCCAGGAGGGATTTACTATTTTAGTCAAGAAGAAGTCCTCTTTGGAAAAGTGACTTTTAAGCTGAAAGCTTTATGAGAGAAGGAAGATACCATAGGAAGGAAGTCTGGGCTACACAGACAAGTGGGCAAGATGGTTGCTAAATTCCCTTTTAATGCTGAATTATGTGAGCTCCGTAAGATACAGGGTCTTGTAAACTATGACAATACAATCTACTTCTCAGCAATATCGACATTCAGTAAACTGTCCAACCTTTCAATTATGGTCATAACTTGGCCCCATCTCTTCTCTAAAGTGAATAAAACCCTGGGAACTCATTCATCTCCAAATATAAGGAACATTATCTGGGAATGGAATACACGATTGAAAGAACTTTCAGAGAACTTCTCGTCATCTCTAGGACATTAAAAATGACTCCCTGGGGTAAAGTAAATAAGCAAAGCAGAAAATTCTCTATGGCAACGATAAATATTCTGTGTGGTGTTCTCTGTAAACCTAACAATTGATCCAAACACAAACACATGATCCAAGAAGAACAAACAATAAATTGGATGTCATCAAAATTAAAAGCTGCTCTTCTAAGGCTCTGTTAAGAGAATGAAAAGACAAGCCAGGCGCTGGGAGGTACTCTGCACATCATGCATCTGACAAAGGACTTAATCCACCAAAGATTAAGGAACCTCAAAACTCAGTAATGAGAACACAAACAACCGAGTAAAAAATGGGCAAAAGGTTTGAACAGACACTTGACCAAGAAAGTATATTGACGGCAGACGGGCACAGGAAGAAAAGCTCACTGCTGTTAGTCAATAGGGGAATGCAAATCAAAGCCACAAGGAGATACCAATTACACACCAGGTAGAGTGGCTAAAATCGGGAAGGCTAACCATGTCATGTGTGGGCAAGATTGTGAAGGAACCGGAATTCTCAGACTCGGTTGGTAAGAATGCAAAATGCTGCAAACTACTTTGAAAAAGTGTTTGATGGTTTTGTAAAAGGCTAAACACATTCTGACCATATGATCCACCCTTTCCATATTTAGGTATTTACTCAAGAGAACAAAATCCAACTCAAATGTGTATCAATCAATAGGTGAATATATTTAAAAACCTATGGTGTCTCCATACAACGGACTACTACTCAGAAATAAAGTGGAATGAACTATTCGTGCATGTTAGAGCAGGAATGAACCTCAAAATCATCATGCATAGTGAAAGAAGCCAGACAAAAAACAATACATATAGTATGATCCTATATTTAACACTCTAGTAAGTGCAAGCTCATCTGTAGCAAGAGAACTCAGATTTGGAGATAGGGTAAGGGCTGGTAGGGTGCAGGGTGCAAGGAGGAGTGGGAGGAAAAGTTCACAGGGGGCATGAAGAAATACTGGGAGTTGATGGGTATGGGGGCGTTCGTTACTTTGGGGGTGGTTTCACTGGGGTATATGTATGTCAAAATTCATCAGACTTTAACTATAATATGTTCAGTTTATTTTATATCAATAGTACTGCAATAAAGCTATTAAAAATAAAGTTTTTTAAATTCCTGAACAAATTAACAAAACATTTCAGTGTCCAAAATTTGGAGTCAATAAGGAATTTTAAAGTGCTTAAATTTATTTAGTTGGTATGAGGACCACGCAGAAGATCTGTGGGTATTTCATTGGGGCACCTGGATGGCTTGGTTGGTTAAGCATCTGACTTTGGCTCAGGTCATGATATCACAGTTTGTGAGTTTGAGTCCCACATCAGGTTCTCAGCTGTCAGGACAGAGCCCGCTTTGGATCCTTTGTCCTGCCCTTCTCTGCTCCTCTCCCACTTGCTCTCTGTCTCTTTCAAATAAATAAATAAACTTACAAAAAAAAAAAAAAAAGGAAGGCCTCTAGGCATTTCAAATTATGTATTCACTGGGTAAGCCATTGGTTAAGACTAGTTCTCAAGAGCTCACTGTAGTACGGTAAGCCTTTAATAAAAGGTTAATGTAAAGTGCTCTTGGGCTGGAGGAAAGAAGGTCTGAGAATAAGTAAATCATGACTTTCATTTACTCAGTGGATGGCCTTGGTCAAATTGCTCAACTGCTCTAAGTGTCAGCTTGCCTATCTGTCATGGAAAAAAAAATAACTTGTGAGATTATTAAGAGAATAATTGAGAGAAAGGGAGAGAAACATCAGCTGACAACAAAAAGGCTTTCGCTGTCAGAATTCTGTTGTTATGCAGAAGTGAATCACCCCAAGGGCAGTCCAAAGGCACCACCACTCTCCTGGGCAAATGAACCATCCACACCTGCTCACTCAGACGCTGATTCGTTTGTCTGGCAGCAAGCACTGGTTCCAGAAATGCACACATGGCCAACTCCCTCTGACGACATGAGAGAAGGAAATATGGTCCTAGCATCTTCACATCCCATTTGTTCAAGAAGTCTTCCTGGGTGTTAAGTTCTGTCCCTGCCCACTCCCCAGTTTTTAACTTCTGGGCTTCTTTCAAGATGGCTCCAACTTTCAGACTTTGGACTGGCTTACCAGCTGTCTTTGGACAGCTAGTACAAAAATGCTTCGTGATCTCAAGAGGATCCACCATCTTTGCTCTCCACTTGGGTTAGCAAGTTTGGTCCCTCCAACAGATGCTTAATTAAGCTCCAGACCCACCAACTCAGTAGTTAGCGTCATTCACAAATACAGGTGTGCACCTTAAGACCACTGCAATGCGGAAGACTGGATTATCTTTAAAGCTACTATGGAGGTAAATGATAAAATACAAGGCAAACCTTTCACTAATATAGGAAGACTAGTGTAAATGGACTAATAGTAGTGGATAAGCAGCATCATAATCATATTTCAGTTATATCCAGGAATATATACTCTCCTCTTGAGGCTTGCCTCCTTTTCTTATTTTCCCAACCTTTGGATCATGTGGTACAGGGGTTCGCAAACTTTTTTGGCAAAGGGCCAAGTAGTAAATTTTTAGCTTTGCCAGCCAAGAGACAAAATGAAAGACATTATAAAGATACTTATGTAACCATTTTAAATAAAACCATTTAAAAATGTAAAAGCCATTTTTAGATTGTGGGAAAGAACGAGAAGAAAGGAAGGAAGGAAGGAAGGGCGGATGAAGGACGGGTGCCTTGGTGGCTCCATGGGTTAAGCATCTTATTCTTGATTTTGGCTCAGGTCATGGTCTTATGGTGCATGGGTTTGAGCCCTACATCGGGCTCTGCACTGAAAGCACAGAGCCTGCTTGGAATTCCCTCTCTTCTTCTCTCTCTGCCCATTCTGTGCTAGCTCTCTCCCTCTCAAAATAAATAAAAATAAACTTTAAAAAAAGTAAGAAAGAGACAGAGGGAGGGATAGAGAAACAGAGAAAACAAGAAAGAAAGAAAACAAGAAAAAGGGATAGGCAATGGGCTGAAATTGGTCCAGGACAATAGCTCGCCAATTTCTGTTTCAGTTGCATGAGATTCAGCTTCAGTAATTTAACACTCATGGAACCCAACTTTAAAGCTTTTTCCAAATTAATTAGAACACGACGACCTTTTGGTGAATTCCTTTAGGACACGAAGGGGTTATGCCTTACACAGATCTTACTGAACTTATTCCAGTGAACTTACTGGGAATTTGGACTCCCTCCATTGTTTCTCTTTGAAATGTTTACTACTTCAATATTTTTGGGCTTCTTCCATAACCTATTTAACAGAAAACACATTCTCATCAGTGCTTTTAGCCTTTTCCATACTGGCATCCTTTGAATCTCAAAAAGAACTCCGTTGGGCTAATTAATGACTTTGCAAGTCATCAGAAAACAGCATGGCTTGTCATCACTATTGGTGGGTGCTGGCTGAAATTATTAGAATTCTTTTAACATAATATTTTTATGTGAGCAAATACTTCCTTTGAGGAATGCCAAACTATTCGGGGAAAATAAACTTTCACAAGGCACCATAGGCCTTTTATCCCCCAGTATTTAAAGTGAGCGAGATTTCAGTCAAGATAATTTCATGTCCACTCTATTTCTGCATCTGGATCTCGGCTCTGGCAGAAATGGTAATAGCCTGCAGAAGTCTGGGTAGGGATAGGATGTGCTCTGAAAAATGTGTCACATTGTTTCCATCCTTTGAAAGTGTGGCCTCAGCTCCCACTACTCATGCTCAGTAGATGACCCCCCCTCATCCTGAAGAATTGAGAACAATCAGCATCCGCGGAGCATTTCCACATCGTCAACTCAAAAGGTATTGGCATCTTCACTTGTCTTTTCTTGCTTTGTCCTTCCTTTGGAGGAAAACATGTTCTTTTCCTTTACATACCTACCTTCTCAGCTACTCCTTGATCTACACTGCTACTCACTTTAGAACACCATGCTGTTCCTGATCTACTTATTGCATTTTCCTTCTCTTCCTTTCCACCACTCCTCCTTGGCCTTAAGTATATGTATAGGTCATGGCTCCTGGGTGGCTCAGTCCGTTAAGCTTCTGACTCTTGATTACAGCTCAGGTCATGATCTCACAGTTCATGGGATCAAGGCTGGCGCCAAGCTCCATACTGACAGCAGTGGAGCCTGCTTGGAATTCTTTCTCTCTCTCCCTGTCTCTGTGCCCCTCCCCTGCTTGCATGCTTTCTCTCTCTTAAAAGTAAAATAAACATTGAAAAAATATACACATCTGTCTCCTATCATTAAAAATAACAATTATTCTGGTCTAAATACTGCCGCAAGCCACCACACTTCCTTGTCTTCTTTTTACGACCAAGCTTCTGTTTTAAACCAAGCAATCAGCTCTCACTCTCTCCACTTCCTTATTATCCACTCATTCCTTGAAATTTATCATCTTCCTTTTCCCATCTTGATGAAACTAGACCACACGTAATTTACCAACTTAAAATTCCAGTGGCTCTCCCCACCCCAACACACATACACATACTTTTCAATTTCTGCAAACTAAAGACATCTTCCTAAAATCTATTTAATTTTTTTTTAATTTTTATTTATTGATTTTGAGAGAGGGATAGAGTGAGAGCAGTGGAGGGACAGAGAGAGAGAATCCCCAGCAGGCTCTGCACTGACAGTACAGGGCTCTATTCGGGGCTCGATCAAGAACCTAGAGACCATGACCTGAGCCAAAACCGAGAGTCAGATGCTTTACCGACTGAGCCAGCTAGACACTCCTAAAATCTATTTTAAACAAAATATTTGGGGGAACGTGGCTGGCTCAGTTGGTGAAACATCAAGACTCTTGATTTAAGCTCAGGTCATGAGCTCTATGTTCATGAAATCAGCCCCCAAGTTGGGCTCTGGGCTGACAGCATGGAGTTTGCTTGAGATTCTCTCTCTCGGCAATTCACCTGCACACACACACACACACACACACACACACACACACACACACACACTTTCTCTCTCTTTCAAAATAAATAAACTTAAAAAAATGAAGTAAACATTTTGAAGGAGTCTGCTGACTATTGAATATAGCTCAAATCCAGATGGTTAGTTCTTAAGGATTTCCATCTAATCACGAGTGGTTGTCTCTAATTTTGCACGCACTCTACGTTCTAAACAATTTGGTCTGTCCAGCTATTGTTTCTTGAGCACATCCAATGTCTTCCTACCTTAGCAGCTCTTAAGCATCTGGCTGATTGTTCTTAGAAGGATTATGCCAACTAACTATAAAGCCTTCTATAATCTCAACGGAATGCCACTTTAATGTAATTAAATTTTTTGAGGAGTTTTAAAACTACAGGAAAATTCTCAGTTAAGGAGAACAGTCCCAAGTACCCACGGCTAAGAATTAACTAACTTATTTATTTTCATTTTTAATTCATATTTTAAGTAAAAAGGATTGAAACATTATGATAGGGTTAAAATTTGTTCTCTTACCCAGATCTGCCCCTCCAGAAGAAGCCAGATCAGAAATTTGGTAAATGTTTTCTTAGTCCATGCTTTTAAACCTCTAATGCACATTTATAAATGCACATTTATAAATCAAAAACTACTATAGTATCATTTCTTGCTTTTAATTTAGTATCTGGTAAAAAATCTAGTTCATAACTCTAAAACTTGTTTTGTTCCTCTCAAGATCTCATTGTTTAAAAAAAAATAAGTTTATTTATTTCAAGTGCTATACAGATATATCATAATTTTAATATAAACATATTTATAAGATGTCTATATCAAAAGTCATATTAAGTCTATCATAAGCATTCATCAAATTTTATAATTCATTTTCATATTGATGAATATTTGGTTGATTTCAATTCTTTATTATTGCAAGTAATATCATAATGAGTGTCTTTGTCTCTTTCCTTGAGTGTAAGAATTTCTTTTTGGCGGGCTAGTGTCCAAATTCTACAAGGAACTCACCAAACTCCACACCCAAAAAACAAACAACCCAGTGAAGAAATGGGCAGAAGACATAAACAGACACTTCTCCAAAGAGGACATCCAAATGGACTACAGGCACATGAAACAATGCTCAACATCACTTATCATCAGGAAAACACAAATCAAAACCACACTGAGATACCACCTCACGCCAGTCAGAGTGGCTAAAGTGAACAAATCAAGAGACTATAGATGCTGGCGAGGGTGTGGAGAGACGGGCACCCTGCTACACTGTTGGTGGGAATGTAAACTGGTGCAGCCACTCTGGAACACAGTGTGGAGGTTCCTCAAAAAACTATCCATAGAACCCCCTTATGACCCAGCAATAGCACTGCTAGGGATTTACCCAAGAGAGACAGAAATGCTGATGCATAGGAGCACATGTACTGCAATGTTCATAGGAGCACTGTCAACAATAGCCAAAACATGGAAAGGGTCTAAATGTCCATCACCTGATGAGGGGATCAAGAAGATGTGGTATATATACACAATGGAGTATTATTACATGGCAATGAGAAAGAATGAAATATGGCCATTTGTAGGAAAGTGGATGGACCTCGAGGGTGTCATGCTAAGGGAAA
>NC_043703.1:61858039-61879180 GCF_006229205.1 Suricata suricatta | reverse complement strand
TTGGGGAGAGAGAGGGACGCAAAACTTGAGAGACTGTTGAATACTGAAAAGGAACTGAAGGTTGAAGGGGAAGGGGGCGGGGGAAAAGAGGTGGTGGGGAAGAGCACTGGGTGTTGTATGGAAACCAATTTGACAATAAACTATTAAAAAAAGAGAGAAAAAAAGAATTTCCCTTTGGCTATGTTAGAAATTAAAATTGCTAATGCTTGCTCTCTCTTTCTCTGAAAAATAAATAAACATTAAAAAATAAAAAAAAGAAAATTGCTAAAACAGAAGGTTTACATATTTTTAAATTTTCTAGAGAATACCAAATTAATTTTCAAAGCAGCTGTAACAATCCTTTTTCTGCATTCTCACATACATTTGGAATAATTAGATTTTACAATTTCTCATTGTTGTTTTATTTTGCATTTTTCTGATAGCAAATGAAAGTGAGCATTTTTCATATCTCTGGTGGTTAGAAGCTTTCCTTTTCTGAAAATTGTCCATTAATAATGTTCTCCTATTTTTCTTGTGGGGCTGTGGGTGTTCTTTATATACCCTCCATATTTATCCTTGTGTATCTGGCAAATGTGTTCATTTCAGTACTCTGCTTCTCCTCATTTTGTTTATTGTGGCTCTTGTCACTTAGAAACTTAAAATTTTTGGTTTAGACAAATTTTTCAGTTATTTCTTTTATGAATTATAATTAAATTCGTTATTATATTTTCCTTTTTTAAATTGTTTTATTTTGTTTTACAGTCTGACTTGTTTAAGGAATCCTTCCCTACCCGAGGATGTTATTCTCCAAGGACAGGTTTTAATTATCTTTATGTGAGATTTTAATCTTCAGTACATCTAAAGTTTATTTTTCTGTGGAATTTGAGGTAGGTCTTCATTGTATTTTATTTCTCCACATAGAAATAGAATCATACCAGCACTATTTATTGGACAGGCCATTATTTCCCATTTTATTTGCATTACGTCTTCTCTTCTTTTTGATACCAAGGACCTAGATACACTTGGGACTATTTCTGGGCTCACTGGTCTGTTCTAATCATTTGTTTATATATTGCTCCATAGTGGTACATTGTCTTAATTATTACACATACATATGTTTATATAGGTTAACATATATCATATAATACATATTATTTAATTATAGATGTTAATAAATCTTTGATATCTGGTAAGAGGAGTCTCAGTTTTCTTTGAAAGAACTGTTTTGGCTATCACTGGACTTTTATTCTATATGACTCTTAGAATATTTGTTCAAGTCCCTGGAAAACCTATTTGGAGCTTTTACTGGAATGACATTTATTTTGTTGAAAAAGTTGCATTATCTGTATATATTTAATCTTTCTCACAAACTCAGTGAATTTTTCTACTTGCTTGGCCTACTTTTTTCTTTTTTTTTAGATTTTATTTTTAAGTAATCTTCACACCTCATATGGGGCTCTAAGACATGATCCAAAGATCAAGAGTCACATGCTCTGCCAACTGAGCCAGCTAGGTGGCCCTCCTTAGCCCTGCTTTTATGTCTTTCAACAATATCCTGTAACTTTTTCCATAAAGAGTTTGCACAACTACTGTTGGATTTATTCTTAGATATGTTTTGTAACTATTCCTTATTACATTTTCTTGTTGTTCATTGTTAGCATATAGGGCTGTTAAATTTCATGTTGTTCATCTATCAACTAACTTTAATAAAATATTTCATTAGTTTTAATAGCTTGTAGATTCCCTTGAGTTTTCCATGTGTACAATCATATTGTCAGAAAAGATGTCAATCTTTTCTCCTTTCAAATATTACACAGCTTCTGTATTTTTTCAGGTATTTTCCTGGTATTAATCTACTGGCTAGACTCTCCTATATGGTAATTTTTTTTCATTCTTACTTTTTATATTTTATATTTTTAAATATTGATTGATTAATTGACATGTAGCTAACATCCTCCTATATGACATTGAATGACAATGATGACATCCTTATTCCATTCCTCATTTTAGTGGGAATCCTATTGTTTTATCACTAAGAATTATGTTTATTGTACACTTTGGGGAAATTCACTCTATCAAGCAAGTGAAATTTCCTTCAATTCTAGGTAAGTTTTTAAAAGGATAAAAGAATTCTTAATATCTTTGAAGTTTTTCTGCATCTAATAAAATGACTGCATTTCTCCCTTCTGCTAATTTGTTATTATAGTGAGTTG
This sequence comes from Suricata suricatta, assembly GCF_006229205.1. Classification (NCBI taxonomy): domain Eukaryota; kingdom Metazoa; phylum Chordata; class Mammalia; order Carnivora; family Herpestidae; genus Suricata; species Suricata suricatta. Next base: position 61,876,988 of record NC_043703.1, on the reverse strand, counting down.
AAATAGTAAGTTTTCTGCTTTAATAACCGTTGTATTCTGGGATAAGCCCTAGGTTGTCCTCCTCGTTGTTTGGTTGGTTTGATTAGTAGGCAGCAGGAATTGCTTCGCGGGCTGAACTGCCATTACACCGGAAGTTCCGGCCGAGACTCCAGAGCAACAGCTATCAGACACGAGAGTCAACCGTAAATAGACTACCCAGTAGAATTTGGATAAGAGGTGACCAAAGCTTCTTAGATCAGTATTAAGTTTTTCATCTATATGGAAGGTATAAAAGATTCTGGAGCCAGAGTTTCAAAGGGGGAATTTGGAAGAAGTATTTTTTTTTGGTAAGAAATTACGGTATGAGCCATCCATCCCCGCTCCCTACCACCATAACCCCAAGGATTGGTACTGGGTCAGGCTTTCTGCATAAATCTGTGCATGCTGTTTAATGTCTAAGGACACAAGGCAGAGGAACATATAGGGCCTGAAATCTCTTCTTTGTGTCATCCAAAGCTAGGCTGTGGTAGACTGATGTTCACCTCCCATCTAAATTTCTAAGGGGCTGAAGATGGGCTGGCTTCCTGTGGACAGCTGAGGTATTTGGGATCATTTCCCTCCCTGCGTTTGTTAGAGCAAGATGCATCAAATGCAGGAGAGAGTGGATATGGACATTAGGCCCTGAAAATAGGACCATCTAGAGACACACATGGATGTCAGCAGCAAAAAGCTGTGTGTATCATGAGATTTCTAAGGGCTCCTCCTTCAAAATTTTAATTGAAAAGGATCTTCTCCAAGACATTATAATTTTAAAAAACCAAAGACAAAAAGAGAATTTTAAAATCAGCAAAAGAAAAAAAAACCCATATTCATTGTATACAAAAAAGCTGAACTCCTAGAGACAGAAAGTAGACTGGCGGTTGCCAGGGGCCATGGAAGGGTGGGAGGAAAGGGGGAGATGTCAGTCAGAAGGCACAGACTTCCATGTATAGGTTCTAGAACCTAAGATTCAACATGGTGATGATAGTTAACAATACTGTATTATATGCAGTTGCTAAGTTGCTAACGGAGTAAACCCTAAGTGTTCTCACCACATACACCCAAACATACCAAGGGTCATTATGTGAGATGATGGAGGTGATTACTAATCTTATTATGGTAATCATGTAGCAAAACATATGTGTATCAAATCATCACATTGTACACTTTAAACTTACACAATGTTATACGTCAACTATATCCCAATAAAACTGGGTGGGGAGAGGGAAGGTTTTGTTTTCTCCAATACTGTAATCCTACCACCAAAACAGTGCTTGCCACTTAGTAGGTGATCAGTAATTGTTGAAGGACTGAATGAAGGATTCATTAATATTATCAATGGCTTCCTAGAATCCAAGGAAGATAAGGAGTGAGAATTCTCTACCAAGAACATTGCTGGTGACTTTGGCAAGATATGTTCATATGGAAGAGTGAGTCTTGAATCCACACTGCAGGTGTAATGGATAGTACAGTAGTGAAGATGGAAAGAGTAGAGAACACTTTCAGTAGGAGAAAAGAAAGAGCAGTACCTGTAAGATATTGTGTGGTCATAGACTTCTGTGTTTGTTTTTTAAGATCTGAGACCCTCAGCTATATTTAAGTGCTGATAGAGGAAAGCCAGAATTGCAGTGCCTGGGTGGCTCAGTTGGTTGAACGTCTGACTTCGACTCAGGTCATGATCTCACAGTTCCTGGGTTCAAGCCCTGCATCAAGCTCTGTGCTGACAGCTCAGAGCCTGGAGCCTGCCTCTAATTCTGTGTGTCCCTCTCTCTCTGCCCCTCTCCTGCTTATGATCTGTCTCTCTCTGTCTCTCAAAAATAAGTAAATATTTTTTAAAAAGTTTTAAATAAATAAAGAAAATGAAAGCCAGAATGCCAGAGAACTAGAGAATGGAGATTGAAGGTCCAGAAATGGGAAGAGTAGTCCTTTAATAGAGTGGTCCTCAGATGGTTGGGGAATGAGTCCAGGGTACAGACAGAAGATCAGCCTCAGACAATGGAGGAACACCTCATCCCCTCCAGGTAGATGCACACCAGTTCGAGATATGGTCAAGAGAGCTAAGGAAGTTCCTGTTTGATGATACTTAGTTTTTCTGTAAAGCAGAGAGGAAGAGCATTTTCTGGGAATTAGGGAAAATAATTAATTTCTTAGGCTGCCTGGAAGTTCTTAATTTATATTTCTATAGAACATATGTCATACCCTTAGGACCTCCCCAGGAAATGTTAGTAATTAAGCCTTTTTAATAGGCCAACTGGAAGTGCTGATTTTCATAATTTATTTTCTAATTTATGCTGCTCTCCAGTAAGAAAACTGCCATGTTATTTGGCAAAGCTAAACATCAGTTCCTCTCCTCATGACATTGATTATGAGGTTCTTAGATTCTTTACCATCAGGGGTTCCCTTTATTTTTCCCCTCCACCCCTTATGTATTTGAAAGATACTGTCTAGCAAAAAAACTACATTTATAATTATAGATTTCTATTTTTTATTAATTTGATGTAACATTTGCTCCTAGCCAAAAAAAGTAACTGATCAGCATGAGTAATCATGTTTGATTAATCTAATTCAAATCAAAATCAAAGGAATATGACATTTTAGTCATCCCGTGCAATCTTACTGAAGATAATGTCTGATGCTTCTTGTTTTTTTTTTAATCCTGAGAGCAACTTTTGGACTCCCCTTATTTCTTAATACAATTGTGGGGGAAAGACTGGTGGTATACTGTGACCACCTGAACCTTGATATTCACTGTGGTTTAACTTCTAATCCCAAGGTGTCCAATAATAAAGTGTTTTCTTTCCCAAACCAAGGATGTACAGTCCAATTGCCCTTCATATATATTCACATTTTAGTGATAATTTTAAGAAGCAGCAACCCTGAAAGTAAATGGTTGATTTAACCTCCTTAGCAAACCAGACCATCATTTACTAAATTACTTTGTTCTTGAAAGAGATATTTCAACAACCCGAATATCTTGATGTAACTGAGTTTTTTAGTTCTCTTTGAGAATAATAATGAATAACTTTATAATAAGAATTGCTGAGAGCCATCTCTGAAATAAGGAAGGTTTGCAAGGCCTCCCACCATCAGATGGTGACCTGATCTACACCCACTCAACCCTCACTCAATTTCTGCTCGAGCACCAACCTCCAAGGCACCTGACTGACTGATATCAGGAGTGACTTGCCTTCTTATGCTATAAATATGTGAATTGTACCTTATAAAAGAACTTGTTATAGGAGTTTCTTCTTTTGTGATTATAGGAGCAAATGTTACATTTCCTGAGAAAACTTGTTTTTCTTCCCCTTGAGAAAACAGACTATTGACACCTGCTCACAAAAAAGCTAACTCTTGCCTTTGCTGTCCTAAAAACTTTGCCTTGTATTTAAATGCTAAATATCCCTTCTTTCTCCATATGATAAACATCTAGTCACTTACTTCAATCTCTAGTGGTGAAGATTATGCATGAGTCTTCTACCAATCTATGTTCCAGGAAATTTTTTCATACCAAAGAATTTATCAGAAATCATTGTCTAAGGCAATTGCCACTTCTGTTTTGTACCCCATACATTTTTTCAATAAATAAAGCTGACTCTTGGGTCAGTGCAAAGATGCCTGTCTGCTGATCAGAAAGAACCTCGTGGCTCCCGCATTCCCTTCCCCCTCCGCCGATTCCCATCTAATTAGTGCCGACACTGTCCATCCTTCAGGGAAACCCTGGACCTGCTGGAGCTGGACTCTGACAAAGGATGATTTTATCTATTTCAATTCTGATATACATTATTTTGATTATGTAGAAAAAAACCATTCAATGAATGTATCTTGAGCTCCTTCTTATGAGCCATGTAACATTCTGGGATACAAATGCGGATATAATAGACACAAACCTTGTCTTAGGGTATCTTAAATGAAACAAATAATAATAGATAGCCATGGTGTTATAAATTGCTGTAATATGTAAGAAATTATAACAAACTGAGACATAAGGGACAATATGGTGTGCAATGAGGAATTATAACAAGAGAGCCTAATTTAAATGAGAGATTGGAAGGATTCTCCAGTTGGGAGGGATTTCCAGGCAGAAGAAGCAGAACCTTTGAATACGGTCTGATGGAAATGAGCTGTGCATCCCTCAGTGCCCTCACCTAGGGCATGAGAGCCAGTTGGGCACTTATGGGAGCTCAGAGCATATGAAACAATTACAGTGAATATGTTTCTCTTGGGGTTGTATTTCTAGACTATAAGTACATTTGCCAAAATGATTTCAGCAAAGGGTGACTCATTTACAGTAAACATTTTCTTTTTGACAGTATCTTAAATTAAATTCTGAAAAAGAAAGTGACAAAGAAATCTAAGTGACTTGCTTTGGCCACAAAGAATGCCTCAAATCCTTAGCGTTTGCCATGTTACAAAAACATCATCCATTAGCTTTGGGAAAAGTTGAGATGATAAGAGAATTAAAATATAAATATTTCTGTCTCTTGTATATTACTGGTAAGCCATGCAGGTGATCCCTTTCAAATCTGCACAACCAGAAAGAACTAATGATTCATTTGAGTGTTAATTCCCATTCCTTGCTTTGAATAAGGAAAGAAAGTGACAGCCTTTGGTTGTCAATTTCATTCTATTTAATTGTTGCCCAGGGGAATTCTGGTAATGACATGGTTTCCTTAGCGTCATTTAATAAAGAGGAAGGACATGACCCTAATTATGAATGTCAGGTCTTCAACTTAAAGGTTAACTTATAAAGATCAGTGCTATTATTTGTAAAAGAAGAGCAGCACAAAGTTAATGCATGTAAGATTTTCAGCATGTGTTATTTAAAAGACCTCTCTCCCTAGAAATCCTTACTGCCCTCTACTTGAGCCAGTCACAGTGCACAGTTCATCTTCTAAAGATGGAGTAATTCTTGTAAGCCACAGAGATATCCCTAGCTAATAAATGGTTTGCTTAAAGAGAGCTTTCTAAAAGGTATAATTGTTCTCTAATGGGATTCAGACTTCTCGCTTCTCATCACTTCCTTATAGACAGTGCCTTTACTTCTTTTTAGACAAATATGTTGCCAGGCGTGTTTAAGGCTGGAACCTAAGAGCTAATCAGGCACACAAAGACCCATTGGGTGAGTACTTCTTAACTACTGCTGTTGGATTCCGTTAGTACTCTGTACGACTCCTGGGAGTTCATAGGGTAATTGCAAGGGATCTACAAATATAATATGTACAAAGTTTATATTTCACACCCAGATATATTCTATTATTTTTCAAAGGGGTGTAGGTTACTGTGATAAAATACGCTGCACTTTTAAAGCACTATTGAGCTCATAATAGATTTTTTTGTTCATTTTACTGTTTTAATCAATAGGTAGAAGAAAAATGATCAGAATATCATGTATAAAATTAAAAAATAAGTTATGTTGCTCCAAAAATTTAGAAACTACTATTATACGTTGAGTTGATGGATTAAAGCAGTGGTGTTTCAGCTTTTAATCAAGACTATCAGTTTAAAACATTGAGCTCAGACATGCTAATTAATGTATTTTTATTTATAATCGATATGCATATAGAGCTATTTTAATATATTTCTGTACTGTATAAAAGTGTATAAAAGAAAATTTAAAACAATCATCTAAAAAATAAATACGTGTTAAAAATTTCTTCCAGCACTCCTGAAATCTAATAGCTCCATTTGCGAAGATGATTGGATAGAAAGAGAGAGTTAAGCGTTGCCTGTGAAGGAAGAGGAATGAAGTTAGTAAATTCAGGGAGAAACTGTACAGGTCAGTAGGACCTTGTGGAGAGAGTTTCTGGGTACTGCTGACTTATTACATTTTCTACTGACTCTGACCATTAGTAGAGTAATAAATCACAAAGGCACATATCCACATTGTGTCACCTGTTTTCCACATTGGCACTGCTATTTGGAAAGAATTATATGCTGGGGAAAAAAAAAAAAAACCACTCACTCTCCTGGTGCCCCATATGAACTGACCTGCATTGGGAAAATCTTGACAGCCTGCTGTGTCCTTTGACTGCTGTCCACTTGCCCGTAACTTTGGGGGGCTGGGCCTGGTCTCTCTAAGGACTCACTAATGTCTGGCATGATCTCAGAGGATGAAATTTCTGACAAGGATGCGAAATCCAGGTCAGTATAGATTTGATTTATATCTTTCCACATTTGGAAGTGGGGGAACTATTTCACATCCCTCAAAACACTTGGTTGTAAGGTGGAGGGGAGATGTTCCTGTTTGTAGAAGATGAGGAATTATCACGTGATGAGGAAAAGGCTGAAAAGCAAGAGGACCAGGACAAGAGGAGCCTGCTGCAGCATTTAGCCAGAGTCAGCCAGGAAGATGAAAGTTCTGAGAGCTGGATCTCCAGGATAAGGGGAGTCTTCTGAAGAGTCTGCCCCCAGAGGGTGGGCTGGATGGGGAGAAAGACTTAGGATAGGAGTCAGATTTATAGGGTTCTTCTGTTACCCATTATAAGGTCAAAAGAGTGGATGAATGAGAAAGGACACACAAGTGAGATCCCTTTCTGGTCCTTTCTGAGTGAGGAAAACACAGCGGTCAGCTTTGCTGCTATGGGAGCCATGCCTGGCTTGCAAAGGAGCTTGGGAGGACAGGAAGCAGAAAGGTATTCTCATCAGAATGAAGTGTTCTCAGAATGGGGTTGGGGATGCTAATCTTGTGGCGATCGTGATAATTGGTGAGGGTAGGCTGAGAGATGCCTCTCATCTGAGGGTCACAGTCTCTTCCCTGGGCAACTGGCCTCAGAGTCAGGGTGTGAAAAATTTGGTTGGGCATGAAAAGGCTAAGGTCATCTCTGCTAGAAAAATAATTTACATGTCTACAGAAGAGGATTTCTGGGAAATTACTTGGGTTCTATTTCATCTACTCCCGGGCACTTTTCCCTGATTTCAAGAGCCAAAAAGAGAAAGATAAGATAAAGAAAGATAAAAGAACTTACTTGGAAATAACCGGGCACTTCACAGAGGATTCCTTTCTCAATGGGAAGTGAAAACGTTTCTCTGAGTAGACAGAAATGCAGGGAATATCCAATAGGTAAATAATGACATTTAAGACAATTAAACAACACATGGCTAACAAAACTAGCAGTCAAAAAATAGTTTCTAAGCATGTCTAAATGAAGTGGGTGTGCATTAAAAATATCATTGGGTTTTATAAATCAAGATTTATGTCTTTGTTAACAAACAAGAAGGGATTTCATGGGAAGAATTAGATGCTGAGTTTGAAGGAATAACCCCAAGAGTAACACCACAGAACAAGCCCACCAACATCACTGCTGCCTCCAGCAGCATCAGGAAGATAGAGGATCAGGAACTTGCAAAACCAATTGATGACCACAGGGCCATGCTATCTTAGCCACAGTCCTGGGACCAGGGAACTAACACCAGAGCTATACGGAGCCTGTTAGATCTATCCCAGAAAAATAGATGACTTGCATGCCTTAACACTCATGGTCACTGGGGGAAGGAGTGCTTTGACCCAGAAGAGGGGATTCAAGTGACCTACCCTAGCATCCACTACACATGGTAAGAGTTCTTTGTTGAGTTTGTTTTATTCTTTGTTGAGTTTATTAACTATGGACTCCGTCTTTGGGAATTGTCCCCTAGTGAAGGCAGGAGCCTTGCCCAAGTTATACCAGCAATAGGAGATGGGGAGAATGATTGGCAGCTTACATCATATATCCAGCCTCCTTACCTCACTTCTGGACCATCTAAAAGGCCATGCTGGTCCCAGGCTCCCTATGGGATGGGTGTTAGTCCCATTACAACCCTATTGCAGTTCAACTTTTCTCCTTGCCTCCTTCAATTTTGCTTCCTTACTTCCTTAGAAGTTTTCTCAAGAGCTGTCCCCCATAATACTAGCATTCTAATCTTTAACTCCATTTCCCTGATAATACCATTAATGACACGAGTAAGACACATCAGGGGAGTGTATTTTATCCAGTTGAGAATGTCCAATTATAACTGACAGGCTGGCAATATTGCCTTGCCAAGGTATGTTTCCACAAGAAACTAAGGGTTTCAGGGGAAAGAAATGTGACTGAATGCCAACAGGTTGATTGCCAGCTTCAGCGTAAGAAAGCACAATTGTTTAAAAAAAAATAAGACTCATCCTCTTACCCATTTTTCTATGACTTTTTTTCTCCTGTTCTGATTCTCCCGGATGGGGAAGGAGCATACGAAGATGGAAGAGAAATGGGATAAGGACTCAGGATATGTGAGGTTGATAAGGTGAAAATGTATGGTTCTAGGAGGGAATCTTCTAGAACCATCACCTGAGACTAGATTCAGATAGAGCAACAGCCTGTTTCATCAGGGGAAGTGACCTGAGTGTGAACATAACTAGATAAAAGCTCTACTGCCCACTACAGTTTTTTTAAGAAATTGAATGACTTCACTCAGACACTGGTTCTAGTATTTTTCATCTTAGCTGTTACTTTGTTGGAAATTGTTGGGGTGGACAGAAGCTGCTAGAAAAGGGCAAATTCGACAGCCATCATTGTTGGTGCAATGCTGTGGCTCCATTGGGAGCATGGGGGTCACAGGCCATCAAGAATATCAGGAGTGGGTTAATATCACCACAGGGATCCAGAAACTTGGATGGATTTTCATGGGACTGGGCCTCCAGTCCCCTAGCTAGCTGCTGTAACAGGAAGAGACTGATGAATGCTGATGTTTCATTTTATCACACCCTCAACTCCTGGGACTGTCTGGTGACAACTGACTTGACCTGATAAGAACATCTCAGAAGCTCATCTCTCACCCTCCTGAATGACCCGCTCCCAAACTTTTGAAAGCTTAATTAGTGCAGGTGTAGGACCAAGAAACATGATTGCTCACCTGCTGACTTTTCCTCTAAAGCAATTGTATTCCACCCCCAAAATTCTAGCTACCCAAATGGCAATCCAGAGGCAGAAGTCTGAATGAAATTCATGGATTATATGTTGTCACTGGGTGACCCCACTCTGGATAGGTAATAGCAGTAAATACATAAATAAAACAATAAATTTAAAATAATAAAAGAGGCCAACGAGTTTCTGCAATCTTGGCAAGCAGTAGATATGAACCAAAAAAGAAATGAGTCTTATAAATATTTTTGTTACTAAAAAAAAAAAGGTTCAAATCCAATGTCACAAGCAACAAGATTTCCAGAAGCGCAGGGGAATTAGGTATTTGGTGTCAAAGTCTCTGTGATTATTGTAGAACTTTATTATTGCAAATGCATCCACCTAATTGCACCCTACTTTCAAAAAAAACAGACACAGCTCCCCAGAAAACACCCACACATGAAAGGGGAGTGTAAACAGAACCAGGTGAAATAGGAAGCCTCCTAAGAGGAAAACAGGAGCCCACCGAGGTTTTTGGGAGCCACTGTTGCTCCCCTAGGAGTCTTTCCAGGATGAACTGAGTGGGCTGGGCACGACTCCTTCCCACAGGCTTGACTAACACACCAAAGACAATTCATGGCTCCCTGCCTCCTTCTGGCTGTCTTACTGCCCATTCTTTATGTCTTCTCTGCACTTTCTTTGAGCACCCAGGATGTCTTATCAGACGTTTGCTTTGGGCTTGAGGTTGTTAGTCCCCTGCTGACGGTGACCCACTTGGGGTGGAAACGTAGGTCACCATTTGTCAGGTGATGGTACAGCAGGGCAGGAAGTGTGCGGAAGTGAGAAAGGGATACTATTTTGAGAGGAGAGGCTGCTAAGAGCTTGCCTCTGCCACTAATTACCTGAGCAACTCAGCATCCAAGAGTCTGTCTGAGCCTCAGTCTCCTTCTGTGTAAAATGAAAAGAAGGATCTTTTAGGAGGCTCTTTAATGCTAACATCCTATGACAGAAGTCTGCTTTTGAACAAAATCTGAGAGGTCAGAATGTGAGATGAAGACTAAAAATAACAGCACAAGCATATGAAAAAGGATATCAAAGGGAATGACAAACCTGAGGTGTCACTCTTTAGTCCTAGCAACCATTGAAGTTAATAACGGACAAATGAAACCCAAGTGACACATGGGTTCAGACGATCTGAGATATAAGTGGCCCAGTACTTGGCTTATGCCCCTCCCCCATTTTCATCACTGTGTGTACCATTCGCTAATGATTCATTGATCCACTTCTAACCTCATTTTGAAAAGTGCTCAGCAAATAGGAGCCCCCATTCTCTGCCACTTTCTGCAGCCTGAGGAAGCCTATTTCTGTCTCCCGGTGACCAGCCAGCACTCAGTCCTTGTCAGAGCAGAGCGAGCCCCTGCAAGGTGCTGATAGCCTGGGCCTGATTATCTTAAGGTCCTGCTTTAACCCTTTGAAGTCCATAGGCAAGCACCTACAGAAGCCATAAATCATTCTGATAGAGAAGAATTGAACCCTGCTTCCCCAGAACAAGCCCGGATGATGCTTCTGCATTATATTAATTGCTAGCTGTCTGCATCCACACCTGAAGAAACAGCATCCTGGTAGCATTGCTATGGTAATTCATTCCCTCCCGTGTCCTTTCTCCCTTCTTCTCGCGATCTCTTTTCCCACCAGTCAAAAACAATCATACGAAGAAGGTTTGTTTTCAAAGAACTTTTTCCCCCTTCTTTCTCCCTCTTCAGGCTAACCTGCAAACTGCAAGCATTCATCAATACTTAATAAAGTAATTTGTATTGAGCCTTCAGCCAAGGTTCTCAAAGGACTTTGCAAACAGTAGCTCGTAAATCTTTACCCAAGAACATTATTATGGTATCAAAGATGGGGAAAAACTAAGACACAAACCTATTAAGAGTGTATCAAGGTCCCATGGTGAAAAGTACAGCAAAATTATTAAGTGCACTCTGCATCCTTAAGCCATTGAGGCAAAGGGGAGAATGGGCTGAGTGCCCAAGTCTGTGGTGCCAGGTACTGTCCCCTCAAATGTGGCCTTACACTGGCCTGTCTCTGCCCGCTCACTGCTGAATATCTCTGCAAAGACAAGACATCACCAAGAAACTGCTGCCTCTCCCATATTCCCCATCGACAGATAATGATGTCTCCAGACACACCACGGGTTTCTCAACCTCTCTCTGTTCTGTCACCAGTTCCTATTAATCCTACCTCAGAAGTCTCCCAAATCCATCCCCTTTCCTTGTCAGCTATTGCTCCTCTGTAAATCCCTTATTATCTTTCACATGGACTTTTGCATAAATCTTCTAAGTCACTTTGTACTGTGTCCCCTCTGTAAAGTATCTTTTACTCCACCTTCTGTAGACCTACTTCTAAAATGCAAATATGAGCACCTCACTCCCTTTCTTATAAAAATATATCATCTTCCTGCAACCAGAGCAATCGATTGAACCCTTGAAGTTGCATTAAAAATATACACCCAAATTTTGTAAGCTCAAGAAGCCCCTTCATCTTCTTGGTTTTCAGAGAGCCCATGGGAATTACATTAGACACATGTGTCGTGTGATCACTGCTTGTGCTACTTCCTACAACACCAGACTTCATCACAATCAGCCCTACCTCTGAGGTGAAGCCCCACCCATACCCAGGCCACTGTCTAGCATTGTTCTATCACCTCCCTAGGGTCACCAGACATATTGCTAATCTCATCTGGACACGCCGCAGAAAGACCCAGAAATAATACTTAATCTGGGCACCCTGTGGCTCAGTCATATTGGCATATAACATTAATCATCGCAGAGAGAATCCATCTCTTTGCTTTTTCCAGTTTCTAGAGGCTGCTTGCCTTCCTTGATTTATGGCTTCTCCCTCCTTCTTCAAAGTCAGGCGTGGCCAGTTGAGTCCTTCTCACATTGAATCATTCTGAGTGCTTCCTCATCATATCTCCTTTTCTGAATCTGACCCATTCCCTGCCTCTCTTTTCCTTGTGACCACATTAGACCCACTTTGATAATCCAAGATTATCTCTTCAACTCAAGGTCAGCTAATAGTCACCTTATTTCCATCTGCAACTTTGATCCCCTTATTATATTCACAGATTCTGAAAGTATTATATTCAAAGATTTGGAAGATTTGAATTTGGACATCGTTGGGCCTCCATCATTCTGCCTAGCAGAGCAGGGTGTGAACAGAGGCTTATAGATGGCATGGTTGTGAAGAGTGGGTAGCAGGGCAAGGATGGAGTGGAGCACCTCACCCAAGCACGTGGCCTCTGCACTTCACAGAACTGGGTTCAGACCTCAGTCTTACCACCTGCAGCCACATCACACTCAGCAGGTCGCACATCCACGACTCAATTCCATCATCTGCAAAGGGCGATTTAGTGTACTTAACAAAAGTACCCTAGCACAGAGCCTGAACAGAAGAATAACAATGATAGCACCTGCTATTTTTGAACTCTTCCTAAGTGCTCAATAAAATTGTGCTATCATTCTGATGATGATGATGATGGGATGGACTGAGTTGAAATCTGGTGAGTCAACAAGCCAACAAGAGGGACTGAAATCAAAGGATTAATGTAGCCAAGCTCTGGAGCCTGTGGTGGTCTTAGCAATAATCATTCCAAACCGGCCTGAGGCCATTTGCTCCAGTAAAAGCCCAGAAATTTGTTCCCTCTGTTAAATTATCTAGTGCATCTCACTCTACTTTCCATGCCCCTTAGGGCTTCAAAGACCCTTGCTGGCATTTTACCTGATTCAAGTTTATTGTCTAAGGAAGCATCTTTTGATGCATAAAGAAGTTCAAAACCATATCCAAATGATCAGGCCTTAGAACCTGTGTCTCCAGCCTTCTCTTCGTCACCTACATGGTTGAGTAGAGGCAGTAGCCTTGAAGTGATTAAGAAGAATATCCCCATGTAAAACACGCCCTCTTCATCTTAGAAAGAACACTCCGTGAAATAGTGCCGCTAATGGCATATTAACTGACAGAAAAGATTTAGCAACTGTCATCATATAACAAAATAATGACATCTTGAGTTTCAGGGAGAGACTGGCTTACTAGAAGAGGATATCCCCAAACTACTTAGACCAAGTGGCAACTACATATGTAAATCAAGTGACAGTTAAATATGAACATCATTAAATGGCTAAGAACGCTTGCATATATCTCCTACTTGGTTTTTGATAACATTAAATGGACTTCTTATTTTAAAACTTGCCCTGTGTGCTAAATCATTTGTTGTGTTCCACCCTACTATCCCTGCCTCCTGACTCATCTAAAATATAGCACGATTATAAAGTCTAAGTATCTAGAGCAGAGATGATCGCTGGGTGGGACTCATGTTGCCCGTCCTCTCCTCGCACCCCTCAGCCCCATGACAAGCATAACTGATCAGTGAGCTGCAGACTCTCCATCGATTCTGCTCCAAGGGAGGCACCACAAGTCCGGTGTGTGGGGGGGTGTGAAACTGAGCACACCTCCTCGAGCTGCAGCATTTCAGTTATATGGGGAAAGGCTGCTGAATCCTGTGGCTATTATCCTCAAAGAGCAAACAGCTGCTCCGTTGCTCACATCTTTCGGAAGCAAAACCAGCAGCTGAGGTCAGACAATAAACTAGAATATTCTTTTTAAAAATCAAGTTTTCAGGGAGCCTGGGTGGTCAGTTGGCTAAACATCCGACTTCAGCTCAGGTCATGATCTCAGGGTTTGTGGGTTCAAGCCCCTCATCAGGCTCTGTGCTGACAGCTCACAGCCCGGAGCCTGCTTCAGATTCTGTGTCTCCCTCTCTCTCTGACCTTCCCTTATTTGTGCTGTTTCTCAAAAATAATGTTAAAAATATTTTTAAAAAATTAAGTTTTCATTAGTTACATATGTAGCCCACTCAAATATTTAATATAAGGTTTGAAATCTCTTTTGCCACCTGGGTAATCTCAGTAGCTTATTTTCCAGGTCTTTTCTAATGTGTCTAAATATATACATTGACACACAAATGAAAGTACTTTATTGTTAAATACACAACACACACAACTAAAACTAAAATGATAGAAATTGATAACAGCAATTATATTCCTGGGAGTGAGATTGCTGTTGATTTTTATATTCTTTGTATGTTTCTAAATTTTGTACATTTTCTACAGTGAAGAGTTCTTACCTTTATAACACAAAATATTTATTATTTTTAATTTTTTTAATGTTTATTTTTGAGAGAGACAGAATGTGAGTGGGAAAGGGGCAGAGAGAGAGGGAGACACAGAATCCGAAGCAGACTCCAGGCCCTTAGTCGTCAGCACAGAGCCCGACGTGGGGCTCGAACTCACAGAATACAAGATCATGACCTGAGCAAAGTTGGATGCTTAGCCAACTATGCCATCCAGGCACCCTTATCATACAAAATATTTATAAATCTAGTTAAGGGATCTTGCCATGTTTGGAGTAAACAGAGATTTCTTAAATAGGGTACAAAACATGCTAAACATAACATAAAAAATATTGATGCAATGGAAAACATTAAAACTAAGGTAAGAATTTGTATTTGTAAAAATGTAATATTGAAGACAGAATGGAATCCACAGAGTAGGAGAACATATTTTATTATATATATATATCCAAATATAAATATTTATTTATCCTCCACCATCTGGGATATATTTTCTCTCTAGATAGACAGACAAATAGAGAATATAAATAGAGAGATATATCTGTTTATCTATCTAGAGCAATTTATAGAAAACAGTAAGAAAACATCAAATAATAAAATCTTCAAGCAAACAAAAGACTTGAACAGGCATTTCACACAAGAGGATATCCAAATAATCAATAAATATATTCAAAGATGTTCACAATCTTAGGCTCCAGAAACATATAAATAAACACACCAGAGGGTCACAATATACTCACCAGCATAGTTAAAATAAAAAAGATAAAAAAATTACAAATATGTATGTGGAGTAATAGGAAACCTCACACACTGCTGGTGGGATTGTACAGTGACTTTACAAAGGCATTTGTCAGTTTCTGTTAAAGGTAATTGTATACACACCTATGACTGGGCAAGTCCACTGTTTGATGCATCGTGAATGAAACACATATGCATGTTCACTGAAAGAGAAGTATTAGTATGTTCATGTCAGAACTACCTCAATGCCCATCAACAGTAGAATAGAAACATAAATTGCAGAATATTAGCACAGTGGAATTCAGGTAATGAGAATAAAAAACACCCACAACATGGAGGAATTTCACAAACATAATGTTGACTTAAAGAAGCCAGTCTCAAAATAGTACATATTGGATGATTCTATTTACATAAAGTACAAAAACAGGCACAACTGAGCTATGGTGCGGCAGTGATTGGAAAAAGCCATGGGAGATTTCTGCTGCTAACACTGTCTGCAGGGTCTGAGAAAGCTCCTGGAGCTCCCGTTTATTGTTATTACATGACGGCTTCAAACCTGGAAAGAGGATCAGTCGTGTGGCTCACATTCACTATCCTCAGCTTGGTCTTTAACTCTCACTGAGACTGATTACTTGCTTGATTCGACATCACCTTTCTTTGTTTCTTAAGATACGTGCAGATATGTTCTGTCAATCTAAAGCCCTTTGAATTCCATAGGATCCTAAGATGTGACTATGTTTTCTATATGCTGGTAATTTTGAACATAATAAAATTTTACATTTTCCCCTTCACTTTTAAGACCATATATCTCTTCTGTCTTTAAAAGATTAAACAACTGAATTTGGATAGCTCTAACATTTTGCCTAACTGTAGTAACAACCTATGACATCATTCTACTAAAGAAGCCCAAACTTGTGCCATAAATAATTTTGTTTAAAGGAAGTTTTATTACTCCAAAAAATTGTAAGGCAAAATATTTTCAAGTTAAATTATCTTTAGTTTCTAGAAAAATACATGGTAGTTGTGGCTCAAGCTTAAATACAGACATAGATTCAGATCCAAGTTCTATTTTTCAAGAGTTACATAGCTTGGGACTTTTGTCTTTTTAGCTTTCAGCAAGATTCATATATTAAATTGGGATAATAGCATCATTTTATTTAAATGGCTGTTTTGAGAATTAAATGAATAGTATAATATTGGCCCACTGTGAAATTTTAATAAGTATAGTTATGATGATGATGATATTCTTATTATAGAGAACTTGGAAGATAGCAAAAACAAAGAAAAAATTCATTTATAGTCCCACAACCATAGATCAGTACAAATAGAGCCTTGTGATCCTTTTTCCAAGATGGCAGGGACCGTTTTCAAGACCCATCCATGTGTATTGCTCTCCTGCACACTCTGGGTTCTATTGCTTCTCCTCCAACTCATGGCTGTGGCCTCCAGCATGCTGTTGAGAGGTAACTGCAGGGTGGAAAGCCCTGGTCAGGAAGCCCAATGAAGCTCAGCTAAGAACAAGTTGAAAGTTGGCTAAGCCATTCATATGCTTGGAACCCCTTCCAGCTCTGACATTCTATTATTCCGTCTCCTCATCCATCAATAACTTTGCAGTAAAAACATCACCTCATGTTCTGTCACAGTGGTTCCCTGGCATCTGCAGACTAAACATGCACTTGATGGATGGAATCTCTCTGCACGATACCAGACACCTGGCTACAAGCATTTTATGTTTATTTGCTTTGGCTTCATGTATGCACTGCCTAGACTAGTCACTCTGTAATCCTTTTGTTGAGGCATTATAAAGAGATATATCTTAATGTCTAAAAATACAAGGCTCTTTAGACCTCTCTCTCATATTTTCAACAAGATATTTAATACTTTGGGTTATTTTTCCAGGGACTGTGATTCTTAGCTATTAAACATAAGACTAAATAACTATACCTTAATGCTCTGTAAGAAAACATTCCTTTTCCTTCCTGTTTTCAATTGTCCTCCTGTTACACACCATCCCGGGCACCTGAATGTCTGCTTCTTAACACTTCATTAATTCAAGTAATCTCTCATGTATAATTTTGAATTTTGCTCTTGTCACCAACCGGTGCTTGCAGGAGAATGGTAACCATGGCTGTTTGTCCATTTTGTCATCTTCAGAGCACACTGCAGTGCCTGGCACATAGTACAGAGCCAATACAATCATCTTTAATAATATTTAGAGTCCCCTGTGCTAAGGATCCAACCACATTAATTAGACAAAGCACTCATTAGCAAAGCAGACACACAATATTCATACAAATGTTCTGTAGGATCAGGCAATTTTGAAGTGTCATTTCGGGAAGAGAGGCCAACGCCAACCATCAGAGGTAGGATTGGTGCAGTCAAAATCCATCCTAAACCAACCACCAAGGAAAGGGCCACTAAACAACAGGTCTACGGCATCATGCTTGAGTGTAGGTTAGAAACTTAGATATGTACTAATAGGCGCCTCAGGCTAGCGTGGAGAGTGGCTCTAAACTCTCGTATTCAATCTACTTACCACAAAAACTGTTAATTTCATCAGTAAGAGCTCTATTAGTCATCATGGTAATAAGTCACTAGTTTTTCATGACACATGTTATGCTAAAGTATGTTGCTTATAATGGAGATGCTGTAACCAGAAGGCATGTGGTGGCTTCCCCAGGAGACAGAGTTGAGGACTCCCCACCCCCACTCCCACCCCCTCCATGGGGTGCACCACTCCCTGGTTAAAGCATAAACTGACTGGTGCATACTTAATATCAAGGTGATAAACTGAAGCATTTTAAGGTGAACTAGTAACACGGTAACACTCTGTCCAATGTTACAGTTAAAGAAAAGGGTAGGACCTCGCTGGGCTGGGTGAAGAAAGCATCTTGTAGGAAGTGGGGGCAGTTTTCCACACCTCACACCTTCCAAGTCTGTTCCCACCTCAGAGCCTTTGCACGTACCTTCCTTCCACCTGGAAGGCTCTTCCCCTATTTGTTCTCTTGGATCCTTCCATCAGTTCACTCAGGCTTCTGCTCAAAAGAAAAGGCTTCCTCAGAGAAGCTTTTACTGACCAATCATTCTAAAATTTCTCTCATCATCACTCTCTATTCTCTTAGCAATTTTCATTTTTCTTCATAGCATTTCTCCTATCCGAAATTCTATGTGGTACCCTTGTTATAAAGTTTATTTATTAGGGGGGCATGTGTGAGCAGGGGAGAGGCAGAGAGAGGGAGAGAGAGAATCCCAAGCAGGGATTCAGTCTCATGAACTGTGAGATTAGAACCTAATTCAAAGTCGAGTCAGACACCTAACCGACCAAGAAATCCACGCACCCTGATTCTATACATTTTTTAAGTACCTTCTTTTTTTTTTTTGAAGAAATGTTTAAGTGTATTTATTTATTCTGAAAGAGAAAGCAAGCGGGGAAGGAAAGAGAGAGAGGGAGAGAATCCCAGGAGGCGCCACACTGTCAGCACAGAACCCAATGGGGGTTCAATCTCATGAACTGTGAGATCATAACCTAATCCAAAGTCAAGAGTGGTATACTTAATTGATGAAGGCACCCAGGCGCCCTTATTCTGTATTCTTTTTTAAAGTATCTTCTTTTTTTAAACAAAATTTTTAAGTTTCTTTATTTATTCTGAGATAGAAAGCAAGCAGTAGAGGGACAGAGAGAGGGAGAAAATCCCAGCAGGCTCTGCACCCACAGCATATAGCTCAATGCGGGGCTCAAACTCATAAACCTGTGAGATCATGACCTGAGCCGAATATCAAGAGTCAGATGCTTAACTGACTGAGTCATTCAGGTGCCCCTATTCTATATATATATATATATATTTTTTTTAACTAGTATTTTTTTTTCTCCCTTTTTGGAACAAGTTCCACAAAAGGAAAGATTTTGTCTTGAACTCTGTATCCTCAGGGCCTAGAACAGTTCCTGGTACAACACTGCTCAATAAGAAGAACTGATACATCTATACTTCTCTCTGAATATATACATAGAGAAATGTCCAGAAGAGTGTTCATCTAGTGTTAATAATTATTGTGGAACAGAAACTTTTAGAGTGAGTTTTTTCTTTTTTAATTTTTAACGTCTCTTTGTTTAACTCCTTGTAAAAGTCGATTATTTTCACATGCAAAAAAAAAA
>NC_043703.1:61856664-61857939 GCF_006229205.1 Suricata suricatta | reverse complement strand
CTGCTCAATAAGAAGAACTGATACATCTATACTTCTCTCTGAATATATACATAGAGAAATGTCCAGAAGAGTGTTCATCTAGTGTTAATAATTATTGTGGAACAGAAACTTTTAGAGTGAGTTTTTTCTTTTTTAATTTTTAACGTCTCTTTGTTTAACTCCTTGTAAAAGTCGATTATTTTCACATGCAAAAAAAAAAATCACTAATTAAAAAAATAATCTCTGTTGATATGCACAATGTGGGAGAATGGTATTAGCACTGGGCAGAAAATCAGCAGATGTGGGTTCATTTCTCAGTTGGCCACTTAATTTGAGTAAGTTCCTTGACTTCTTCAAGCCATTTCTTCATTAAAAAGGGTTTTTTATGTTTATTTATCTTTTGAGAGAGAGAGAGAGAGAGAGAGAGAGAGAGAGAGAGAGAGAGAGACAGGGTGCAAGTAGGGGAGGGGCAGAGAGAGGGAGACACAGGATCCGAAGCAGGCTCCAGACTCTGAGCTGTCAGCACAGAGCCCAACACGGGGCTCGAACCCACAAACTGCGAAATCAGACCTGAGCCAAAGTGAAATGCCTCACTGACTGAGCCACCCGGGCACCCCACTAAGTAGTTTTTTTAAGTCAAGTTTAGTGAGCTATTTACCTTCTGTAAAATTCACTTTTTGAGTGAACTTTTTAAGTTTAATGAGTTTAGCCACCACCTCGGTCAAGATACAGAATATTTTTCATCGCTCCTAAAAGTTCTTTAATGCCCTTGCCAACTAATCATCTCTCCTGATACCCAGCCCCGGCAACCTCTGGTTTAGGGTTCTGTTACTGATTACCAGAATGTCACAGAAATTCAGTGTGTAGCCTTTTGAAGGGGTTTGGCCCCTTTCTCTAAACATGGTGCTTTTAAGATTCATCCACAACGTTGAGTTAAAATCATAGTTTGTTCTTTTTCATTCCTGAGAAGTGTTCAATTATATATATTAATCGTAATTTGTTTATCCATCAACCATCCGATTGGCTGTTTCGAGTTCTGAATTATTACAAATCAAGCTTCGATGAACCTGCTTGTGTAAGTCTTTGTGTGAACATCTGTTTTCATTTCTCTCAGATAAATACTTAGGAAGGGCATTGTTAGGATGTAAATACTTTTTTTTTATAATAGTTTATTGTCAAATTAGTTTCCATGTAACACCCAGTGCTTCTCCCCACAAGTGCCCCCCACCATGACCATCCCCCTGTCCCCCCCTCCCCCTCCCCCTTCAGTCCATGGTTGGTCTCCAGTATTCAGTA
>NC_043703.1:61813120-61856564 GCF_006229205.1 Suricata suricatta | reverse complement strand
ATATTTGTGGGTCCAGTAAATACTTTTTTTTAATCTGGAAAATTTTTATTCTGAAAGTTTCAAGCTGCTTGTATTTAAGTGGTGACTTTACCTTTAAGAAAAACTCCATTTGTTCTGAGAGAAAAGGAAACTTAGGTGTCTATTTATCATTCTAGAGAAAACACCTAAATGCAAGAAAGTAAACAATGGTGCACCTCCAAGCTAAAAAGTTAGGAGCTATTTTTAGTGATATAAACAAGACATATGTCTTAACAGAACTAAATAATTTCCTTAAGTGGGGGATTAAAATTCCATAGATTATTTAGAGTTCTATGTGCTCTTCAATGACCATTTGTTTGCAAGCATAGGGAGACACGATAGAGGAAGAGAATAAAGACATGCAGACATTTTGTTTTACGTCATGCTGGAGAAACAGAATGAAGTCACCCCAAAACAGACTACTGACTGTTTTGTTTGTTTGTTTGTTGTTTTTTTCAAGATTAACATAGACTTTGGAAAAGTATACAGGTAAGACTTTCATGATGTTCAAGGAACTAAACCTGGGTGGGGTTTATTCTGCAATAATAATTTTAAAAAATGAAGTATATCTGAAAATAAATACACCTAAAAAACAAACAAAAATAAGATATTCCTACTGCCTCCATTATAAGAATTCAGTCTTGAGGAGGAGGCTTTATGAGGGTGAGGAAAATCCATGGCCTCTTCTCTCCACAACCAAGATTGTGGGGGAGGGTGTTGTTGTAGATTCTGAAACATAGGGGTGCTTCCACCAGTGATGAGATGGGCTGGGCAGAAAGTGGGAGCAGGTGGGAGAGTTCTGTGTACTAAAGGCAAGCTGGCGGACATCCTGAAGTTCGGTTGGGTCTGTGGAGACCTTGGGTTTTTCTTTGTTTTGTTTCATTTTTTTTCTTTGATAGTTTGTCTTCCTCTGCTTGAGCATCTTCCTTTGAGCACCTACCAAGTAAAATCTAACTTGCGCTTTAGCTAGGCTATGGGAATTTAGGAAGGGCATTGCCTGGACGCTAGGCAAAAGAGAGGTCCCTTTCCTCTGAAGGCCAGGGTCTAACAGTATTCTTGCTGGCTGGTGACAACAATGTTAGAAGAAGCATGACATCTTGAGTGCTGTGGTCATAAAAGCAAAAGTGAGGGGCTTGACCAAGAGGACAGAGAAGAACAGCGTGTGGGGCCCGACCCTGATCACCCCCGAAACGGCTGCCTGGGAATGCTCAGAAATGCTGAGGGGAGGGGCGCCTGGGTGGCTCAGTCGGTTAAGCGTCTGACTTCACCTCAGGTCTTGATCTCACAGTTCATGAGTTTGAGCCCCGCATCAGGCTCTGTGCTGACAGCTCAGAGCCTGGAGCCTGCTTCAGATTCTGCATCTCCCCTTCTCTCTCCATTCATCCCCAACTCACATTCTGTCTCTGTCTCTCCCTCTCTCAAAAATAAATAAATATTAAAATAATAAAAAAAAAGAAACGCTGAAGGGAAATTTTGAAGGGAGATGATTTCTGGCTCTGGTAACTTGGGCGTTGAAAAGAACTATGACTTTGCAATGTCCTCTCAGGGTGCCAAGGCCTGGAATATTTGCTTATCCCAAAGGCTGCCTACTGTATATGAGTAAATCGCCAAATGTCTTGAAAAATAGGAATTCAAATCCTGATTTCACTTCTGCACAGCAAAGCTTGACACTCACGGAATTTAAAAACACTCCTTCCTTACCTCTACTTCCAGATCTAAGAGGTTTATGTCAAGTGAGATCTTGCTCTGGATGGAAAGGAATGTTGAGACAAATTTAAGGATTAACATGCGAGAATGGATGTGACTTCTTAAATCAGTTCAATCCTCAAATATGATACACTATTTCATGGGTTCTGCTGTGTGCCATTATCATCTTCCAGCAAGACCTTGTATACAGAGTCTGGAAGTTTAGACACAGACGTGTCATTAAGAAGTAGCAAAATGACTACCGCAGTGCCCCAGGGGTTCAGATGGAGATGTGTAATCCACTGGCTACACAGCTTGGCACCCCAGGTAGTGGTTTTCAATATAGATGAGAATTTTCTAGGTTCTGAAATGTCTGAGAGTCCCAGGCCAGCAAGCCATGACTCCAGGCAGACTTCATTAGCTGGCATCCGTTTCATTGGCCGCATCTGAGGATACCGGACATGGAGAGGGCTGGGGACACAGGGACCCACTTTCCACCTTTCCGTGTCCCCTGCCCCTCGAGTCCTCTCTGGTCGTCTCACAAGGGGGCTGGGTGGAGGAGGAGAGCAGGCTTATGTCAACCAGGCTCGACTTTAGTTCAGAGGCCTAGTTCATTATTTTATTCAATATGTTTACATATAATACAGTACATTGTTGAATGCACTATATTTTAAAATGTCCCGTTAGTCTTTTTGTGGTTTTAAATGGCTATAAAATATGTTTCTTTTCTGAGAGTGATGTTTAAAGGCCAGGAAGTCACTTACGTTTTTATTATTTTAATGATATTTTTCGTTAAACCATAGAGCTCTGCCTTGTCATTAATTAGACATTAACCAAAGAACCCATCACATTCAAGCAAGAGCTATACTCAGCAAAAATCAATATTTTAAACCCTCGCCTCCAGGTTTCATGCAGAAAGGTCTTAGAATAGAAGCTCCTCACAGTGGAAGGAAAAAAAGCAAAGCAGAAACAGATCAGCTATAAAACTGTTGTTCTACTTGTCAAAATAGAACTTGATAATAATTCACTAAGCTGTCTCTATAATGCAAACCTCTAGGAAAAAAACTGTTAATATCTAGCATAGGCTCAGGTGGGCCTATCTTAGAAACTCATTAAGTTTGTGTTAAAACCATCTAAAAAAAAAGGTACTAATGCATATAGTCCAGCCTCCTGACCTTATAGATCACAGAGACAAGGGTCAGAGATGTGCCTGCCCAAAGCCACACAGCCAGAGAGTCACTAAAATGGTACTAGAACATGAATTATGTTTTTCAAACCAAATTGTTTCCTCCAGTCTACAATCATGATAGTCTTGGATTAAAAAAACCCCAATTCAATTTTAAAACTGTATTTTGGGGGGGGGGGCACCTGGATGGCTCAGTTGGTTAAGCATCCGGCTTCAGCTCAGGTCATGATCTCACGGTTTGTGGGTTTGAGCCCCACGTCGGGCTCTGTGCTGACAGCTAGCTCAGAGCCTGGAGCTTGCTTTAGATTCTGTGTCTCCCTCTCTCTCTGTGCCCTTCCCCTGATCACACTGTCTCTTTCTGTCTCTCAAAAATAAATAAATGTAAAATAAATAAATAAATAAATAAATAAATAAATAAATAAATAAAATAAAACTGTATTTTTCCCCCTAGACATATTTTGCCCCTGTGGTGGTTAATTTTATGTGTCAAATTGGCTAGGCTAGGGTACCTAGTTGTTTGGTCATTCAACAGTCTAGACATTGCTGTGAAGGTATTTTTTAGATGTGATTAAAATTTAAATCCGTTGATCCAGGTAAAGAAGATTTCTCTCCATAATGTGAATAAGGGTCATCCAATCAGTTGAAAGTTTTAAGAGAAAACTCTTAATGGCTCTCCGGAAGGAAGAGACTCTCTCCAGAAGGAAGACGCTCCCTCCACACTGCCTTCTTCGGACTCCAGAGTGCAGCATCAAAAGTGAAATAAGTCAGACAAAGACAAATCGTGGCTGATACCACTCATTTGTGGGACCTAAAAAAGCCGAACCCAGAAAACCAGGGAGAAGAGTCGTGGTTACCGGGGAATGGGGTACAGCTTCTAATTATAGGATTAACAAGCTTGAGGATCTAATTCACAGCATGGTGATTATAATTAATAATACTGTTTCATATACTTGACTAATGCTAAGACGAAATTTTAAATGTTCTCACCACATAAAAGAAATGGTACCCATATGACATGTGATGTGATAGATGTGTTAAGCTAATGCTGTGGTGAAAATCAATTTGCAATATATACATGTATCAAACCAATACACTGTACACCTTTAATTTACACAATGTAATGTGTCAATTATATCTCAATAAACCTGGGGCAAATTTCTAGCCTGCCTGCCTCCACTGCAAATTTGGGACTTGTTCACCCCCACGATTGTATGAACCATTTCCTTAAAATAAACGAGTCGATTCCTTAAAGTATTTATTTGTGTCCCTCTCTCTGTCTCTCTAAAGGGCTCTGTTTCTCAGGAGAACTCTAATATAGTCCCCAATAAAATTAACAGATGAACAGAATTAAAAAGATGTGTGTTGTCTGACAGGTCAAACAATGTTCTGGGCTCTGAGCAATAAGAGGACTGGAGGGGTCACCTTAAAGAGTTCTGAGGTGGGGGCACCTGAGTGGCTCGGTAGGTCAAGCGTCCGACTCTTGATTTCGGCTCAGTCATGATCTCACAGTGTGTGAGATCGAGCCCTGTGCCGGGCTCTGCGCAGCCAGTGCAGAGCCTGTTTGGGATTCTTTCTCTCCCTCTCTCTGTCTCTCCCCGACTCGCACCTATGTGCATGCGTGCTGTCTCTTTAAATAAATGAAAAACATTAAAAAAAAAAAAAGAGTTCCGAGGTGGAAAGAAACCATGAAGATTCCTCATCTTGGGGTAGATTAATGTGAAATTTTGTGCACGCCATTAAGCATGGTGCAGAAGAATGAAATAATCCATTTAGTTGCCTGGCTAGGCGGCCCCAACCCTCAGACCCATTCTTACCTCTCAGTAGACTTTCTTTAGACATCTTCTTGGCACTCTGGGCTCCCTCTTTCTTGACAGAAAATTCTCTATAATTTTCTCCAGGAACCATCTCAGCTTGAAATTATACCTAAGCATTTTCACTAAAATCCTTCCCTATTATTAGATTAGGCAGTTTATGCAGTCCAGTTTGATTAATACACATAAATTCCTATGTAAAGATTTTCACAAGCACGAATCTATCTACATGAACTACATTTTCACAGCATTCTAAAGTAGGGGTAAAATTATATAATGCAAGCAGTGTAAAAGAAGGGCCTCTGAAGAGTGAGGGGCCCCTCCATTTCCTCATTATTATAATATATCAGCATCACAACACAAGGGGAAACCAACCCGTTGGCATAAACTAAGATTTTCCTTATTCAGTTTGGTGGTTTTCTGTCAACCCCTTAGCAAAACAAACTTTCCCCAAGCCTCAGACTTACAGACCGTTACTCACATCAAAGGCTCTCTGTTGTACATTCTTGAAGGAACTCGATTGTATTCTCCAAGCCGTGGCTTTCCACCACACTCCTATCCCAGGGTGCCATCTAGGAAAGTGCCCTTTCCACCAGGCATGCTTGAGCTAGGGCTCAAAGAGGAAAACCGTAGAAAAACGATTTCCCTGAGAGAGGCAGCTTTCTCTCCTCACTACTCCAAGGACGTCAGAGTGACTGATGGCTGCTAACTCCTAATCAGCAGGCTAATTTATCTCAAATCAGGAAGCTCCAGCAGCTTGGATTACAGGGTTTACCTCCAGAGAGCAAGCTTTTCCCTTGATCAAACTTCTGCTGTGATCGACAGACCTGCCACGGCTCACAAACACCTGCAGTGTGATAGTCGTAGAATGGCACCAGCGTGAGAGGAAAAGGCTGCGCACACGGAGGATGCAGGAGAAGGCACGAGGAGCAAACCATTCCTGACGCCCCGCAAGGCCTGTTCATTTGTTAGCTAACGCAGCCGGCCGCTGGCTCACGCATGCGCACAGGGCTGCACCTTGCGGCATACACAGTTTAGCCCCCGAGGGCCAACTTCCAACACTAACAGCAGATGATTTTACTTCAAGATTACTTTGCTTCTTTTTTGAAATTGGTTTAAAAAAAAAAAGAAAACCCTTCCTGAACTGTCTTCTGAAGCAAACCAGTATTTATTTATAATTGTCTATTAGGTCCACGGCGTGGGCAGCTCATCAGGAGAAATCTAACAGACAAGAGGTCCTACTGCTTATGCAGACAGCTTGTGTTCTTATAGACATTCAAACAATATTCGGGCCATTTGTTACACATGGTTGAAAATTGAGTTTTATTATTCTGGTTCATAAAACAGGGTTACTTGTACTGAAAAATGGTGGATGGGCTGTCACCAAATTACTGCCTAACCTCTGGTACCAGTCAGGGTTCAACTAAAGAAGCAGAGCCATTAGGTGATGTATATTAAACAACTCATTGCACGGAACTGACTTCTGTTGTCAGGGGATGAGAGGAGGCAGGTCTGAAATCTGAGGGAGGCCGTCGGTAAGGGCAGGCTGGAAATCTCGCACACACGGACACAATTAAATCTGCTATCCACAGGCAGAATTTCTTCTTCTCCAAAACTTCAACTTTGCTCCTAAATCCTTTCAACTGATTGAACCAGGCCCGCCCAGATTATCTAGGATAACCTCCCTATTTTAAGGTCGCCTGATTAGCAACCTTAATTCTCCCTTGCTATTTAATATAACATATTGAAAAACTGTGGACATCTTTGGGGCTATTTTTCTTCCTACAGATCTCTTTAGCAATTTGTTGTTGTTATTATTGTTGAGAGAGAGAGAGAAAGAGAAAGAGAGAGACAGAATCTTCCTACACAAGTCAAGAAACAGTACTTTTTGCCCTAACACCATTTATCAAATTATCCCCTAAAAGGAATCTGAATTTGCTTTCTTTTTAAGGTCCCTACTCTGGGTGTCTCAGACAAGACACTACTTTCCTTGGCTGATGGCACTTGGATATGAAAGAGTTTGTGAGAATTTTCTCCACCCTTTACTTACTATGAACAAGTCATTGCTTCCAATCCCCCAAAGAAGTATTTTAAATGGTCATTTGATTTTGGAAGAAGACAACATTTAAGAAAAATGAATTGGATGTTGTCACTGGCTGGAGGAATCTATATTTGGGAAGGAAGATGCTAGTGATATTTGTTTATTTGGACAGTATGGGTTGTATCTTTCCACTCGAGCCTCAAAATAATAATTTGCCAAACATAACGATTAAGGATTAAATTATATAATGTGCATAAAAATGTTTTTAAACGTTTTTCCATAAAGGAAAAGAGAAGTCTAAAGCTTCAAAACAATGAGTGATCACCTAAATTCATAAAGATATGAGGGACTTGTTTTTTTTTCTCTTCAATACTTTTTTTTGGATGCATACTCTGAAAGTTCAGAGGAAAGTTTTCTCCAGAGGTTTGGACTTCCTCTCATGCTTCATATCTCTAGATATCAACCTCACTTTAAGGGCAGAATGACTTCTTTATAATTCAACTTCACATTTCTAAACTCATGAAAATGACTTTTGATTTCCAAAGGGCAGTAAAACAAAGTAAGCACTGCGCATATTTTAAACATCCGTGCACCTTAGTGTTCGTGCAAAATTTTATGTTTTATCTTTTGGTTTAGGATAGAGTTTGCTATCTTTAGCCACGTAAATGTGGCTTCTCTAAATCCCATTTTGGAATTTTATGCTATAATTTTTTGCAAGGTATTTATCATTGCTCCTATTATTTTTCTGATTCCTCAACACTGAGTCGAAGTGGCCTTCAGAGGGCCTTATGCATTTTTGCCGAACAGTCGAGAGTCACGTCTGGCCCCTTTGTAAGCAGAGGCCCCCTTTTCAAGGCAGTAAGCTGTTCTTCCTTTTTTATTTAACTAACTTCATATGTCCAGAACTGTAACACATGTAAGAGAAATCAGGAAAATCAGCACGCTGCTTTCTCATAACTTGTCTCACTTGGTCATGCCTTTCCCTATTAAAACCCCTCTGTGACTTCCATTCCCTGCCGGTTAAATCCCAAACGCCTCAGACAGCACTGCAAAGACTCACAGGCTCTGGTCTCTGCCATCCACTCCATTGTCTTCTTTCAAGTCTGTCCCTCACTCAACCCTGCCTTGTGCGAAGGCCCCACAGTCCCTGGCCAAGCCTCTCCATCCTCTTTCCTGTCCTTTGCATGTCAGACCTCAGTGCCTACAATACCTTCTCTATACTTGATCACTTTAAATAATAATTGCCACGTGTCTTTCAAATGCCAGCTTAAATGTCTCCTCATTCAGGAAGCCCTCCCTGATCACTCTCCAAGGTGATTCCTCTGCAAATCCTCACCTCTTATCCTGCCCTTAGAGCAGTGCATGGATCTTGTTTCTTTCTCCGTCTTGTCCAGAAAGACTGTCTTTCTTAGTCTTTCTTCTTCCCTTCCTCCCTCCTGCCCTCCCTCCTTCCCTTCCTTCTTTCTTTTCCTTTCTTCCTTCCTTCCTTTTTTCCTTTCTTTTATGTTTATTTTTGAGAGAAAGATAGAGAAAGCACGAATGGGGGGGTAGCAAAGAGAGAGGGAGTCAGAGGTTCTGAAGCAGGCTCTGCACTGACAGCGCAGAGCCCAACGCGAGGCTCAAACTCACAAACCACAAGATCGTGACCTGAGCTGAAGTCAGTCAGATGCTTAACTAACTGAGCCCCCCAGGCGGCCAGATGGTTGATCTTTCTATCCTCAATGTCCAGCACAATGAAGGCCCTGAAAACATAGTGTGGAATAAATGAGTGAATGAGGAACTGAAAGAAAGAATCATGTGGCCTCTCATCCCCCCAGGCCTGGCCGCTCACCCAGGTCTGGGCACAGTGTCTAATTTGTCTCACTTCCCCCCACCTCTCTTCTCGCTCTGGGGACGGCGTGGGTATCCTGTGGTCATTGCAGAGACTCAGTATCTAGGAACAGCGCTTCCAAAGGCCTGGATTTCATGTGCAGGTGACCTTGCCTTGGAACTTTTGATATTAACTGTGACTCATAAGACATGCTGAGCACAAGACGTGAAGAATTAGGCTCCGTGACACGTGGAAGCCCGATCGAAGTCTGGGCAGCAGGTAGCGCACAAGATGTGACTGTCACCATCTACAGTCCTGTGAGAAATCTATTTACATAATGTTTTTAATATACTTCTATTGGGAGAGGACAAAATCAGAAGTTGGGTCTTTATTTGAAGAACCATTCAATAGCATCTTAGAAACATCTTTTAAGCAGGTTGCTGGCAAGAATCGCCATTATTTGGCATAGAATTGCAGCGCTGAGCAGCATTGCCCTGAAAGGAATCTTTGCATCCCACGTTGCTGGTCCCTGGTAGTTTTCCTCATCAATCATGCTCAGCCTGCCTGGCGGCGTGTTTGGTGAGACTCCAGGGAAAGACATGCTTCCTTCCTTTTCTTTTCATTCTTCCCTCGTGGGGTAGAAGAGAGAGAAATGTAGGAGGAGGAAATAGATTTGTTTCAGTGATTAATGTGAGAAAAAATCAATCTCGCCCTCACCTAATTTGACAGCTGACTTTTTCATCAGTAGCGCTGATTCCTGTTGTAAACACATGCGATTGTTTCTCGCTTTCCTTCTTGATTTCAGCATGCAGGCGACAGGAGAGTCCAAACAACAATCCCAGCAAAGGGAACTGGCTTTCTGAAGAAGATTACAGAAGTCTGGTTGGTTGCCATTCGACCACTTTTAGCGAGGAAATTTAATCTTCCTATTTTATTCCGTCATCATTCATGCGTCTACTCATGGAGGGGCCTGTATTAACTTTATGTTTTAAAACAAAGTATTTATAGAGTGCCTGCTGTATGCCAGCCTCTGCTGGTGCCCGTGGGCAACGTCTTGGTTACCACGTGCACGACGCAGTGCAGTAAGGGTGTGTTAATCCCATCAGCACCCAGATCAATGTAAAATGACCGCTGTTTTCAGTGCTGCAAAAGAGAAATACACAGCCCTATCAGTTAGTAATTCCTGATAGCAAGTACTGAAAGAACAATAACAATTTCTTTAGGCCAAAACTCGGCGAGGATCGGAGGACCTCCGTGGGCTTCCCCGGGGTGGCTCCGTTCACGTGCCTTTCATGCTCCCTCTTGGACCCAGCAGCCTGCTGGGGCCGGTTCTTCTCACACAAGGGCAGAGGCATGAGAAGAAGAGACTAAACGTGCTTGAGCTTTTCAAAATTCTTCCCTGTTGTCTCGGGTGCCTGGCTGGCTCAGTCCGTAGAGCACCTGACTCTTGATTCCGGAGTCATAAGTTCAAGGCCTATGTTGGGTGTGGAGCCTACTTAAAAAAGAGAAAGAAAAAGATTCCTCCTTGTTACCTATTTTCATGCCATTGGCCAAAGGAAACCAATACCAAGCCCAACATCAATGGATGAGGAACAATATTCCTCTCTTAGAAATGGGGAGGGGTATACTTCCGAACAATGATTCACCTTACTGCGCTGGTGCATGGAGAACTTTGTGGATGCTTCGAGTAGGAATGAACTAAGTGAGGCAGAAGAGGAACAATTTGACTGGAAGTTCTGTGGGGAGAAGGATCCTGGGAGATTTGAGTTACTGAAAGGTCAGTGAGGTTGGAGCTCAGAGGTTGAGCATCATCAAGGAACAAAGTGCATCCAGAGAAACACACAGGGGCCAGCCCACAACGTGGCGAGCAGGCTAGAGTAAGGTGTTGAAGCTCCATCTTAAAGATTCAATATGCAGTCTTGGGAAGGTATTCTTACATCATGCTATTCTCTTTCCCTCTTTCCAGGTCTTCTTTATAAATTTGGAACATAAATGAAAGCGTATAATTTTCTTTCCAAACTTATTTATTTATTTTGAGAAAGATATAGAGAGAGTGAGTGGGGGAGGGTCAGAGAGAGTAGAGGAGAGAGAATCCCAACCAGGCTGTGCACTGTCAGCACAGAGCCCGAGGTGGAGCTCAAAATCACAAACAGGGAAATCATGACCTGAGCCAAAACCAAGAGTCAGACACCTAACTGACTGAGCCACCAGGCACTCTGAAGGCATAAAAATTATTCAATGAAAGCGTAAAACTATGTAATATGGATATGGTTTTCAGCAGATACTTTCCAAAAGTAACAGCAAGCCAGGAGTTCCTTTAGTTTTTGTTTTCTTCCATTTTGGATGGTTTGTTCTATTTTATGCTCCTTCAAAAACTTAGAATCATGCACATGACTTTATTTAAGTGAAAAATTGATGTTATAAAAATGATCTTTTTAAAATGGTCTGGCAAAAAAAATAAATGAATAAAATAAAATGGTCTGGCAAGTGCATCTGAAGTCGCATTTCACCTTATATTAATATGGAATATTTGTGCGAAAAGTAAAGGCTTTACATGGGGGCATGCCTAGTAAATATGGATACTGTTCTTTTGCCTTATCCATTTTCACTACCCATACTTGCTAAGTGGACTAAAGGCAGAGGCCTGGCTTAATAAGGCTTCTCCTGCCTCATTTCTCCTTAGGGAATATTCTAATTTTCACTCAAAGGTATATTTTTAACATTTCTTGGTAAAGAGTATTTTCATAGTGTGAAATATATCTAGGTCCCGTGTGATCATATAGTTTATGATCCAATCCAGGATCATTTTGAGAGTGAAATCAAGACCCTGTAAGCATAATGTCTAAACCAAGCCTGTGCTGGGCAAAGTGGACATCTGCTCCCCTTAAGTATATCCAGACAGAATGAAGCCCGTTAAGATAAAATGGGATCCTCCCTCCCTGTATGGTTAGGGAGACGGTTATCAATACAGGATCCTGTGACTGATACCTGGAGCTGGTATTTAACGTGCGAATTACAAAAGCTGTCAAGTGATTGGCCGCTAATGACTGGAAGAATAAAGCCTGTCTTCTGTGGAGAATTGTGTGTGCAGAGAACGGTACGGGCTTCTGTGTCAGACAGACCTGTGTCTGCAGTTCCGCGAGCCCTGGGGACACCTTGTGTTACCATCCCGTGCCTCAGTTTCCTCGTCCACAATGCATAGGCTTCTGAGAATCTGATGAAATGATACCTAATGCATAATAGACACTCAACCTAGGTTATTATATGTGGTAAAATAAAAAGGATATTTCATGGATTATGGAACCAACACCCAGTTCCTCATTACTAAGAAACTGGTGATAACCTTCAAATAAAGTGACCAAGAGACAGTTTCTAGCATGGTCCCTGGGTTCCCTAATTTCCTTGTCCCCTGAGCTGTTTGCTTTGGGACATCTGTTGCTCGCTCCAGAGGCCTTAGCGTTCATTTCAGAAAGTGTCCGTTCTTTGTATTGCAGATGCTACAGGTAGACACTGTTCACTGAATCTCATGAGCCACCATCTTGAGAAGATGTCCCTCCTCTCCTGTGCGTTCTATGGCATGCTGCCCCCCACGCCCACCTGTGGATGGACACAGCCACTCTTTCTACGGAGATCAGAATGTAATACAAACAAGGTGGAAATGCAAAATTTTCAAACCTATTTTGGAGGTAAGAGATTGTAAGCCGATAGCAAGAGCTGAGAGTGAGTCTCTTACACAGCTCTTCAACGCTTCCTAATAACACAGTAAACATGCTCCTGTGACGTCAGTTCAGGGGTAGTGTTGCTTAATCATTTCCTGCTTCTGTCTTTAGTGCAAGATTTCACCAGCACCTTGTGTGTAGTTATATAGTCAGTGTCAAGGTGTGATCCCATGCCCCGATGCCTAAGGATTTCAGCCAGATTTCTGTTGCTCTCTGGATGGCAATATTCCAAATGTATTCAAGAGAGCACTTGCGCAATGCACCCACTTTCAAGGTCAGGTGGGGCTGGGAAATGCTGCACACCATGCCTCCTTCTTAGACATTCATGGCTCATCAGACATTCATGACTCATAAACATTAAGTAATGTACTCATTACTACAGTAAAGACATTGGCTTATCTCTGACTCAGCATAACACAAACTTATTGGACCATGGCACCTTTTGGCCATTGACAATTATTATTAATCATGACACTAGTAAGGGGCACCCATAGGAAGTGCAGCTCTGTAAAATAGAATCTGATTCCTGTTTGTCTCAGATACTCCTTTAATAACATCTGCTTTTGCAGGCACCAGGCAGAGGTGATCTGTTTTATTGCTCTTGGAAGGCATATGTAATTGGTAAATTTAGCTTCCAAGTGGTTTACGTGATTGCCTGATAAATCTGAAGCATGTGCAAAGTATCCTAGAGTCCGTGCAGTCATAGACCTATTGGAAAGGAAATCAAGCTGTGGGTGCACAATTAAGTACTTTCATAAAATATGAGAACAGAATGGATAGCACAATTCGTTTCAATGCAACTGATAAACGTGGACCAAATCTGAGGTTAAATATGATACATCCACTACACAGATTTATGATTTAAGAAGCTGAAACTCTGAGGGGTTTGGGCTAGCCAAACAGATGCATGTTCAAAAACTTAGCTTCTGGGGCACCTGGGTGGTTCAGTCAGTTGAGCTGCTGGCTTTGGCTCAAGTCATGATCTCATGATTCGTGGGTTAGAACCCTGTGTCGGACAGCTCAGAGCCATGAGCCAGAATCTGTGTCTCCCTTTCTCTCTGCCCCTCCCTTGCTCACGCTCTGTCTCTCAAAAAATAAAATAAAAGATTAAAAAAAACCCTTAACTTCCTGCATTTCTCTAGGCATAATTCCATTCTAAGGGACTCATCCATTCTAAGCTTTAGAGTCACAAATCTAAATATAAATGTATCTATTCATAATGGGTGCATTAGTTCATTAAAATCCCTGTGCCTACGCACATTCTGGTTCCCCAGACTTCAGTGCAGGCAACTGCGTCCAGCTCTCCTGAGAGTGAACTTCTTCTCCATACACGTTTGCTCCCTGTGAAGTTCTGTGGAAGCCCCCGTGCAGTCCTTACCTGGGAATCTTAGCCACGCAGACAATCCATCATTGGATCCAAACACTGCCTCTCCCACGAGACTCATCTGTCCTCATGCAAATAGAGCACCTTTCATTCAACCTTCTGCCTGGTTGACACAGACCCAGCTACACATGCCTGATTTCACAGCACGTAGGCAGCTCAAGTTCTCACACAAGGACCCTGCATAAAAGATCACAGAGACTTAAATCCATGAAAACTCAGCGAGTTATGACCACTAATGGTGGCACTGAGAAATCTGGAAAAGCATCCGGACGTTCCAGAGAAGTAGCTATCATATATTGTTTCTTCCCCAGCTGCAGTTAACTGTACAGATATTCAAATGGGTGATTGCCCATTTTGTATATACTTGCATAATAGCATGGGTGACATAGCTTTGAAATGAAGTTTTGTGTTCACTTAGTGTGCTGTAGGATAAAAGATGAATTAAGCCACTTATACCTGTCTTTGCTAATGGCTTTCATCTTCTGAGTCTTTTCATCTTATTCTTATCTCTTCCTTCCACTCTGTGCATTTTGAATTTGAAATTATGTGTTTCCAAAAAGTGCCTAACATAACTGTGTGACTGACTATGTGATAGTAAAAACAGGAAATGTAAGGGTATTTTCTAATGCAAGACATTACCAAAAGCAGCAAATACAACACACGAAGATAAAAGGGCAAGTCCCTCAGTGAAACCTTGGAGCTCACACATGTGGATCTATGTGTGCAAACTAAATATTGCTATTCCTACCTTTCCAGAAAACATATTAGGCATCCCCATGCAGGTTCTGCTTTTTAGAGTAGCCAAGAACAGGGCAGCAGAGTGCTGAAATGAGCCTCAGGTCAGCCCCACACCAAGCCAGCCTCTGGGCTTCCCATTTTCATTTTGAAATGGAGCAGACCTTCTTGAGCATCCCCTTCACCACTGGTAAGTGCTACTATCTGTGTCAGCTACTAGAGCCAATCAGCTGCTTGAGGTTGATGATCAAAGTGTGATTTACTCCGTAAACTTGCTAATAGTTCAGGTATAATTTGGAAAGGCAGTCAGAATCAGCAACCGATATCATGCATAGGTTATCAGCCCCAGGTCGTGGGATCAAGCCCCACATCAGGCTCTGTGCTGAGCGTGGAGCTTGCTTAAGACTCTCTCTCTCCCTCCCTCTGCCTCTCTTCCTCAGTCATACTTTCTCTTTCTCTCTCTCTCTCTCTCTCTCTCTCTCTCTCTCTCTCTCTCTCTCACACACACACACACACACACACACACACACACACATTTCTATATTTATATAAAATCAAGGCAAAAAGCATATGGAGGAATCTTAAATGCATATTGCCAAGTGAAAGGAGCCCATCTGAAAAGGCCACACACTATGTGATTCCAAATATAGGACATTGTGTAAAGGCAAAATTAGAGAGGTATAAAAATCAGTGATTGTCAGGGATACGGGGGATAAGTAGGTGAAGTACAGAAGATTTTCAGAGTGGCAGAATGATATCATATGATGCTGTAGTGATGGGTATATGACATTATGCATTTGTCAAAAACCTACAGAATGTCATAGCAAAAGAATGAGTAAATTAATGTATAAAATAAAAAAAAAATCATTTAGGAAGGAAGGGATCCCAGGATGAAATACAGAAAGGGTCAAAATTATCTAACGACATTGCAAATGTTAAAAACAACATCACTTAAAGAGGTGAGCTAAAAGGCTCTGACCCAAATAACTTTGAAAAGGAGTAGAGTCTATAAAAATAAAGGTAAAAGAATTATACAGAAGTACCACACGCTAGTTGATATGGTTGTTTCTCATGGGATTACTGTTTAACAATTGTGATATACCTACCATACATGAAATAAACAACGAGGTAAATGGATGGCAGATGGTGGGAGTCAATTTTCTAACTGTTGACGTAGGAGGGTACAGCTATGCAAGGGGAAAGGCCTAGAGTGATTTGTGTGGTAAAGGATTAGACGTGGAGACATTAGCATGAGCCTGTGTTTAACTTAATATAGAGACAGGTCGTTGCATGTAGAATGACCCATGGATATGTGAGTGCAAGCTAGTATCCACAGGGCCTAGAAGCAATGACACTCCAGTAGCAATGAACACACCAAGCACACAGAGCTTGGCTTCTAATGCCATTCTCGAATAAAAGAAAGCAGAGCTCTTTGGAGAAATGACCAGTTCCAGAACTTGGCAGGAAATATATGAGATGAGCCTGGAGTATCTTACAATGATAGAACATATTAAAACAACAACAGCAACGCTAACAGCGGGAATATGTTCAACTGAAAGAGAGCCCAAAGACCAAAGCCGGAACAATTTAAGTAACAAAATAAATAAAATAGCATTGGATTAAAATAAATATCGATGAGTCCACATGGATGTAAATAAAATATTGAATAAGTAAATGACTGAAAAGAATAATAAATAAATAAAAGAAGAGACACATCTCCCAGGCAGGATAATTTCAAATAATTTATGTAGGTATTCTGCTTTCAAGGAGCGGGAAGCATGATTCCCCACTGCTAAAGTATGGGACTTTCTTCCAAAGAGTACAGTATAGAAAGGAAAATTAAAAATCAACGTTATATTTCAATAACTTGACAAACACCATCTCAGTCTGGCCATTAAGGTCAGCATCAATAGTGGTAAGTCCTGGTGATGCTATGCACCCTTGATATGATGTAATGCTAATGGTCTTCCTCTTCAAAACCCATAGCCCCAGCCTAACCATGAGGAAAGCATCAGAAAAATCCCAGTGGATAGGCATTCTACAAAATACCTTACCTGTACTCTTGAAAACTGTCAGGATCATCAAAAACAAGGAGAGTGTGACAAACTGTCATGGCCAAGAGGAGCCTAAGGAGATAAGATAACTAATATAATGTCTGAGGTGGGATCTTAGAAAAGAAAAAGAAACTGTATAAAACTAAAAAGAAATCTGAATAAAGTATGGACTTTAGTTAAAAATAATATGTCACTGTAAGCTCACTGTGGCAAATATACCATAGCAAGGTAAGATCCTAACAGGGGAAATGATGTGGGGTACATGGGAACTCTGTACTATCTTTATGATTTTTCTGTACATCTAAAACTGTTATAAAAGAAAAAGGTTATATTTAAAATACATACAAATCTGTTCTGGTGCTATATGCAGTGTCAGAAAAAAAAATCACTGGGTCTCTGGATTTCCTTTAAGCAGGAAATTGAAATAGGGGGTGTTCCTTTCAAAACAGGCAGGAGTAGAAATGATGGAAATATTCCCATGGCTGGTAGGAGGGATGATAGATACTGAGTGAAACACGCACACGTGCAGATTTGGGATCATTTGTGTGAAATGAAGCAACACAGCAGGGCGAAGTGAAGCAGACCACCTCGCGTCCCCCAGAGCGCCCCGTCTGCACCTGTTCCAGGGCTCTGAGACCTCACGGGCACCGCCAGCGTAGCAAGTGACAGATCATCTCAGTGACCGTGGAGCATTCTGGCAAATTCCAAAAGGCCCAGATTAGCACTTTTTTTTTTTTTTTAGCTAAGTTTATCCACTCAAATTCTTGTCATTAATCTCAGAGAGAAACTTGGATAACATTAATCCTCTCATAAAAATTAGAGTATCCCATTCTGATTAGCAGAGATTTGATAAATCTCTTTCCCCCATTTCTGCAACTTTAAGTGGAAAAAAAAAAAGCAGAAAAAACAAGAGTGGTTTAGGTTGCTGTAAAAATCACAACCCTGGTCAGAACAGAGCTGCGTGTGACCACGTGGATGTATGCTGTATTATTAATGCCCACCCCTTTTCAGGGCTACAGCCAGGCCACGGGGACTGCAAATCACATCAGCTTATTGTCCTGCTCCCTGAGGCTCCCTCAGGCACACTGCTTCTCATCCAGAATCCCAATCAGAGCATTTCTGCTAAATTTAAGTGAGTTTGGGAGAACACTATTTAACTCCACAAGCTCATTAATACATATGCAACAATGAGGACTAATCCATTCATGGATTGAATTCAGTTCATCAAACAGAAGCCTTCAAGGTATTTCCTGAGATATCTTGGTAAGCCGCTGAATCCTGCTTGGACTCCATCTGTATTGACAACACTACATGCAACATCATCTGGCCACGTTGGAAAGACAGTCAAACTTCTGGAGATGAGGGAGCAGAAATCCTGGGATCTGGACCTGGATCTGTCACTAATAGTAGCCTATTTGGACCTCAGAATCTTCAAAAATAAAATAAGGGGGTCGGTCTAAAGGAACAATCTGTGCTTCTCAAACTTCAGCACCGAAAAGGACCTTGAACATTTGTCCCCAGGGTTCTAGAACCTGTTGCCAGAGAGACCCTTCAGAATGTGGATAAAGTCTTTGAATCCTTGGGTTTTATCTAAAAATTTCATGTACCATATATACTCTTCATAGTATGTGAGTTCATATTTTTAATATACGAATGCTTTTAATCAGTTACTATTAAATTACTGTCATTGTTATTGGCTGTTTTCCTTCTACAAACAATAAAATTCATGCTCATGGAGCATCCATGCCATGTATGTGCTGTGGCTCCTCAGACCCTCATGGTATTCCTACCTCAGTTTATGAATCAGCAGGACCAGGGTCTCCTCTACTTCATAATTTCCTGCCTCTAAGAAAGGTTTCCATGCTTTTTTACATCCTGAAACCATAGTGGAGTCAGACTTGCAAATTACACCTTAGCAAAAGACAAAGGCATCTCACACTCCATCAGCAGAGATGGTGTTTGATCTGAGTCTCACAGCCTCTAAGCCCCGCCCCTGCTTTGAATGCAAACCAATGGAACTTTGAATCAGCCTGTGGCAGAAGCCTTACCTGCTTATGGTTTAGATGGAGTTGACTTAATTTCTTTGAACCAGGTACAAGTTTGAATATATAATGGTTATTGAAAGCTTAAAAAGCCCAATTTATTTGGTTAAAATATCCCAGGCTCCTGGGTGGCTCAGTCGGTTGAGTGTCCAACTTCAGCTCAGGTCATGATCTCACAGTTTGTGGGTTCAGGCCCTGCATGGGGCTCTGTGCTGACAGCTAGTTCAGAGCCTGGAGCCTGTCTTCACATTCTGTGTCTCCCTCTCTTTCTGCCCCTTTCCTGATCACACGCGCGCTCTCTCTCTCTCTCTCCCTCTCTCTCTCTCTCTCTCTCAAAAATAAATAAACATTAAAAATTAAAAAATATATATATCTCATGCAGTCTTATTTAGACACAATATTAAAATTTCATGACTTCTTATTCCAATTTAAATAATAGTAAAAGGGTGTCTGTCGATAAAGAAGTGTTGAGAAGTTGAGAGGGTGCTTACCACAGAGACTAGATTGTTGTGCAGACATCCCTTGGGACTTTGAGGGATAGTAATTTTAGTATTTGTAAAAAATTTCGATTCGTTTAGCAGTTTTATCTCCTGCAAACCTCCCAGCAGTCACAAGTCTTAACATAGGTTGTCTTTCTCTTGTTGGTTTGCAGAAGGTCTTTATACATTTGGGACAAGAGTCCTTTGAGGGGTATATGTATTACAAGTATGCTCCCTCTGTTTATAGCTTGCCTATCCTTTGTCTCACTGGATCCATTCTGTTAATGCTCTTTTAATAAATTGAAGTTTTAATGTTAATATAGGCTAATTGGCCTGGTCTTTCTTTCAGGATTACTGGCTTTTCCTGTTCTTTTAAAGAAATCTATGTGTAAAATTCATAAGACTATTCTGTTTCTAGATTCATCTTCAAGAAGTGTGACTGTTTTACCTTTTACATTTATGTCTCCAACCCATGTTGAAGTTTTGTGTATAGTGTGAGATAGTGTCAATATTCACTTCTTTTTAAAAGATTGTTTTAATGTTTTATTTATTTATTTTTTGAGAGAGAGAGAGCGTGAGCAGGGGAGGGTCAGAAAGAGAGGGAGACATAGAATCCGAAGCAGGCTCCAGGCTCTGAGGTGGCTGTCAGCACAGAGCCTGATCCCGGGCTCGAACCCACGAGCTGTGAGATCATGACCTGAGCTGAAGTTGGATGCTTAACTGACTGAGCCACCCACGTGCCTCAATATTCACTTCTTTCTTTACTGAAGACATGATCTTTCCCCATTAAATTTCAGTGAAGCTTAGTAATAGATGAGGTGACTGTATATATGTGAATATATGTAAGGACTTTTCCTTCTGTTCTGCTATATATCTATCCTTGTGCCAATACCACAGGCTTTATAGGAGATAATACTGTATATAATTTATAGTACACAGATTTATAGTAATTATTGATATCTGAAGATTTATTTTCCTTTCTTCTATATTGTGTTTCTCATTCGAAATCGCTGGTTTTTCTATAAACACTGGGTAATCAGCTTGTCAGTTTCTATGAAAGAGCCTGTTGGGTTTATCACTGGATTGGATTAAATCTATGGATCAATTTGGGAAGAACTGACACCTTAGCAGTGTTGGGACTTTCAACCACTGATCATGGCATATTCTCTACATTATTTATGTTTTCTTGACTTTCTCTCAGTAATGTGTTATAGTTTTCCATATAGAGGTCTTGCATATCTTTAGTTAGATTTCCTCTAGGCATCCAATATTTTCTGATGCTGTATGCATAGATTTTTAATTTCTCTTCCATAATTTATTCGA
Organism: Suricata suricatta; assembly: GCF_006229205.1. Taxonomy (NCBI): domain Eukaryota; kingdom Metazoa; phylum Chordata; class Mammalia; order Carnivora; family Herpestidae; genus Suricata; species Suricata suricatta. The sequence continues at coordinate 61,836,276 of NC_043703.1, read as the reverse complement.
CTGTTCCCATTATTTTAAAGCATTTAGCCTCTTCCAAAATTTTCATTTTGTGCTAATGCAATGGTGAACACTTTATAGCTGTGGGGTTGTAAAAAAAACATTTTTCTGTTTCTGCACAGTTGGAGTTTTCTATACAAATTTTATTAAAATTTGAGACTTCAGCTAAAAGCAAGCCTTGGAGGGAATTTATGAATGATTGAATAGTGGGAAAATTCTAGAGATATTTTCCTTCCTAAGGTATGTGTCTGCATTTCAATGGAGGCTGAGACCTGGGACTGTGGAAACATTCCTGGATACTGGAATCTTCTTTGGGAGAAATTTCTTTTCCCTCCACAAACTCAGGGTTAGAACCCAGAGTCCTTCCCGTTGTGTCTCCATGGGGATTCTCTCGGATGGAAAAGAGGAACAGCTGTCTCTCTCCTAATCAAGAGTGAGATTCCGTGTTTCCGGGCCCTTCCCCTCCAAGCCCCTCGGCACGTGGGTTGCATCTGGCTCTCCTCCCATCACTCCAGAGGTCAGAATGGAGACACAGGTGAACCCTGTGATCGTTGTTTGCTCTAAGTCAATAATAATCTGTTCTGTCCCCCAAACCCTTGTTTATGCGTTCAGGGTGATATTAGTAAATATGAATATTAAAAAGTTAATAATGTCTTTTCTCATAAGAACAAAGCCTTTCATTTGGTTGCTGTGCTGTATCCCCTGACATCTAGAACTGTCCTTAGCAGGTAGTAGAAACTCAATTAATGTGGGCCCTATGATGTATTAGTTATCTAGTGCTGAACAATGTACCCCAAACTCAGGATATTAAAACAAACACATATTATCTCATTACTTCTGTGGGTCAGGACTCCAGGAGCAGCTTAGCTGGATGGCTCAGGCTCCGATGCTCTCATGATTCTCTCAGATTCTCTATGTCTGCTCAGGCTGCACCGTGAGGGCCAACGGGGCTGGAGCGTCTGTTTCCAAATTCACTTGTGTGGCCATTGACCAAACGCTTCAGTTCCTTGCCATGCTGGCCTCTCTGTAGTGATATACATGGCAGCTGGCAGCTGGCTTTTCCAAGAAAAAGTGACGAGAAAGAAAGAGTCTACACTGCCTTTTACGACTTAGTCTCAGAGTGATATTTCATCACCTCTGCTTTCTTCTATTTTTCAGATGCATCTGACGAAGTCTTGCTCACATACAACAGGAGATTACATGATCACACAAAGCCTTCCATGGTATATGCATATTGTGTGTGTGTGTGTGCGCGCGTGCGTGCGTGCACACTGGCACAAGTATAAAAGCATGACTCTCAGGTGACTTCTGCTTTTCACAAATATCGTGCGTGCAGTTTATGTGTTTAGTACTTCTTGTGAGTTACTCTTAACATTTTAGCACTAAGGCATGCCATTGACAAGTTTTATTTCCTATCACTGAATCCCTTCCGGTGACTCCATTCCTGAATGGTGAACGTTTGCAAAGGCTGTAAGGAATCCAAACATTTTTTCAAAAGGAAAAGGGAAGTGGAAAAAACTTAGCAGAACTGTGCCCCCATAGAACCCTCTAAAGTCCAGTGCTAAGTCACAGTATTTCCTAAACTTCTGGTATGCACTGGGCTTTGTGCTACATGCGTGGGGCAAACAGTGTGTAAAACAGACAGGATGTCTTCTCTCAAGAAAAGTAAAGTCTAGTAGGGGAAGGTAGCTATTAAAGAAAAAATCCTGCGTGTGGACATGGAGAGTCAAATAACTATAAACGGGACAAAGACAAAGGGTTTTCATTGGAATACAGAACTCTGAAGGTTACTACAATTTCTCAAAACACATAGAAATGATGTATGCACGTTGGCACAGGTGCGTATGAACATACATGCCCATTAAAGCAGTGTTGGGACCAAGAGTGAGAGAGACGCATATAACCCAAAGATTTCCTAAGAGGGTCTGGGGTCTGATTCTTCCTTTTGTTATTTCTTTGGTTCCTTCTTAGTGGTGTGAATAGAAATGGTGGCTTTTTTTAATGGGCCTGGCACTGGCTTGGAATAATAGTGAGTTTAGGATTAGAAGATGTAGAAATATTTTTGTACTCTATAAACATAGACTTCCCAGTGTATAGGCAATCATAAAGTCATTGTAAAGAAGGTTCATAATAAAATCACTGCTCATGACAAGTACATTTGTAAGTCATGGGGATGTAACGTACAGTGTGGTGTCCATAGTTAATAATACCCTGCTGGGGGGTGCCTGGGTGACTCCGTCAGTGAAGCATCTGACTTCGGCTCAGGTTGTGATCTCACAGTTCACGGGTTAAAGCCCCATGTGGGGCTCTGTGCTGACAGCTCTGAGGCTGGAGCTTCCTGCAGATTCTGTCTTCCTCTTTCTCTCTGCCCTCCCCTGCTTGTGCTCTCTCTCTCTCTCAAAAGTAAATACACATTTAAAAAATTAAAAATAAATAAATAATACCCTAGTGCATATTTGGAAGGTGCTGAGAGATCTCAAGTGTTCTCATCACAAGAAAAAAACACTTCTTTGTAAGTATGTATAGTGGCAGATGTTAACTAGACTTATTGTGCAGATCACTTCATAGTGTATATAAATATCAAGTCATTATGTTGTGCAGGTGAAACTAGTATAATCTTCTATGTCAATTACACCTACATTTAAGCAAAAGACAAAACAAAAGGTATGTTTGCCAACTGTTTTGCCACTGACTCCATTTTGTTGAATTCAGTAAGTTGTATTGAGTCCTGATCTACATGCAAGACCCTATTCCAAACACTATGCGTAAATGCAAAGTTTTATAATACACTCTGTGTCCTGAAGGAGCCATGATTTAAAACAGAACTGGCATCAGAGCAAATTACTGTATAGAACAATTCACCTCTGCCAACTTGTCTTAATAAATGTGTTTATCAAGTTGTTAACGGGGCCAGATGGAAAGAGTGTGCCTCTTGTAGCTTTGTGACATAATGGAAAACACAGTTTCGTAATAAGTTAATAATAAATGTGTACGGGGGAAGCAAACGCCCAGTTAGTTTTTAACACTTATTAAGTGGAGGATTTGACTGTGTCTTTGAATTCAGAACATGCACATAGTCTTTTTAAATGAAAGGGAGATGAAAGGCTGTGATTTCATTGTTTGATCTCCTCTTCCTGGGAAAGGCACATAGAGTGTGTAAGACTTGCGTCACTTTATTGCTTTACTCTTTGGAGAGTGATAAAATTATTCGTTTTTAATATACTTTTAATCAAACGGAAACTTGGATTTAAGACAGAGTGACACCTAGCAATGTTCCAGGGACTAGTTTATGCATGAGCCTGCATGGCTGTCTCCAGGGCAGGCCAGCTGGGGTTGTCACTATGGTGTCCTTGCTCAGGATATAGAAGTTTCGAGGGACTGTAACTTATGGATTAAGTTTTATGAAGTACATATTTTTACAATATTTAATTAGAAAATTAAATTGTATGCATTTCTACCCAAACCCATACATACTGATTTAGTTATTCTGAGACCACAACTTTAGAGGGACAGCACTGTGCATGTGTGAACCTGCAAATTTGATGTGAGTGAGAATTACAGGGGTGGAGACTAATGCAGAGGGCCGCTCAAGCAGGGTGGGCTCTCTGGGGAGCAGAGAGTTAGGTGAGCAGAACTGTTTATCAGGAAGCCCCTTGGGATCCGCACCTGCAGAAGGCAGGGGAAAGGCCAGGCTGGGCAGAGGGAGGTAAGAAGCTACAGTACAGTCCAAATGGCCTCAGACAACCCCACGGGGAACTCTGCCAGTAAAACCATCCATCAGAGTTACCTTGAGTTAGGCTGAAATGGCCAAGCCTTTATATGCCTTTCTTCATTAGTCATCGGGTATGGACCACGTGGAAACAAGGTTGGACCTTGTGTTACCCAACCAAAGTGGGTCCCTTCCTCGGTGAGTTATAGCCAGAGACTGTACCAGGAAGAACTGCCTCACAAAATCGACTACATTATTACTAACAAGGAGATCGTGGGCAGTAATTTAAAGCTATGTCTCCCCTAATGAGGGAAAGCAAGTTCCTCTTATTAGTGCTTGGGATGAGTATTCAGAAGATGTTAACATTATAATGAGGCCTAGGTAACCGTTGGTCACTTCTGGCACTTTCTGATTCATCTGTGCAGGGCTCTTCCTCAAATGTTTCTTTTTCTGTCTCAGCAGTTTGTTAGTTTGCTTCTAAAATGTAAGACTGGCAGGCAGAAGCTTTGACTAGACATTTCCTGAGGTTTGGAGGTCAGGCTGGTGACACTTGTGTGGGTGTCTGTCTGTGGCCAGCCAAGGCAATCCCTAAAGAGTCTGCAGGGGAAGGCTGTCAGCTGGGACATGGCCAATGAGGGGAGGAATAGGTCCTTTGTTGATCAGGTCCCTCCTGATCATGGCATCTGTCCACTAGTGACCCGAGACAGAAACTCCTTCAGGGCCACTAAGCCCCGTGGGAACCAGCTCACAGAGTTAGCCGGCTGGGTCCCTGCACTTCCGGGCGGCAACGCAAACTCCAGAAATAGGGTCTCACAGTCAAGGCCTCTGCACCTCTTCTCTTGAGGAACAAAATGCAACTCCATGAAACTTCAATGGAGTGCCACATAATTGGCAAATCTGAGACAAGTACGGTGTGACTACTGTGTTGTACAAGGCGTGACTTATATTTTAGAGCGAAACAAATTTATTTTTGTCTCCCCCCAACTCTTTTAATGCTATTAAATAATCTTCCCGTGTTCCAGCCTGAAAACTTCGGCATGCTCATCACTCTTCCTCCGTCTCAAATAAAGCCGAGTCATTTGCTGTTGCAAAGCATCACTTCACGATAGTAATTGAAATACCCGGTCCAAGATGGCGTTCCCCTGAAGTCTTCTCCCTGCTTCCTTCCAGAAGCCTGACTGGCAGGCAGTCATCTGCTGGCTCTGGGCTTCCTGGCCATGCCTGATGATTAAAGATCATCCCTCATCTTGTGGGGATCTGTCAAAGGCTTCTAATGCTCCCTGGCAGGTCCCTCTGTCAGTCTCTGGCTGGTTTTTTTTTTTTTTTTTTTTTTTTTTTTTTTTTTTTTTTTTTTTTTTTTTGCTGAGGTCTCCTCATAGCTCCAGGAACAAGGTCTAAATCCGCTCCACATTGTCTTTTCCCTGCGTGGCTCACAAATTGGGATGGCCGTCTGTTCCCAAGAGAGTACCTCCCCACCCCCATCCAGGCCTCCCACTGAAGTAGCCAGTACTGCCACCCTCTAGGGGCCCAGGGCACAGACACTAAACCTTGGTCTATAGTCAGCTTTTGTTTTCCAGTGCAAGAATCAGGCCTGGGGCCTCTGAGGTCACTACCAAGGGGAATACATTTCAAAGCTCTCCAAGAGGGGCTGCCACAGCTTTCCCGTTAAGCAGGGGGTTGTGGGGGGACTGACTGTGGTGCCAGTGAGCAACGTGAAGACCTCAGTTTTCACCAAAGAATTCTCTTACCAGTCTCCTCACAACATCCTCTCACAGACCCTTGTGACATCTCTGGTCTAGCTGGGAGAGTTAAGACTTATGGGAAGCAGGGCGCCTGGGTGCCTCAGTCGGTTGGGCGTCCGGCTTCGGCTCAGGTCATGATCTCATGGTTCATGGGTTTGAGCCCTGCATCAGGCTCTGTGCTGACGGTTCAGAGCCTGGAGCCTCCTTCAGATTCTGTATCTCCCTCTCTTTCTGACCCTCCCCTGCTCGCACACTCTCTCTGTCTCTCAAACACACACACACACACACACACACACACACACACACACATTTAAAAAAATTTTTTAAAAAAGAGAATTAAAGAGTTATGGGAATCATTCTTGAAACTATTTCCTTTGAGTATCTAAATATGGGGGAGGCCCAATTTATGCTGATTTTTGGTGAACTAATATCTACCTGACAAAGCCTCAGTGTCCCCCGAAGTAGCCGGAGCTCCTGGTAACATCCTTTTTTACACCATAGTGGGCCAAGCTGCCAGCAAAGCCTAGGGGTCAGGGACGGGCTGCTGGATGGGCTGAGAGCCTGTGGGTGGACCCAGCACACACGTTTCTTCCTCAATAGTCTCCTTGTTTTTTAACTTTTAAAAATGTTTATTTATTTTTGAGAAAGAGAGAGAGAGAATGTGAGCTGGGAAGAGGCAGAGAGAGAAAGGGAGACACTGAATCTGAAGCTGTATTCAGGCTCTGAAACTGTCAGCACAGAGCCCAACGCTGGGCTTGAACTCACAACTGTGAGATCATGACCTGAGCTGAAGTCAGACGCTCAACTGACTGACCCACCCAGGCACCCCTCTAATAACCCAGCTAAGCTATCATAAATTCTCAGAGAAACAATACTTTTTAAAAAAATGTAGAATTATTATTTTGTAAATTTGTACAGCTCAAAGACAGCTTATAGACCATTTAATTACACATCCTTATTCTATAAATGAGGAACCTGGTCTCTCAAGAGATTTCACGTAATCATTTGCTTATGAAACCATATTATTCCTTGTCTCTGTTTTGCCGGGTATTGCCAAAATGTGTGTGCTGTAATAGCCAATAAGCCAATCCTTGCCCCTCATGGAATTTATTTTCTAGTGAAGGCAAGAATCTCATAAATAGGCTAACACAATGCATCACCATCAGGAAGTTCTTGTTTGAATCTAGCCTAAGAGCCTGGATTCCTTACTAATCCGGGGTCAGCTTGCTGGGATGACCAGAAATGCATTTTGGAATTGACTCCTTATTGGGTGAGGCCTCTGATGCTCAAGGCTAGTGCTGATGAAGGGTTGCAGGTGACAATCTCCACTGCAGTCCGCGTGTCAATTGGCTCCTATATGTGAGTTACATGGAAGAATGATCATCTTTACAGGGTGACTTACATTTATTGAGAACCAGCATGATTTAACTTTAAACTAAAATGAAAGCATCTTTTTATATATATATTTTTTGGATCCTGACAGGGTCTATATCAGCTAGAAAAATCCCTGATTCCTTTTGACCTTCAGAAATATCTACAGCAGGATGCTGAATTTAGTGACTCTTATCTACCTTCCCCTTTGCAAATACAAAGAGCTAGGTAAATGTTTGCAAGGAATCAGTTCTGAACGTAGATCACTTTGCCAAAAAAAAAAAAACATACATGCAAATAGAGGTTACCTCTTGGAAACTTCGAAGACAGGGCTCCAAATAAAGGCTAGTCTCTTGCTTAGCAATTTTGATAACTTTTAGCATCAACCTAGAAATTCTTTCTATGTGTCTTTAATTTCCAACTGAGAGAAATTCGCCTTGATTCCAGGACTTAAACTCCTCTCGGCTGAGTGCCATATTCCAATCAGCATCAGAGAGAAAAGAGAAAACTCAAAAACTCTAAAATATTAAAAAAAAAAAAAGTACTCGTATAGATGTGGCTACCTGAGATTGTGAAGATATTTTCTATTTAAGATACATTTTGAACTTTTGGGAAAAAAAACCAAATCACCAGATATCTACCAAATGCCATTATTTATTAAGGCATCTTGGAAGGATTTTGCTATGAAGTCTGTTTCCCTCGGTGTTGTTAATATTAATTGAAAGTCAGTTCAGTAAAGTGCCCGTCATGATCACATGTGAGGGGAACATGTGTAAATAACACTTTATAAATAAACTGTGAAAATGTGATACCTTCCAGAGGCGGTAATGTCTTACTAAGTCTATTTTTGTTCTTGTTTAAATATGTGAGCAAAAAAATTTTCCAAGTCTTTGAAAGATAAATTTTTAACTTCAGCAGATGAGAGTCAGCAGTCTCTCCTCAAGACCTGTAGGTGAAAATGAAAGGAGGCAGAGGAATAAGGGAAGCAATTTTTGGCAAATGGTCTCTCTTTAAGGAAGTCCTTTGGTGACATAGCTCACTGGTTTCCATACCGCTATTGCCAAATTGTAAAGCCATTGTGGCCTCTGTTTCCACTTTAACTACATTCCCCTTAAAAAAAAATGTAAAGGAATTAGGCAGAAGGATGTTGAACCAAGATCCCTTGTAGTGTGAAATCAAGGGTCAATTTCATATGAATGGCTAAAGATGAGCATTAAAATGCAAAGGAAGTCCATTGTTGTGCAGAGTAATTAAAATGTAGCTGGTGGCATTAATAGAGCCCCTGCCCTGCACAGCCCGTCACTGGCCAGGGTGCTGAGCTGAGTCCACACCCTAAAGGCTTCTGGGAGGCGCAGCCAATGTGGTTCTCAGGGCTCCCGCACTTTACACATCACCGAGTCTGCCAAGTCGGCAGTTCTCAGACACAAAAACCTCAACCTGCCTCTGCTGATCTTAGCAGTAAAAACCCTTACTTATTTATAAGTACACTTTGCACTTCCTTTTCATTGGAGGATTTCAAACAGCTTTCTGGGGAAAGAGGCCTGATTAATTCTACTTTACATGATTGGGTCAAGGTCTTACCAAAAGCCATCATCTTTTCCTGCATATTCCCATGTTAAATTTTTCTGCCAGACAGATATATACGCTGGAGAGAATTTTTCTTTAATGAGAACGCTGAGAATGACCATCCAGGATTTGTTCCTTGCTTTTTCCCTGTGGAAGTTCTATTCATTCAATAAGACAAATATAAATACTGTACAGTTGCATCAATTGAACACTGTGTGAAATGCACTTTTCATTTATTTCCAGAAGTGGATGTTTAATAAATAGAGTATTTAGGGCTGGTTCTACACAGCATATACTGAATTCATAAAATTGGTTGATACTTTTCTTTTTTTCAAGAGACTTCCATTCAGCTAACTGGTAAGGGGAACACTGAATGTATATGTGCAACATAGCCCACAGGTGCTCTGGTAAGTACATTGTTTCAATGACTCTGACAGTCTGAAACACATCCATATATTTGGAGATGTGCTCTAGGATGCGTGGCTTACCATCTATGCTTTGATAGGAGTTCCTGATCTTAAGGGAATGGTCTAGGTTTGCACAAACCTAGGTCAGGTCAGGCACTGGGGGCCAGTGAGGCACGGGGCAGTGGGAGAGATTCAAAAGAAGGGTCTCAACAGTGATAAGAAAGTGATATTAAAAAAATGGATTTGGGGAGGGTGCCTGAGTGGCTCAGTCTGTTGAGCATCTGACTCTCGATTTCAGCTCAGGTCATGATCCCAGGGTCCTGTGATAGAGTCCCACATGAGGCTCTGCATGATCCTGCCTTCAATTCACTCTTCCTCTCCTTCTGCCCCTCTCTCCTGCGCATGCTCTCTTAAACAAACAAACAAACGAATCTGGAGCCCCCAACATGTCTGGCCTCCTCTATTAATGAAAGATGATTACCAGACATAATAATATTTAGTAAAATTTTAGTTTGAAAATCTATTTAAAAACTATATATTCATAAAGCAGCTGAGAAATGTGATTAAATGTGATTTAGCAATTATATATTTCTTATTAATAACTTATGAAAGTGAGTGAATACGCCATCTCAAATAAAGATGTGTCAGTTGCAGACACAGACATTTCAATTTTTCACCTTTGGGATTCAAGGTTTAAAAATAGAAGGCTATAGAGACAAAGAGAAAAGAAGACTTTTATAGCAATCTAAATTTAAGGCTTTGGGTGATAAGGGCTCTGTGTGTCACAACACAATGCAATTTCACCTCCCAAAGTGCTAAAGTTAAATCACTGTTTATTTGAGGTCTCTAAGATAGCGTGTTTCATTTTTATTCTGTTTTATTTGATCTATTTCCTGGGAGTAGGCTCAGTCCTACGGGGCAAAATAGGGAAGCTGCTTCCATACTATGATATGAAAGCTAGGAACAGCCTGCCTGGGAAAAGTGATCTTAACCACCAAGTTTATGGGGCAGACATCTATATCACTGTACCAGCTATGACTAAACAAGAAAATTCCACCTTAAAAAGTGTAGATATCATCCAACAAAAGACTTCGTCTCTAGCAAATGGCTTCTCTCTCTAGCATCTTGGAAGACATTTTTTTATTCCTGGAGTTAAGATACTTGTGTCTCAGTTGTGGGTTGGGAACAGGAAGATAAATGGAGCCCGAGGAGGCAACCCCCGCCCCCCAGTGGAGAAAAACCACTGAGGCAAACCAGATGTTTACTAGAAGCTAGACCACCGAGAAAACAATTTTTTGAAAGTTTCTCTTCTAATCCAGATCCATCCTCTGCTGCCCCAGACAAAAGACGAAGGTGAGAAAAAGAAGGAAGTACAGGAAGTGGGAAGAAGCAAAGGCAAAGCATGAATTTTGAATCCTCCAGATGCTGCAAACCAGAAATTGGGTGAGAATCTTCCAGAAGCTCCCATTTTCTCTCTGATTTTGGAAAGGAAGAAGAGAACAGCTTGGGAGGGATCAGAGTATTTTTTTTTTTATAAGAATGATGTAGCAGTTGCCAACTCTAAGATATTTCTGAGAAAATAATGATGCTCATTTGACATAGAACCAGCAAAGCAAAGTGGAATATTCCGACACTAAGTTCCCACATTGTGTTAGGTATACTACAGTTCCTACATTCTTTTTCATTTTATTTCACACAATTTAAGCACAAATGCAACTGAACATATTGTTGGCTATTTAGAGCTCTCGATTTTTCTGACTCCTCATCAAACAGCAGGGTTAATGAATTTTTGCAAAATGAAATATGTTAAAAACCTATTACAAAAGTAGGGTTCTCCCTAATTATAATGTAGCCTCCAACAGGAAAGGGAAAGTCTGTCACTACTTCTGCCCTTAATCTACACTCCTTTCTTGCTAATCCAAGCCAGTTGTCCAAGAATAATAGCAGTCCCCACTTTCCAAAAACTAACTCTTTAGAATGGAAAATTATAACACATAGAATCATTTTGTTGGTGTTTTTGAGGGGGTATTTTCCTCCACACCCTAATCTGAAGAAGTTGAGGTAAAAAGGTGAGGCCTATGGGATATATCACCTTTAGAACTGAAATGAAGCTGGGAGAAAATAGGTTAGTTGGAGAGCCTGGTAAGTCTGCTAGCTGAATCCAGAATTAGAAACACCTACCCACCCAATCAAAAGAGTAGCTCAGTGGGGCAGCCCGCTTACATATGGCCAACTTAATTCAAATTTTACCAATAGAACAAAACACTACACCGCTGCCACCTTGGGGTGAAATTAGTAAAAGTCAGAGAGGCTAGGTGTTACACTTAATTGTGTTCCCTTCACAGAAAGGAAACATCAAGAGTAGTGAAAAAACATTCCTCATCACACTTCTCATTTTATCTCTTAACTCTTTGAGCTTAACTCTCAGTCTCCTACGGGGAGGGATCCAGCACTCTCTCAGGACACTTCTGTTCTCATCTTTAGCTCATTTCTCCAATAACAACCACTGCTCCTCCAACAATAAACTTTAGAGGCCTACCTCAGCAACTAATCCAACAACACTGGTGTACTAGTTGGCTACTTTTGCCATAACAAAGTACCACAGACCTTGAACAGAAATTTGTTTTCTCACAATCATGGAGGCTGGAAGTCTGAGATCAAGTATTAGCAAGGTTGGTTTCTCTGAGGTCTCTCTCTGACTTACAGCTGGTCTCCATTTTCACATGCTTTCCCTCTGGACCTTTCTGTGTGCTAATCTCTTCTTTTTATAAGGACATCTGTATGATTGCATTAGGGCCTCATCAAAGTAAAGATCTTTTTAAAGGCTCTGTCTCTAAATATAGTCACATTCTGAGGTAGCTGAGTGTTAGGACTCCATCCTATGAACTTGGGGAAGGACACAATTCAATCTATAATAACTGAGATACTTTGGATTTTAACATAACCCTTCTTTTAATTTCAATTTTCTGAGGGGAATTAAATGCTACATCCCACTGCAGATTACAGTCCGAAATTAAATTATCTTGCCCTGTGGACTTCTAAGTTTAAAGTCCAGGGTTTTTGTTTAATCAAAACCAAGGACTGTTCTCTTTCATGCTTTATTCTGCTTAGTCCCAGGATTTGGGATTCTCAGTGCCTCAGTAGAGTGGGGCTTATTCAGCAGCTGCAGCCTGGGCTTTCCCCAAATGGAATAAGTTCTGTTTCTTTGGGGCCTTGGAAATTATAACATCAAGATTCTCATATCTTTCTTCTTCTTTTTTTAATAGAGTCCAAAAGTTAATAGGACGTGTGATTTTATCAGGTTTTACACCTACCAAGTTAAAAAAATTTTTTTCAATGTTTATTTATTTTTGAGACAAAGAGAGATAGAGCATGAGCAGGGAAGGGGCAGAGAGAGAGGGAAACACAGAATCCCAAGCTGGCACCAGGCTCTGAGCTGTCAGCACAGAGCCCAATGTGGGGCTCGAACCCACAAACCATGAGATCATGACTTGAGCTGAAGTCTGACACTTAAGCAACTGAACCACTCAGGTGCCCCTACACCTTCCAAACTAAAAAAGAAACAAGCCAACCACAGCCTCTAAAGCAGGAAGCAATTATGTTTGAGGCTTAAAACTTAGTGCTGTCTAACGTCATAGCAGACACCAGTGCCTAAGAGATAGGAAAGAAAAACGAAGCAAAACAAAAAAAAAAAAAACCCAAAAAAACCAAAATAAACAAACAAATGCATCCATGGTTTTGGCTTTGTTAGGATGCCAGGCAATGCCTGTTATGTGGAATCCTCAATCTGCAAAACAAACAAATTGGGGGAAATCTCCCAGCAAGAGGCTGAACATGGGGGCATGAATACAGCCTCCATAAGGTCTCTAGCTCAGTTTACTTGCAGGCTCATATACACATGCCTTTGCTGAGGCTCAAACCCTCTATTTAAGACCCAGTGCGTACCTCAATACAGACTTTTACTTGCCCGTAGACAAAGGCAAACTGCAGTTAACAGTCAAATGGCAAAATACTGTGAGGCCTGCACTTAAGCCTCTTCTGGGTGAAGAGGCTTAAGTGCAGACAAATAAACCACTACATGCCAAAAGTCTCTGAACTTCCTGCCCATACACCATAGTCCACAAGCCCAAAGCCACCTAATGCGGGACTGCCAAACCTCACCGTGTGCATACTTTTCCCCACAAATTCCCTTAAAAAGTAAACTCACTCAACATTTATTTACCCATATCATTGCCCAATAGTTTGGTAACTTTATTCAAAACTTACAGAAAAGTTACAAGAATAATACAAAAAAACCCTCTAATTGAGTGTTTGTGTCTATTAAATATGAGATACATAATGCTGGTGTATACATATTATCTATGTAAATATATCACACACACACACACACATACAGGTCAGATTCACCAGTGTATTTATTTTGCCACATTTATTCCATAATTCTGTGTATGTGTCTGTGGATGTATATATTTATTCTTATCTGAACCAATTTAGGATAAGTGAAAACATCACAGCCTTTTACCCATAAAAACAGTTGTTAAGTCCAGAAATCCAACACTGATAAAATTATATTATCCAGTTCAAGTCTATATTCAACTTTTATCAATTTCCCTTTTATAGGTTTTATTTCCCTGGCTCAGAATTAAATTTCAGGTCATAAATGCCTTTTTAACATCTCTTAATCTGAAAGGGTTCCTTGGTTTTCATTATCTTTTTCCCTTTATATTTTTGAAGAGTCTCAACCAGTTATTTTGCAGAAGGGCTCTCATATGGGATTTGTCTGATGTTTCCTTATGATTAGATCCAGATTTTTAGCAGGAACATCCCTAAAATGTGCTTATCAGGGTATTTTATTAGAAGTAACATGATCATGATATTGGAAGTTAATTCCTCTTAGTATTAGTGATATTAAGTTTAATAACTTGCTTAAGACAGTAATCAGAAGATTTTCTTGTAGAATTACTATTTTCCCCTTTGTAATCAATAAGTAAGTTGTGACATACAATGTGACTATGTATGTATCATGTTAATTGAGGAGCTTTCAGTCACTATTGTGGTATCTATTGAAGATTGTCTATTTTACTTTTCATTTTTCCTTCAATTTTCATTAGTTGGCATTTAATTGTCAGGAAGACTTCTTACCTTCTTTGCATTTATATATTGTCATCTATATGAACTCATGAATATTTGTTTTATTTGATGGATTATAATTCGGTCCTATCATTATTTATATTGATGATCAAATTGACCCAGATTTGGCCAACGTAAGGCTCTTCAAACTGGCTTCTGTGTCCTTTTGATTGAAGTCCGAAAACTCCCTAACTTTTGGTGTAATAAGATGTTACAGCTTTATTTTATACTGACTGTGCTCTGTTATTGGCCATTTCTCCAAGATCAGGTCCCTTTTAATGGAAAATGGTATGTAAAAACCAAGATATAGGCACTAGATATACTCATTCATATTTCATTGCTTCTAGCAGTTTGATCTGATAGATCTGAGTAATGTATATTATAAGAAACATGTTTTAGTTTTATATATGATCACCCATACCTATCATCTATCTATCTTTATCTATCTATCTATCTATCTATCTATCTATCTATCTATCACATCTATCTTAAAAATTATTAGTTTATACTGATCTCTCTAATTCCAATCCAACAACACAGGATGCTTCCATATTTACATCTGTCCAGAGTGAGAAATCTGGCTCCCATTATCCTCAAGCTATTTACTCATTGGTTTAAACCCAGAATACCTAGTAGGTAGTTTCAGAATTGCAAACCCATATGAATATGTAATGCAAAACTACCAAGTAGAGGTTATATGTGTTTATAGTGTTTTTAGATAAAATACACAAATCAATATTTTGGTTTTATATTCTGTATTATCCCACCCAAATTAAAACTGTTGTTTTTTTTAAAGGATATCAATGAATGATTTCCCTCCTTTCTACCCCAACTCTGATTAAATTGAGAAACAAAGAGTAAGGCAGATGGAAGATCAAAATGAGAAATTAACTTAGTGGTCAAGTCAACGGACTTGCATAATGGACCCCAGAAGTTGGCACATCTCCTCACCCAACAGGCTGGGGCAGTCTTGGTGTCTCTCCTGCAACTTCTCCCACAACCTTAAAGGAGAGACCCTATTCCAGGAGGAGCAGAGAAGAATGCCTGCTCTCCAATGTCATTTTATCCCCAAGGGAACTCTACCAATGTTCCCTAGTTCTACCAGTAGCCCAATCAGTTAAGCGCCAGACTTCAGCTCAGGTCATGATCTCATGGTTTGTGGATTCGAGTCCTGCATCTGGCTCTGTGCTGACAGCTCAGAGCCTGGAGCCTGCTTCCGATTCTGTGTCTTCCTCTCTCTCTGCCCCTCCCCTGCTCATGCTCTGTCTCTCTCTCAAAAATAAATAAACATTTAAAAAAAAAGTTGGCTGAACACAGGGGCAGAGGGAGACTGGAGATTATATTATATGGACATCCTTCACAGAAAGGAAATATCAAACACTAGGAAAAACAGTTCAACATTTTGTTATTTTTATTTTGGAATTTTATGTATTAGATTTTTTGTCAAATTACAATGGAAATCCATGCTATTTACAATAAGCAAAGCAGAAAATACAATATTTTATAAAAACAAAAGTAATCATTGCCGCTGCCTTAGACATGACAGCCTTCTCTTCGACAGCCTTCCAATGTGCAGACTGCTCCAGTCATTCTCATTTTCTTTAAAAAAATTTTTTTTCTCTGTTTTGTGACTAATGCTTCTTCTATCTCTGGGCAGCAAATGTAGGCACCTTGATTTTCTTGCAAGGAACAACATTTATTATCCCAGTTTCTGTAGATCAGGAATCCAGGCACAGTTTAACTGGGTCCCCAGCATCGGGAATTTTCACAATCTGCTGCCAAGGTGTTGGCCTGGGCTGCTGCCATCTCAGCGCCCAAGCAGGGAAGGATCCACTTGCAAGCTCTCTCAAGTAGTTAAAAACTTTTAACATTTATTTATTTTTGAGAGATAGAATGTGAATGGGGGAGGCACAGGGAGAGGAAGACAATCCAAAGCAGGCTCCAGGCTCTGAGCCGTCAGCACAGAGCCCCATGCAGGCCTCGAACTTACAAACCATGAGATCGTGACCTGAGTTGCAGTGGGATGCTGAACCGACTGAGCCACCCAGGTGCCCCTCGAGTAGTTGTTAGTAAGAATCAGATCTTCGCAGGTTCTTCCCTAGTTGCTGGCTCGGGGCCTCCCTCTGTTCCTGGCTCAGTAGGCCTCTCCACAGAGGGGCTTTCCTCCTATGGCCCCCGAACGTCCTCAGAGGAGTACCAAGAGAAGAACCAGAAAAAGGAAGAGAGCGCTAGCAAGACAGAAATCACCATCTTTGCAACATCATCTTGGCAGTGACAGCCCAGTATGTTTGCCACCTTCTTTTCATTCAGAGCAAGTCCGTAGGGCCAGCCCATATTGAAGAGGAGAAGATTGCATGAGGTGTAAATTCCAGAAGCAGGGATCATTGGAGGCCATGTCAGTAATCTATGACTCATCTGTAAAATGCTCCTGGACAGTGGTAGTAATACCACACATCCTTGACTGCCTCTTGACTTTAAGGCTTAGTCATTCAGAAAAATAGGTGTTGTATTTCATAAATAGTGTCAATCTATTCCCATATAACTTTGAGTTTTAAGATCAAGAATGCCTGCTTTGTTTCATTAAATACACTTTCCACGTCTATTCATGTAATTATAATTTTTTTTTTCTTTTTGGTAGAGAGAGAGAGTGTGAGAGGGGAAGGGGGTAGAGCAAGAGAGAATCTCAAAAGAGCTCAAAGCTCAGTGTGGAGCCTAATGGGGGCTCCATTCCAGGACCCTGGGATCATGACCTGAGTTGAAACCAAGAATCCAACACTCAACCAACTGAGCCACCCAGGAGCCCCAAACCTTCTTTCATTTTAATGAACTGAATTAGGTTGACAAATTTTTTTTGGCAAATAAAATAAGCCTTGCATTCTTAGAATATACTCTCCTGAGTCAGAATGTCTTAGTGTGTTGATACACTGTTGCATTTTATTTGCCAATATTTTATTTACATTTTCCACCTATATTTAGTACAGAAGATTGTTTATAACTTTCTTTTATGTATTATCATTATAAAATTATTATATTAAACCAGAGCTGGATTTATGAAAGAAACTACTAAGTTTTCCATATTTTTCTGGGGTCAAAAATATTCTAAGAAATGATGGAATCCTCTGTTTTTTTAATGGTTCGATAAAATTCAGTGGTGAGCCCATTTGGTGCCTGTGTCCTTTTAACAGAAGTTTTCTACTCACCTTTTTAATCTCTTTTATGGTAATTGGTTTAATCACTTTTTTTTAATGTCTTAATTTAATTTGGGCATTTATTTTATATTTTGTCACAAAATCTCCAAATAGGAGAAGAAACACTTCCATATTTTTCACCTGTGTTGCCTTGGAGTTGCAGAATTGTTTAGTAATTTCTAACGTAAGGACGCAGGTCTGATTCAGGCTTCCCCTGTACTTAAAGGGAGGGAGGGACAACTCTTGGGGCGCCCAATCAGGAGAGGCCAGCTGATACCTAGTCACGCCCTACGTAAGGGTCCTGGGCCCACTCTGATTGGTCAATACTCTAAATGTTGTGATTGGCTCCCACAACTGCCAGTATTGATGGGGGGGGGGGTAGGGATTGGATTGCTATGCCTGTGTCATCATTTCTTGTAACTCCCCCTTCCCAAACTCATAAAAGCCCTACCCCGCCTTTGTTCAGGGCTCTCTCTCCATGTGGCCAGCGGGTTGGTGGAGTCTGTGAGCCTGAGCTTAAGCCTGTAATAAATCCCTTTGCTTTTGCATGCGTGACTCGGTCTCCCTGGTAGTCTCTGGTCTTTTTTTGGGGTGATATTGGAAACTTGGGCTTAACACTATCCCCCCAAATTATCATATTCCTGTTTCTTTTTCCATTCCTTCTAGTACAACCATATTAGGCAGGCATCTAGTCTGAATCATTTGGGGAAATGAAGTAGGGGAAAACATACACACATGCAGAGGTGTCTAAACGCCTTCATGGATCAGCCTCCAAAAGTGTGAGACAATACATTGTTGTAAACCACGTGGTTGGTGGTGCTTTGTTACGGTAGCCCTAGGAAATTAACACACCTCACTTCTGCTGTCCTCGATCCTGCCTGTTTTACCCTTGAACCATTCAGCTTAACTCCAACAAAAAAACCTCCTTAAATATCACTCACATTAGGTCACTTCTTTCTTCAAAAAACTGATCAATGGTGGACGATTTCTTCCAGTTATCACTAAACGCTGTTTCTCTTATTTTCAGGTTCCACAACAATTACGTATATTGTTCATATATTTCCCTTTTTCATCCAGTGGAACTCTTCATTGTCCAGAAACACTCCATGTTCACTTCTGCTTTTATGGTTTGTTCCCTTGGTGAGTCTCTACCACCCTTTGGTGTAAATCTCACACATTCTTTAAGGTCAAAATCAAAATGCAAATGAAGCTTTTCATTCTTTATGCCAACGCTTCTTATCTCCCTCTCCTCTGAGTTTATACAGAAGTTGGAGCGTATATCACAACATTTTGCTCCTTTTTACATATCAGTTGCTTTATCTGTGCTTATCATGATGACTACTCTTTAAGGGAAATACCATTTCATACTTCTGAAACTCCCTTAGGCCCAGAGCAGTGATAAGATATGCAAGAAAGACTTTCTAATTAATTTGCACCCACTACATGCATGCTAATTGTGCCCACTTGCATGCATAATAAACCCTGCATTTAAACTCACATGCATAAATCCTGGCCAAAAATTATACTGCTCTGACCTACTCCATTAATAGTGCTTCTGACCTGAAGTTTTCCCCACTTTCAGAAAACCAAGAAGAAAAGAAGTTTCATTTATTCAAAATGCAAAATCGGATCTAGGGCCTGAGGATGATCCAACGGGTCACTGTGCAAGTGCTCTGGTTGAACATAGTGCTTTTCTTTTTTCATAATTCAACACAATAATCCATTATAGTCAGAGAGCATGATAAGGAAACAGAATTTCCCTTCTGTCATCCACAGGAGTCACTTTTGTCCTGAGAGTCTCCTCATGGAGATTTGAACTATCTGCCTGTTCCAGTCTCTGTTTTTGACAATAGTCACTCATTATCTGGAACAGTGCTCAGTGTCTAGACTTCCCCTTTGCGGCTCCCACGGGCAGTCCAGTTGCTGGCAGCCTCAAGGGACTCCCAACTGCCTGCCTGTCTTAGTCTGTTCTGGTTGCTAGAACAGAAACAGATAGACTGTGTAGCTTAAACAATGGAAATTTGTTTCCCACAGTTCTAGAAGCTGGGAAGTCCAAGGTCAAGGTGCTGGCAGCTTTGATTGGTGGTGAGGGCCCTGTTTCTGGTTTACAGCTGGGGGCCTTCTCCCTGTATCTTCACATAATAGAGAGCATACCCCTCTCGTGTGTATTCTTCTAAGGGCATCAACGCCATCATGAGGTGCCACTACCATGACATAATTACGTCCCAGAGGCCCCACCTCCTAAAACCTTCCCATTGGGATTAGGGCTTCACTATATGAACTTGGAGGGAGGGGGGAACACAAGCATTCAGTCCATAGCACTCCTCTCATTTACGTCAACTGCATATGCCTCCCCCACCTTCCTTCTGATTTGTCTCCTCTTTGCTCACACTGCTCTGGACACATGGCCAGCTTGCTCGTCATCCGACAGGACCAGTTCTCTCTGCACGGAATGCTCTTTCCAGATAGACTCGAAGTTTCTTACTTCACCCAGCAGGTGTCTCCTCAGATGTCACTCCCTCTGCTTAAATATAGTATATTAGTCCATTTTCATCCAGACAAGGACAAGATCACTTCCTTTTATATAAGGAAGACACAGTGGAAGGCGGCAGAAGCAGACCCCACTAGAGGAATGAACTGGAGCTGCTAAGAAGGGAGTTAGCTCCGGACACCTGGGTGGCTCAGTCTGGTAAGCATTGATTGGACTCCTGGTTTCAGCTCAGGTCATGATCTCACAGTTTGTGAGTTTGAGTCCCGAGTCAGGCTCTGCACTTACAGCAAGGAGCCTGCTTGGGATTCTTTCTCTCTCTCTCTCTCTCTTTCTCTCTCTCAAAATAAATAAATTTTAAAAAAGAAGAGGATTAACTTCCCTTCGCTAACAACTGTGCAAGTGAGTATCCTGAAAGGCCTTAGAAGAAAAAAGTAAGAAACCAGAACTTTGAGGCTCAGTGAAGCCTGAAATAATGTTGGCACCGCTGGGGAAACTGAGACAAGGAGAAGGTTCAAGAGGTAAGGGGTGTGAGATCTGGTTTATATACTTTGAGTTGAAAGTTGTGGCCCAACATCTATGACGTAGTAAGAAGTGAGTGGAGATAGACCGGAGGTTCTCAGACACGAGTGCAAATTAGAATCACCTGCAGAACTTCTGGTGCTAGGGCTCTGTTCCTCTTCTCCAGAAATTCTGATTCAGTTGGTCTAGGGCATTCTTTTAAGAGGCCCAGCTTAAAGCTGCAGATTTCCTGGATGGCGATAGAGGTCATTTTCAGGCTATTTAGGTTGGATATTTTTCCGTAGCTTGAGGCCCTGTGGTTGACTGGAAAGAACAATGATGGAGGCTCAGACCTGGGTTTACCTCCCCGTCAGTGTGTTGGGGCCTTCAGCAAGGTAAACTACCTTACCTAGGCAGGTTTACCTTTTTCAGATAATACAGAGAACACCATCTATCTGTAAGACTCTTGTGAAAAGATAGAAGTCAGCTGACTTACTGCATTCATTCAAAAGATAGAATTTATTCTACCCTCCCTTCATTTTGTTTTTATATTGAAGTCTTGCACATATTTTTAAAGTTGTTTGTATAGTAGCTGATTTGTGCTATGTACTTTGCTTTATGTAAAAAAATTTTTAATTGTTTTTTATTTATTTTTGAGAGAGAGAGAGAGAGAGAGACAGCATGAGCAGGGGAGGGTCAGAGACAGAGGGAGACACAGAATGTGAAGACAGGCTCCAGGCTCTGAGCTATAGCTGTCAGCACAGAGCCCGACATGGAGCTTGAACCCACAAACTGTGAGGTCATGACTTGAACCGAAGTCAGACGCTTTACCGACTGAGCCACCCAGGCGCCCCCGTACTTTGCTTTTAAAAACAGTTATTGACTAAGTATGTTCTGTGCTGATCAAGTTGCATATTCTATTTACTGGATGCTGAAGGGGCAGTAAGAGACACTGCTGATGAATAGAGCCTGTGATAGATCGTATACATTTAAACTTCTAAGATGAATGGTAATTGCTTGTACAAAACAGTGCAAAATGTTTTACGATACAAATCCAGATGGACCATAGATCATATTTTTTTAAATGTGCGTGTATAATATACACTCGTATGAAACAAGCAGCACATACATATCTCTGTGGTCTTCATCTATATCTATGAAGACTCATGTGTCCCTCATTTCCTTAACAAATCTTCATTTCCCCTTATACATCATGGGACTCAAGATCCTCCGTCTTCCAAGTGATGCAGATTCTGAGAGAGAGAATAATGTCTAAACCAAGAAACAGAATCTGAGTCTTAGTAATAATGATACTAATAATAAAAGACCCAGTGAACTGAGTTAAAAACAAAAATCTAGGGAGACCTTTAAGATAATTTGTGCTAATGATACAGCTTGCAAAGCTAGCTGAATGAAACATTTAATCTGCATGTTCTCATTTGGACATGTTTCTATTGATATTGCTCCCTTGGTAAACACCCATTTCCTCTCAATAGTTACAATTTATCAACTACGGCACCAAGAAAGAGAGCCAAATGCATGTGGCCATCAAAAATGCCTTCTCACTGTGATTCATCATTAAGTAATCTACAAAATTATATGATGCTGTCCAGTAATTCCTATGGTCTGAATGTTTGTGTCTTCCCAAAATTCATATGTTGAAATCCTAATGCACATCCCAATGGCATTGGGAGGGAGGTCTTTGGGAGGTGTTAGGTCATGAAGGTGGAGCCCTCATGAATGAGATTAGTGCCCTAACAGAGTCTCCGCAGAGCTCTGGTACCCTTTCTACCGTGTGAAGACACAGCAAGAAGACAGCCACTTATTTATGAGCCGGGACGCGGGTCCCCACCAGACACACACCAGGCCATGTGAGCACGCTGGCTTCAAACTTTCAGCCTCCAGCATCACAAGCAATAAACTTCTGTTATTTAGAAGCCTGGTCTGCAGTATTTTATCATAGCAACCCAAACAGACTGAGACATAATTGTCATAATCATTATTATTGTGATTTTCAAACTTGACCTCCAGCTCTTCTTCTTTTTTTTTTTTCCCACTGTCTTGAGTTCCAAAGTAGTAGAACTCGAGACAGAGATTCATATAAAACTGATTTACAGAGGAATGCGTATTGGGAGGGACTTCTTGGGTCTCTCACATTTCTGTTTGTTTTAGCAGCACAGGCACTGTTTGGCTTTGTTCTCAACTATGTTTTCAAGGTTATTTATGTAATGAAGAGACTTAGAAGCTAGAGACAATGCCTCCTTCCAGAACAAAAGATCAGTTTGTTTACTGTATATCAGAATAAAGATAACATTTGTTCCCAGGACAAAGGTCAGATAATGTTTACTTATTTGGGGACATAAAAGATCGAAGTTCCTTAAGCTCAAGGTTTCTCTCCTGTAATGCACCTTACTGCGTGGGCAAGTGTCACTGACTTTCTAAGCATCACCCTGTGGGAATTAGGGCATAGGGAACCAAAGTTAAAATGGAGATACTCTGGCTACTGCTATTGCTATGTGTCTTAAGCTGTCGTTTGTCCCTAACACAGAGGTCTCCTATCTTCCAGTGTCCATGAACTGTAGCAGGGGGCCTAGGTAACTTGCAAGGAGGGTAAAATCTCAGGCCCCTCACAGTTCTTGACAGTTCATGACAGTTTTAGCAATACGGATGGGGTGCTGATAGGGACATGATTTCTGAAAGAGGAAGAACAAGAATTTCTTCAGTCAACAAAATTTGCAGGAATTCCATAGGAACCTGGAGTGAATATTTTAACTCAATTGAGTGCTCAACCAGGGAATATGTGGTCTTCAATTTTATTGCCTCTCAGTGAGCGTGAATTGGGAAGGTGGTTGCAGGTGGAAGCCTGGGAGGGTTTTGGACTTGGTACCTCTCTGATATGACTGCTAGGGGCACCCCTCTTGAATAGCTATCAGCTTGCCATTGGGATCTTGTCAAAACTGCGTGCCTAACCCATGAAGGTCTTGTGATGCTCAGCCTGATGTTCTTATTTTGGAGCGCAATGACTGGCCAGGTGGGAAGGGCTCAATGTGTCTTACT
>NC_043703.1:61811418-61813020 GCF_006229205.1 Suricata suricatta | reverse complement strand
TCTTGTCAAAACTGCGTGCCTAACCCATGAAGGTCTTGTGATGCTCAGCCTGATGTTCTTATTTTGGAGCGCAATGACTGGCCAGGTGGGAAGGGCTCAATGTGTCTTACTTTCAAATGAAAATGAAGAGTGAAGCCAGCTTGACACCAGGCAGTCCTTTCAAAGTCAGGAGTTGGCTCCATTGTTCTAATGGAACTCAACCATTGGGAAGTAGTTTCAACAGAGCTGTGAGATTGCTGTGAAAAATAATGTTCGTGCCAACATTAGACTCTTCAGAGATGGGAGATAAGAAGTCATACAGCCCTTTGCAGTGGGTCTTGGCTCTGATAAGGGGACACTGGCCCTCTTGGGGAGATTTCTCTGATTAAAAAAAACACTCACAGAAAATTATGGGTGAACGCGGCATCTGCTAGTAATTGAGCTCCTACTGCTCAGGAATGGGTTAGGTTGCAGATGAATATAAGTCCCTGGCTTACGAGAAACTGACATAAAGAACTCTGAATAAATTTTGTGATCAACCCTCATTCCAGGAAAACTTCCTTAGCATTACATTAAAAGCAGGTGAAAAAGTAAGAGATGTTACCGGGGCCACAAGCAGTAAATGCCTTGAATTAAGGCTGAGTCCTTTAAAAAGTTGCCACTGCACAAGTCAAGCCCAAGTCAGCAAACAGAGTGTGACTTCTGCAGCCTCAACTGGGAAAAAACATGGCAGCGGCTATTACACCCAGGGGCTCTTGTAGCCAAAACAGATGGCATCGGCAGTGATGAACTTGCTGACTGCTATAATGGGTTTCTGTGGATGAAACCCATTGGGGATTCGCCTGGTTGAGATCTGTTCATCCCCTGTGCTGGCTGAAACCAAAAGTGAACCCACCTTGCTCCCTGATACAGAGCGGCTCACTTTTTTCACACCCTGAGCCTGTCCTTCCCTGTATTCCAACCTCAGCTGCTCTAAGGATGTCTTAAGGTGACCAAAGGCCACATGCACAGGTGTGAGTACACAGGGAGTGTCAGGGAGGGGGAGGTTTGAAAGTTTTGTGGCTCTGGAGGACTTAAGCACTCAAGTCACCATCCCACCCAATCTCTTGATGAGGGGGGACGCCTGGATTCAGCTAATGTATGGGACTTTGGGCAGAGTTCACAATGAGGAGTACCTTGGGCTGTTTCACTGCACTGTCCTTATGGCTGAATGTCTAGTCACCACTGGTGATCGTCATGCTTGTCCTGTGAATGCTAACAGGTACCAGAGCAGATTCTCCTGATTGAGAAGAACTGCACACAGAGATGTTCTAGTGCCTTTGGGATTTCACAGCTTTAGTGACTCCTTAGAGCTACAAATCTTTGCAACTAATGGGTTTTTGATGATTTGAGTCTCTGGCAAAGGAAGGTAGTCTCCACTTGGAGAAGCCTGGGAGGGTTTTGGACTTGGTACCTCTCTGATATGACTGCTAGGGGCACCCCTCTTGAATAGCTATCAGCTTGCCATTGGGATCTTGTCAAAACTGCGTGCCTAACCCATGAAGGTCTTGTGATGCTCAGCCTGATGTTCTTATTTTGGAGCGCAATGACTGGCCAGGTGGGAAGGGCTCAATGTGTCTTACT
>NC_043703.1:61764289-61811318 GCF_006229205.1 Suricata suricatta | reverse complement strand
TCTTGTCAAAACTGCGTGCCTAACCCATGAAGGTCTTGTGATGCTCAGCCTGATGTTCTTATTTTGGAGCGCAATGACTGGCCAGGTGGGAAGGGCTCAATGTGTCTTACTTTCAAATGAAAATGAAGAGTGAAGCCAGCTTGACACCAGGCAGTCCTTTCAAAGTCAGGAGTTGGCTCCATTGTTCTAATGGAACTCAGAATCCTAAGGGCTACCAGCCTGCCAGGAGGCCACCTTGGAGACACTGTCAACAACAATCTAAACAACACTTCTTCATCCAGGGATGCCATCTGTGCCCTCAGGACCGTACTTACGAGGAAGGCAAGCGTGAACTTCCCTCCCTCCCGAAAAACATGGTATTGAAGACTTCTTTAAGTGTTGAAGGAAACATCACAAATTGGTCATACAGCCCTCAGAAAACTAAAGAGATCTTTCTAAAATGAGACTACCCTTTGTTACTGGTTGGGGGAGTGCTTTTCAGAAGGAAGACTGAGTCATTATTTATGCGCACCCTGAGGGAGCTATCCCTGCAATAAGAGGCCTTCTCTTAGAAAAGGCAGAAGAGGGGGGCCTGGGGAGCTGGTCGGTTAAGCATCTGACTCTTGACTTCAGCTTAGTCAGGCATGATCTCAGCGTTCATGAGAGCTAGCTCTGCATCAGTCTCTGCACTGACAGCCCAGAGCCTGCTTGGGATTCTCTTTCTCCCTCCCTCTCTGCTCCTCCCCTGCTCATGCTCTTGCCTCCTCTCTCTCTCTCTCTCTCTCTCTCTCTCTCTCTCTCTCTCTCTCTCTCTCTCTCAATGGAATAAATAAACTTAAAACAAAAAGGAAGTAATAGAATTGACCTAGACTTCTTCCTGTAGGCCAAGGCAGAGTCCATGCAACTGCTAACATATGCTGTGTATTTGAATTAATTCCTCAGCAAAGTGGAGGGGTCACTATGGAAATGAAGGAGCTAGATCCTGACTTTCTAAGGGGGATGCCCATAGTTTATGAGACTTATTCAGCTGATTGAGTCTGAAACTCGGGGTGCAGTTGAGATCAATATTGCAGGTGCTTTACCCCAAAGTACTATTAGCCTTATCCCAGACAAAACAAATTAAACACTTTGATCCCCACCTCTGTAAGTCAGGCTAAACCAAGTCATCGATAGAGTGCCATAACCATACGTGATTGTTTTCAGACACCAAAAAGATACAGAAATGAGAGTAGAGTATTTCTGAGTGACAATCAGTTCAGGCGTCCCGGGTTTCTGTATGTTCTGTGATCAGAGGAACTGGTCTTCTGTGTCCTAGACTACCTTTTCTAGGATGTTTGCGAGGCGATCAGCTTAGTTAGAGATAATAGAGCCTGAGCACAGAGGACAGGTTTGCTCACTTCCTGTCCTAAAAGTTTCCAGATCCTTAAACTCTGGGAGTTTCTCCTGTGATGAGACTCCCTGTTAAGTTGCCATCTGGTTCTCTGGGAACAGGGACTAGGGAACCGATGCCACAGACGTGACTGGCTGCTGCCTTGCTATGTGTGAGAAACTGGCCCTTGTCTCTGACATTGGCACTCTCTCTTCTTCCAGGATCCATGAAACTGTGGCAGGCTACCTTGTTAACTCTGCCACACCTCCAGAACCTCCCTGGTTCTTAATGGTGCTCTCCAAAGAAGCCTGCCAAGGAGGGGGGGGGGTCAGCTGGGGGGGAAGAGGGGCTGGCTAAGCAATGCAGTGGCTTCAGATGAAGTCAGTGCTTACTTGCATCTAATGGGGGAATGCTGAAGTTTAAGTTAAACTTCAAGTCTATCCCACTAGAGATGGGAGTGGGTGTTTTGTATCCGCCCAACTTGAGTCTCTCATTGGCTCTGGGCGCCTTGGGGTCATAGAGCAGGAGGGCAACTCACCCGGTCACCTCCTAACAAGGAAGTTCCTAACGCACAAGAACAATCTTCAGAGACTACTGAATTCGGGATCAGTCGTCTGCTGATTGCCGCAGCCTGCATGTGCTACCGCCAGGTCCATGATGCTTCTGGTATGGATAGTAGTGTTCTCTGGAGGGTGTAGGTCTAACCAAAGCTGCACCATGAGAGGAAGCAATTCTGGATTAGCACGATGGCCTGAGACCAGACCAAGTGAAAGGAGAAGCCGTGCTGGCCAGCCGCTTGTGCAAGGATAGTCATGGTGGCAAAAGGGGAAACCTAGACAAATCCCTGGCCTGTACTTTGCAATCTTCCTTTTTTCCCCTCTTTAGAACTTAGTCCTTGGAACCACCAAGGGGAAATGTGACCTTTCTAGATATTTGGGGAAAGGCCAAGAAATAAGTTTAAAAAATTTTTTTGAAGTTTGTATTTATCTATTTTGAGAGAGAGAGAGAGAGAGAGAGAGAGAAGGTGTGTGTGGCAAGAGGAGGAGGGGTCAGAGAGAAAGAGAGAGAAAGAGAGAGAGAATCCCAAGCAGGCTCTGTGCTGTCAGCATGGAAACTAAAGCCAGGCCTGGTCTCAGCAACCATGAGATCATGACCTGAGCCCAAATCAGGAGTCAGACACCCACCCAGGTGCCCCTAACCAAAAGACTTTTTTAACTACATCCAATACTAATGAATTGCTAGGGTAAGCTGGAACATCGCTTCTACAGTGCTGGTTTGTTTTACTAGATAGACGTTTCAAAAGGAAAAAGAAAAGTAAAAGAAACACATAAAAGATAGAAAGGAACAAACGGATGTTCAGAGAAACAGGGTTTTTATTTTTCTAGATTCTGAGCTATTCTGGGATATAATCCCCTAAATTAATAAATCATCCCTCTAAAATAAAAATAGCATCACCCCCTAAAATAAAAATAGCAGCCACAAACACCCAGTACGGCATAGCTTTGGTCCAAATAACTTTTGTCGGGCAGGAGGCTGCTCTTAGATGAGACTCGTAATTGATCTGCAGCAATCCCCTGAAAGAAAAAGGAAAATGTCCATTGCAAATGGCTCCCTGCAGGTGCCTTCATGGTTGAACAGTTCAATAATGCTGAGAGCCACTCTGGGCATTTGGATCTGTTTTGATGCAGCTTTATAATCTTTGGCCACGTTGGTAGAGCAAAACACAGTCTAGAAAAGACGAGTTACTGTGGTAGAGATCAAAAAGAGTGTGAGCAGTGAAAGCAACATCCAGGAAACTCTCCCTTTGCCTTGTCAACCCTCAGTCAGATTGGACGGGCACAACTGGAGAAAAGTCCAGAGATACATCCTCAGTGAATCACTCACACTTAATAAGGACAACCAGTACACTCGGGGACATTCTGAGCAATGACAAAGCCGATGGTCTTACTTACTGACTTACCTCCTTTGCAGAGTCTGCTCTGGCCTTTTTTATTAGTCTGTGCTAGTCTTTTCCCTCTTCATTTCTTGGGAGAAATGAGGAAAGATGGTAACAGCTTGAGTGAAGGAAGGTACATTTTCAGAAATGTGAAATGTAGTGATGGGGCTAGTATGTGGGGGTGATGAGCGTGTTACCCAGAACTGGAGAGTGGATCTAGAATAGCCTGGCAGGTGCCGTGTTCTTTGAACAGATCAAAAATATTTGTCTGTGCTCCTATTTGGATATGTTTTATTGGGCATTTTGTTGGCTCTGCAGTGTTTTAAGCAGTTATTAATGATGTTTGCATCGAGAGCTTGCTTGTGATCTAGGACTATCGGCCCTCTTCACGCGTTTGTGTTGTTTTCCAGCCTCTGAGAGTGATCGGGGTTTTCAGTCCTCACTCTCCAGGTGTTCTCAATATCAGAAATCAGGTAAGCTGATAGATCCTGATCAATAATTTCATCTGAGTAAGGTCCAGACATGCTGAATACTCTGTGAGCAACATAGTGTGGTAATTGGCCTCAGGAATAAAAACATGATTTTGCAAGACAAATAATTATGGAAAAGCAAGTCAGGTAATCATATGTAAACTCTTTAGCAAGTGTTTGCCCATATCTTTGTTTCAAAATATTACACAAAGATGGGAAAGTATGTACATTTTTAATTTTACAAATAAGCATACGTTAAACATTCATGAAAACCCTCAGAGACCTCAGTGAGAGAGACAGTTTCTCTGGAGGCAGCACCCCCAGAAACCAGGCCCTGCTCCCCTTCCCAAATACCAGTCCTTCCTTCCCTTCTTCCAAATGGTAATTATCTGAACTTCTGACACTACAGATTTGCCCGATTTTGACCTTCATATAAACGGAGTCCTGTAGTGTGTATATGTTGTTTCTGGCATTCTTCACTAGACAATGTGTCTGTGTGATTCTTTATGGAATAGACCACACTCATTTGGTCTGTTTTACTGTATAGTATTCTATTATTTGAATAAATCACAATTTATTTATCTCATTTTCTTTCTTTTTTGCTTTACTTCCTTTTTTACTGTTTATTTTATTTAAAAAAATTTTTGAGCGTAGTTGGCAGACAATGTTATATTAGTTTCAGGTGTACAACATAGTGATTCAACTTCTCTGTATGTTATGCTAGTGGATAAAGAAGATGTGATATGGAATATCAGATAGTGGAATATTACAGAGTATTACAGAGCCTTAGAAAAGGATGAAATTGTGCCATTTGTGACAACATGGATGGACCTAGAAGGTATTATGTTAAGTGAAATAAATCAGACTGAAAGAGATAACTCCTACGTGGTATCCAATCTCTTCTGGTAGATATTTGGATTGTTTCTCACCATTGTTTATTATACAACATGTTGCTATAAACATTTCTGTATACATCTTTGGGCACATATTTGCATCTGTTTCTATTAGGCATATTCACACTTACTGGGTAGAAATGCTAGGCAATACGATATGCATCTAATTAATCTCAATGGTTAATTTCACAGAGAGTTTCAGAGTAATTGTGCCAACTTGCATTTTTATCAGCAGAGTTTCAGGGTTCCTGTTGTTCAACAGTTAATGTCTTATAGTCAGTTTTTTAATTACAAAAAGTCTGATAGACATGATGCCTTTAATTTTCATTTCCCTGATTGCTACGTAGGTTTTATATCTTTTCATACATTTATTAGCTACTCAAATCTTTCTTTTATGAAAAGTCTGTTCAATTTTCCTGCCCATTTTTCTACTGGGTTTTCTGTCTCACAGATATTTAGAAGTTTTTATGTATTCAGAATATGATCCTCTCTTATATATGGCTAGCTTCATTTTGCTAATATTTTATTTAGGATTGTTTCATCTATGTTAATAAAGATAGCCTATAATTTTTCATTTTTTTATAGTTCTTCCCAAGTTTTAGTATCAAAATTATGCTGGTCTCATAAAATAAGCTGGGGTATATTTCTTCTTTTTTCTTCTCTCTGGAAAAATTTGTATGAAATTGGTGATAATTCATCTTTACATGTTTGAAAAAATTCACACGTGAAAACTGATGTCCCTATAGTGTTTTTTTTGTATGAAGTTCTAAATTTTGGATTAAACTTCTATTTTTCTTTTTCTTTTTAATTCTATTTTAGAGAGAGTGTGTGTGAGCAGCATAGAGGAGCAAAGGGAGAGAGAGAATCTCAGTGCAAAGCCTGAGGCAGGCCTCGATCCCATGACCCTGGGCTCATGACCCAAACAGAAATCAAGAATGGGATTCTCAACCAACTGAGCCACCCAGGCACTGCTGGATTCAACTTCTTTAACAGGTGCAGGACTATATAGATTTTCTATTAATTCTTGTGTTCACTTCAATAAGCTGCATTTTCTGGGAACTTTCAATTTTATCTCAACCTCAAACTTTTGAGAGATGTTTGTTGGTAATAAGCTGTTTAAAATGTTTGATGTTTGAAAAAGTCTGAAAAGATACTTTTTGTATTCTTGATATTCGTTTTTTGTGCTTTTTTTTGGTGTTCATTAGAATTGTTATATCTTCCTGGTGAATCGATCATCATAAACTACCTTTTATGAAATCAGAATGATTTCTCCATAAAGACCACTTTGACAGTAATATTCTTGCTTTTTTTTCAGTTACTGTCTATATGGGGTATCTTTTTTTCATACTTTTACCATCAACTTTTATCCATATATTTTAAATATCAAATTGTAAACAGGAAATAATTGGTTTTTGCTCTTTAACCAACATGGTAAACTTTGTCTTTTAGTAGAAGTCTTTATCAATTTAAATTTAATGTAATTGCTGGTATTTGGAGGTTTAAAGATAACTCCTTACAATCACTGAATTTACTGTCCTTACTATCCTCTCTACATTCGCAGTTGATAATGCTCTTCAAAACTTATTTTGATTTGATCTGTGGGCAGTCAGACAATAATCATTAGAAAGAAATAAAGAGTTGAAATTGAAGCCTCAGATGAGCCAAAGATGGTACATTCTGGGCAAATTATGTTTCAGAGTACTGAAATTACTTTTAAAAAGATACATGAATCATTGTTGATGTTTTTAAAAACCTACAAAAAAAAGAAGACATGCTAAAAGTACCTGACCACATATGGTTTTGATTCTTCAAAAAGAAGAGTAGATTATTTTGCTGTGGACAGGAATCTTAAGGAATATTCTAAAATTAATGTCCTAGAAAGAATGGTCTGTGACGCAATCTTTAGAAGAAGGGATGGTGATTGCCAAACTGCAGCATGTTAATTGAAAATTCATATGCTATTGTCTACACTTTATTTTCTGAGAGAATTACTAGGCTATCAGAACAGAAAGTGATTGATAGAACAACTCTGGGACTCAACAAGCCATTTGACATAATACACTGTAGCCATGCTGGGGAAATTTGGATTGGAAAGGATTACAACTGAGTGCCTTCAAAACTGATGAATCAACGGTTGCTAAAAGTACTGATTGATTTTCTTGGCTCCATCTGGTTCACAATTTTAAGAAATAGAATGCTTATAAAATTGGTGGATGACATAAAGCTGTGAGAGGGGAAATATGCATTGAGTGACAGAAAATGGTTCAGAATGATCCCTTACACTACCTTTCCATGTGCAAGGGGGACAAATATAAGGTCAGGAACTTTAATCCAAAGATGAAACTGTTGAGACCAGGCTTAACAGTATTGTGTGTCAAAAGGGTTTAAAATCCTTTAGATAAAAGTTGAGAGTAAGTTTCATATGAGGCGGCCCAGCAATGGAGCCTCCAGAAAGTCTGTTTGACTACTGTCATAAAGTATTACATATCAAAGTGAAAATGGCACTGATTACATATACTTGGAAAATCAAACTTACCTCCCCACCCCAGTAATGTCATCACACCCACTGAAATGTGGTATCGCATCAGAAATTCTATAAACCAGATTCTTCACAAAGCAGTGGAAATCTGTAAAGGTGACAGAAATTCCAGAGTGAAGGAATGTAACTCTGCAATTTTCTTGATGAGCGATGATGGTTTCAGTATCTGATATCTACTATCATCAAAGACCAGTTGTTGGTGTGCTAGGGCAAGATCAAATTTTTCAAAGGCCTTCCCCCTCCCCCCAGTAGTGAAAATCCATTGAACTTTGCTGACCCAAATGCAAGCAGAGGAAAGGGTAGGTACTATGTAAGTGCTTCATGGACAGTGCACTTGAACTCTGTATGACTTCCTTTTCCTTTACCACTATCGGCACATATGCAAAAGGCCCAAGAGAACAGTTATATGTTTATTCCCTTACAAAGTTTTTCTTTGTTGTTTTCCCCTCTCTCAGAGAAGTTTTCCTCAAAAGGAGATCCACAGGCCATTGTTCCCCAAGAACAATGACAGTGATTGTGGTCACTTAGGTGGACACACTTAGTTAACAGTATCTTTTTGTATTTTATTTAAACAAGTTTTATTTGTTACTGAGTAACAAAAGAACACAATTTTTAAAGTTTTTTTTTTTTTTAATGTTTAGAGTGACTAAGAAAGAGAGCATGAGGGAAGGAGGGACAGAGAGGGAGACACATAATCTGACGCAGGTTTTGTGCTGTCAGTACAGAGCCTGATGCAGGTCTCAAACCCACAAACCATGAAATCATAATCTGAGCAGAAGACAGACGCTTAACTGGCTGAGCCACCTATGTGTCTGTAGAAAAAGATTTTAAAAAATCAGATACTTCCACAAATTTAAATAAAAATAGTGGTACCTCACTTCATTCTTCTCCTCTTTATATGAAACCCAACTTTTATTATTTTTTAACATTTCTGGAAGCTTTTAGAGAGTTCTTTTTGTTCCTTATATAGTGTGTTTTCCCCCCAACTAATATGCATTCTGCTTTAAAATTTTCAAAATTTTGATGTCATCTCTTGTCTGCTCTTTACTTATTATCTATTTTCTGTTTCCTTTGTTCTTGTGGTTTCTTTTTTTAAAAAATTCTTTTAACTGACATTTTAACAACAGTTAATGAAGGAGCAGGTATAAGTGTATGTGTGTTTGATCTACTGCGTTTCCTAAATATTTTCTTCACCATAGGAATTCCCTGAATCTAAAAAAACAATGCAAAATGCTTTGTGAATTTTTGAGAAGGGGACTTACCTTGTCATATTTTTATATTATTTAGCTTTGTTGCAGTAACAAACAGCCCCTCAATTTCAGCAGCTTACAACAATCTGTCTTGTACATACATGGCACTAGAGAGACGTCATCACGGCTCTGATCCACATGTCCACTCATTCCAGGACTTGGCTGAAAGAATAGACATGGCCTAGAAACATGCTATTCTTATACCAGAATGAGAGCAAGAAAGCTAGCAGAAACTTCCAAGGCATCCGGGAGCTTCTGCTCAGACGCTCACATTCCGTTGGCCAAAGAGTGTCACATGCCAAGCCCAAGGGCTACGGGGCAAGGGATGTCTATCTCTCTCACAGAAAACACTGCATCACACAGTGATTGGCAGGGTGTACGATTCCCTTGTAAGGAAGAGGAGAGGGGGTAATTGAGAATAAGAATACCATTGAAAATTGAGAATAAGAGTATCTATCAACATATCACAAATTTGTTTGACCATGGAAGCCCCCCTCCTTTTTTTTACATTAGTTGCTAACATTTCATAGCAGTCATATTTCAGGGAGGATGATTTGGGAAAATGTTTTCTATGGGGATGAAATTTTGTTGATAAGGAAATAGAGTGATGTCAAGGGAGAAACTTCAGAATTTGAGAGCCAAGCTTCATTTTAAATAGTAGTTCTTTCATTTGCTTGATTATGCAGCTTTGGGAAAGTTAATCTCTCTGAGGTGCTGTCTTCATTTGTAAAATGGATGCAATAACACAAACTCTTCAGCTTTGATGAGAGGATTAGATATGATATTTTAGTATGCCAGAGTGTAGCATTGATAACTATTTATTGAATAAGTAAATGACTGTATGAATGAATGAGTGACAGAATAAAAGATTTTAAGTGAAGTGGTGTAATGGCCCAGTTCAGTTGAATTCGGGTTGGGTCTCTCATTTTAAGCTTTTGATGCCTTGAAGAATTTTTTGGGTAACCTGTTGGTGAATCATAGTAATTATACCATTTTAATGGTGTGAATGCTTTTTAACGCGATCTCTTCCCAAGAAACGTTTGCATTGTTCTTCTTGCCAAACTTATATTTTAAGCTTGAGCCTGCAAGCACAGAGTTAGTATAAACGGTTCATGATCAGAAAGACCCAGGAGACGGGCATTTCCTGTGTTCCCAGGTTACAAAGTTGGCACATGTTCTCAGCGATCTACTGTGGAAATTTAGAAGCTTTTTCTTACATTTTGAGCTAGTTGTGAAATACTTTTGCTAGTTTTGTTTCATTTTATTGGATAGTTGTAAATAATAAATTTCCTCTACCGAGAGATAGCTTTGGAGAAACTCACTATGAACTCCAAATATAAAGATATATCCCATAACATATCACCTAAAACGTGCTTTTGCCTGAGTAAAAAAGAAAGAATGAGAAAGATAATTGTGTAAGTAATTACAAGTCAAAATGAAATGAGAACTAGAACAAAGCCGGAAACAAAAAAGTCATCAAAGTATCAATCTGGAAACAAATCACTGGGTTGCATAATGTAATTGGAATTGCCTTTACAAAATTGTCAATTCTTTTTTTCAGATGTTTGACTGTGAATCATTATCAATTATGTTGTTGAGAGATGTATCTTCAATTATTCCAGAAGTCTCTCCAATGCCCAAGTTATAGATGATGGACAAATGGTGAGATACTGTGTTGTAGGAAACATTTGCACTTGGCAAATGATCACCAGAGCAGTGCATCTGGCTGAGAGCCTTCAGTTGCGTTTTCTTCCAGACAGAATGACAACCTTTCCTCCCCATGACTTACAGGAAGCTGACTGACTAACCCATGGCATCTAGAGGCCCCAGGTAGTCATTTACAGTACATGGTCTTTTGGGGGGTCTCTGGGAGAGATCACATTAATAGTAAATTAGCAGTACAAGTAGGATTTCTTAAAACTTATTTTGAGGTAAAATTTCCTTTGGGGAGGGTGGGAAGGATAGTCAAAGAGACAATAAATGGTTATTTTAAAACTCCTTTGTTGCGGCATAATTATTCTGGCAAAACTCCACAGAAAATCTGGGAGGCATGCCACCCAAAACTCAGCGCTAATGCTAAATCACATGTTTGTTTGTATATGTGCATAATGGGTCCTTCCACCTTAAATTATTTGAAACAGAAAAAATGTGAATAAGGGTTGCCTTTATGAAAGAAATTTGAAGTGCTCTTTATCACCCTGTAGGAAAAATTTAGCAGTGAAATGAAAATATCCACAGCATCTTGTACCAAGGGAATCTGTTCTCCCATGGATTGCCTCTGAAAGTTCTTCTGTAATGGAAGAAAATAATGCAAAGTGATCCCCTAAATTAAGAAATGAAAAAACTGGCTTTCCAAAAAAGAATAAATGAGGAAGACTTCACTGACTGTAAGAGCACAGGAAGGTATTTTCAGAGCAGGCTATCTGATATTCCAAAACAGATGTTTCACTGTTAAATCAGGAAGAGATGGACCCATTTTCAAAGCTTTAAAGGTGTAATCAATTGAATTCATTAGAATATTCCTTGGTGTCCATTTGGAAACTCTACCTTCTTGTCATCGGCTGCCTGGCTCACCCTTCATAGCACCTTTCATTAAGTGGAGAAAATAATTTGAGTTTTCATCAAAGTAAAGGAGCTGGAAAGACTAGTAAGAAATAATGGTTTGTAGCTTAGCTTTCATCAAAGGACCTCAAATGGTTTTTGTACATGATCTTTTTCCATCTTTTACCAAGTGCTTGCCTGGGTCAAGATAATAGGTACGTAATAGTTATGGAAGTCGTGGTCTACTGACCTGCTTGACCCCAAGATCTGATGACTAGGAAATAGTTAACATAGAGTGGAACAGATGTAGAATTATAATGTCACATGTAAGAGTAGAAGTGGCCTTGGTTTTATGATAAGCCTGTTTCCATTGTGATACTTGATCTCTCTCTACTTTCATGAAAGTGTTTTTTAAGGGCTGAAAATTGCAAGCACACACGATTCAGTGTCCATCTCAAAGGATCCTCACTGCCCATTTATCTTTAAGAGAAATTATTATGTGCTTCTTCAAATGCCCATCTAAATGTCTCAAAGAAAATTACATGAAAATTGCAAACTTCAAATCTCTCTTTTATAAAGGAACTCTTCGAACCAGAGGCGATTTTCCATCAACACTTAGGCTTATGTATAACTTGTTTTTAATTTCTCAAGCTTCACGTCTTTGCTTAGACCCATGTCCAAAACTTTAACAAAGGAACATTCTCTGAAGTGTGCTCTGGACTTGTGCTTACTACAGAGTGCAGAACCAGAAGCATATTTTCAAAAGCCCAGAGATACATTTGAGAAACAATATGCAAATGGACAATGGCTGGTCCGCATGTACAAACAGAACTCTGTTCCACAACTTGCAGCCACCCGCCTAGGAAACCAACCCCTTTCTCTACAATAAATAGCCCAGGAGGCCAGCCTGTCATAAATAAGACTTATAGGAAGCTACACTGCCACCTCTAGTGACAACCCAGGAAGTTGAACAACTTCTGTAATACTTCACCCTAAATGTCCAAGATCCAATTAATAATTGATCATTTCTCTAATTTTTGTCCCCACTTCCAGCTTAAGACCAACCAGAGAAAGCCGAGTATGCAGCCTAAGCAATCACACAGGATGCAACAATTCTAGTCAGCCTGCCTCCCGCTTCCCTTTGCCAACAGCCTCCAATCAGGGAGCCCCTGAACCTTCCCTCTTTCCTCCTGTATTTGAGGCTCTGAAAAATGCAAGTGATGGAAACGGACTCCTATGCTGTAGCAAGCTCTGAATAAATAGTCTTTGCTTTTCTCCTTTAATTGGCCTTTGTTTACTTTCACATGTTTAACTTCTAAGTGAAGTGTGACAACTTGTTCAAGCTCTCTGGGGCTAATGAATGTGGTGAGAATGAAACGGTCAAGAGAATATTGAAGTGCTCTATTATACAAATTATCAAAGATTTTGAGCTGATGCTGCAGAAATAACACTAACAACTGAAGAACTGGCATTGTCTTTTCAAATGATTTGCTCTTTCCAAGTAAGCTTGATTGAATGGGGTCAGGATAACACGCATTGTCCAGAAGAGACAGAGTTATAGAGTTTGAAACAGCAAGACATGCCATGACAGACTGGCAACTGTGGCTTCCTGTTTCCGCCAGGAATGCACAATTAAAACAAAATCAGCTGCCAAAACAGAAAAGCTGGAATATGAATACGAGAGGTTTAAGTTTCATGCTGAGGCCAACAAGGTCAGCAAATCAGGACCTAGGCAGCCTTGTCTACAATATGTCTCTCTAATTTTATATTGAATCGCCCAAGCAAGGATTAAAGGGCTGAGGTTATAATAATAAAAAGATGAGATCAATAAAAGCCAAAGGGTGTTTAAAATAAGGATGATAGAGGTCTAATAATACGAATCTAGTTCTCTCACCAAGAAGTCTGTTATTAGCTGTTGTATTTTAGGAGCAGAGGTCCCAGTGGAACCAGAAAAGGTAGAAAGGCTATTGTTGCACAAGGCCCCAGGAAGAAAATGTGAGAGTGGTTCACTTTGGGTCGAAATGATCCTATTCACTCCCAGTTATCAATTAGGATGAATGAATTATTGAGATTAACTATTGCCTGTCAGTTCTCAGCATATGTTTGCTCAATGACTGGACGGCTGCACAATTGAGTCATGCCTAAAAGGATGAGAAGACTTTCCCAACTGTACTGGGTGGAGAAGTCGCTGTTAGCACAGTCCCACAAGCCTACATTTACACCGCTGCCTTTTAATCAAAGTGGGCCCAACCCACTGTTTTGGAGGAGTGGGCATGTGCTGCTTTGATTTCTCATCTTTACTTTGTAGGTGAAATAAGCCCTGATTGCAGTGACGGCACCAGGCACCTGTGCGGGGCCGAAGCACCTGGAAGGGGGTTGGGGACCAAGTACATGAAGCACCCTGAGGAGTCCTCTGGAATCATCTGCTGCTGCTGCTGCTGCCAACATAACTCACCACAGCTTTAGGCAACACCCACTTGTTATCTCGCAGTTTCTGTCACAGAAGCCCCAGAGCAGTGGGGTTCAGCTGGCTTTGTGCGTGGTCTCAGGGTGTCTGCGGGGCAGCATCTCAGGTTCTTGTTTCCTTATCTGCTGTGGGGCTGAGCGTTCGAGCACGTAGGGCTGCCCGTATTCCAAGGCTCAGGGTCCCCTTCCTCCATCGTGAAAGCCAGCAAACACAGGTCAAATCATTTCCCTGCTTCCGTATCTTTTCTGCCTTCTCCTTCTGGTGCATCTCTGACTGTCATTGCTGTCCCTCCTTCCACTTGTAAGGGCTCATGTGATAACACTGGGCTCCCCTGATAACCTAGGATAATCCATTTTAAGGGCTATAACCTTCATCTCATCTGCAAAGTCCCTTTTGCCATGTAGGGTAGTATATCTGAAGGTTCCAGCTATTAGGACCTGTGCATTTTTGGACGGCCATTAGTCTGCCTACCACAGGCTTCCTTGAAACGACCACAACCTAGGTCTTCTGTACTATATTGAGGGGCAGCACACACTTGGCACTGAAATCTTTCTTTTAGATGGACCGAGATAAAACATGTCCTTGGAGATCTGATTGTTGCCTCTAAAAATAGAGAGCCATTTATTTCTCCAGTTCCCTGTGAAGCTCCCTTTGTTCTGATCAGGGAAGACCACCCGGGTGCTTGCCTCCTATTTATGTTCTTGTAAATGTGCAAAAAATCTTCGATAATCCTGAGCCTTTGTCTATTTCTAGCAGGCCCAATGGATTCACTGATATAACATAGAAGGTCACAGTTGAGCTGGGTCTTAAAAAAGAGAATTAGGAAGCAGTGGGAGGAAATAACATTATCGAGGCCCTTTATATGTTCAAAACTGTGCTGGTTGCTTCACATGAGTGACCCCATTTAATCCTCACAACAACTCCTGTGTGTCCATTTTACATGAGAGAACTGAGACCCAGAGAGGCCACATGATGAGTAATAAGTGGTGGCACCAAGACACAAAATTTGACTCTAAAGCTGGTGCTCTGCCCTCTTCAAG
The DNA here is from genome assembly GCF_006229205.1 of Suricata suricatta. Taxonomy (NCBI): domain Eukaryota; kingdom Metazoa; phylum Chordata; class Mammalia; order Carnivora; family Herpestidae; genus Suricata; species Suricata suricatta. Next base: position 61,796,834 of record NC_043703.1, on the reverse strand, counting down.
TTGGAGGAGGGTGGGGGAAAGAGGAGAAATAGTTATTCCAGGAAAATAGCACAGTTTTTACAAAAGCATGTCATTGATCAGGTTTGTTTTACTTTTAGCCGAGGAAGGAATGAGAAACAACGGACCCCAGAGAGCTGGGCTTGGCCACCACCCAAGGGACGGTAATAGGAAAACCAGCAGGAGCTCTAAGTCTCGGCGCACTGTGTGTATGTGTCTAAGAATTATTATTATTATTATTTTAATTTACATCCAAGTTAGTTAACATACAGTGTAATCATGATTTCAGGAATAGAATTTAGTGCGTGTCTAAGGATTTCAAGTAAACAGGGGACTCAGAACGTCCAAGGATAAGATTTCTTGCAGAACTTGTGAAGCTCCCAGAGCAGCAGCCAGACCCGAAATTCCAAAGGCCCAGATCACTGCATGCTTTTCTCTGGTATTTCTCCTTTCATTCTCCAGCACAATCTGGAATGTCTGGATTTTGGGAGTGGATCTCATTCTCCTATTGTCCCGATCTCCCTCTAGCCAACAAAAATAAATCTAACATCTCAGAATTTGTTCCAAAAGTAGTAAAATAAAGAAGAAAATCCTTTCTGTTCCCTGCCACAATTTGGCAGAGAAGGGATATATTAGTTAGGATTCTCCAGAGAGAAAAAGAGAGAGAGAGAGAGATTTTAAGGAATTGGCTCATATGATTATGGAGGCCAGCAAGTTTAAAAGCTTGTGAGACAACAAGCTAGAGACCCAGGGAAGAATCAGTGTCATGGTTAAAGGCTGAACTCTTGCTTGGGGTAGGAATGGGAGTAAGGAGTGAAAATTAGTCTTTGTTCTATTCAGGCCTTCAAACTGATTGGTAAAGCTCATCCACATTATGGAGGGCAATCTATTTTTCTCACATCTACCAATTTAAATGTAAGTCTCATCCAGAAACACTCTCACAGAAACATTGAGAGTCCCATCTGACCAAATATCTGGGCACCTTGGCCCAGCCAGGTTACACATAACATTGACCATCACAGCGAGTTAGCCACCCATTCATGTTTCATCAACTTCAAGGGTCCCATCGTACCCTGATGGTTGTTTGGTGAAGTGGGTGGAGCTTACAATATTCGAGTAAATTTCTTGAAATGCCTTGTAGAGGAGAAATTTTGTGGCCTCCTTCCAATTGGGCCGATTCAATATGTCAGAGAATTCTATAACGCTAGGGTACAACTAGGAGAAGCTGTGGGGCCCATGTGATTCAATATTTATTTAGCCGTAGCCAACAAACCTGCTCCAGAGAATGGAGGATGGAATATAAACAAGTGGGGGAAATTCATATGTTTTCTGAGGCCAGAGAGGAATGTATAGGGAAAAAATATTAAATGACCTGAACACATTTAAACATTTTCCTACACACATTTCTTGTGCACACACGAAATCATCTGAAAATTTTCCAGTACTTCCTTGGATAAATATCCATGTTTATTTATGTGTGTGTGTATACGTATATGTGTATATATATATATATATATATATATATATATATACATCTTATCTGGAAACATTTCTGTGTTTAAATAAATATATATCAAATCTATACACTGAAATATCTTCTTAGCACATATTTCACATAATACTTAATACTAAAATTGCTAGAAGCATTCTCATTGAGGTTAGAAGCAAGATAAGGATGTCTACTCCCCATTGACACTGTTATTTAACTTTATTTTTGTAGTGGGAGAAACAGACAAGGCAAGAGAAAAAAACTAAGAGATAAAACATTTTAATAAGTGAGCAAAAACGATCTTTTAGATGATATGATTATAAGTCTAGAAAGAACTCAAGCAAATCAACTAAAAATTATTCATACACAATAAGAGATTTCTGTAAAGTGGCTGGGTTCAATATGAGTATATAAAAATCAATAGCCTTATTATATATAAGCAAATAGCAACTAAAAAAAATAAATGAAAGAAAAGAACCTATTTACAAGAGCTACCACAAACAAACCAACCACTAGGAGTAAACCTAACAAGTGATGAATTAGATCCATGAGAAAAATATTTTAAGAGTTCAAAAAAAAAACTTGAATGTAAGGTAAGTTATGCTCTGTTCTTAGATAAGAAGACTTATAATATAAAAATGTCAGTTCTTTCTAAATTAATCTATAAGTTATATTTCATCCTACTAGAAAATACAAATAGAAACATTTTAAACTTAACTAATTCTAAGGTTGATGTGAAAACGTAATCATCTAAGCATGTCTAAAACAATTCTAGAAAAGAAATAAGGAAACTAGATGTTATGTTTTTGTTTTTGTTTTTGAGAGACAGAAAGAGACAGCATGAGCAGGTGACGGTCAGAGAGAAAGGGAGACACACAATCTGAAGCAGGCTCCAGACTCTGAGCTAGCCGTCCCCACAAAGTCCGATGCGGGGCTCAAACCCACGAACCGTGAGATCATGATCTGAGCCAAAGCCAGATGCTTAACCAACCGAGCCACCCAGGTGCCCCGGAAACTAGATGTTAAAGCATTTTTAAGAAAAAATAAAGAATATGGTACATAGAAAAGACTGTTTTAAGGGGAAAAAATGCAGACACAGAGAACACAAAAAACACATACATAAATTTATAACATAAGTAAGAAGACACTGCACAGAGGTGAGAAAAGAGGAATTCTTCAATAAATGGAGTTTTGATAATGTGATAGCATTCTGTGAAAAAAGAAGTAAATTTTTTTACTGCAAAATGTCCAGGTAAATCTAACAGTAAATGAACTTTTTTAATACAACCTTAACAATATTATGTAATATTCCCTAAGCTCAAAAAGATTGACAACATTGACTATATTGAAAAGGAAAAGACAAAATTTGAAAAAAAAAACTTTTAATACATATGTGTAACATATTTCTCATTTCCTTAATATCCAATGAACTTTAAATCAAGAAGGAAAAAGTCAGTAATTACGTAGAAACTTGTGTGAAAACCTTGACCAGTCCTCTGCAAACTAACAAAACTACAACTCAAAATTCTAAGGAAAGAACATTTTTCACTTCTCAAACTAACAAAAGTCAAAGTTTGATGAGACGCTGTGTGTGGAGGGAATGAAAACAGGAAGGAGCAAGTTGCTGCTCTGTGTACATTGTTACACGTTATAGAGGTCATTCAAACACATCTAATAAAATGCAAAATGCATATTGCTTTGACTCAGCAGTTCTGTTTCTCCGAAGTTATCCTACACAGTCTCTCACATGTGCACAAAGACATATGTTGAAGGATATTTATTACAGCACTGCCTTCAAGAGTGCAAAAATGTTTAAAAACAGTATAAATGTACATCAACAAATATTTGTAAGTCAACTACAGCCCACCCACACAATAAAATACTAGCAGATATATATTTAAAGTTTATTTATTTACTTTGAAAGAGGAGAGAGAGCTGAGGATGGACACAGAGAGATTGGATCCCAAGCAGGTTCCACACTGGAGCCCAATGTGGGGCTTAAACTCATGACCTGAGCTGAAATCTAGAGTCAGATGTTTGATTGAGCCACCGAGGCACTCCACTAGCAGATATTTTTAAAAGTCCTTTCTATATGTCCTAACTTAGGATCATTTCTAAAATATAATAAGTGAAAAAAACCAAGACTTGGAAAAGTATGCACAGTATGCTACTGTGTGAGTAAATGAAAGTCTGGTACAGGCGCAGTGTATATAGAGAGAGCATCTTCTAAAGGATGATACTCAAAAAACTGGGTGTAGCAATGAGAAACCAAGGACTATGGGAGGAAATGGCGTTTTGCTACAGTATATTATTTTGTACCTTTTCAAGTTATTCACTATGTGTATACATTACCTCTTCTAATGAGTAAATAAATCCAAAGTTATTGGAAATTTTATGGATGGTTAATTCACAAAATCAAACTGTAAAATAATAGTATTATACCAATAGGACCTACTGATGATGATAATACATATTCTGTTCATAGCATTTCTGGAGAGCTAAAGCCTGGATATAAAAAGTCTTCATGTGTCTGTATGTTTATGTATATTTGATATAAGAAAACTTGAGGAAAAGGGGTCAAGCAAGACATTGAAACTTTTGGACCAAGAAATGTGGAATGATTTATGATTTGTTTATTCAAAAATGAATTGAACAAAATTGTATGTCAAGCAGCAGAAATGACAATATAAAGAGGAAAAGAAAACCCTTATTTCCTGGGAGCCTGGGTGGTTCTGTCTGGTAAGCGTCCGACTTCAGCTCAGGTCATGATCTCATGGTTCATGGGTTCGAGCCCCATGTCGGGCTCTGTGCTGACAGCCTGCTAAGAGCCTGAAGCCTGTCTTCAGATTCTGTGTCTCCCTCACTCTCTGACCCTTTCCTGCTCACACTGTCTTTCTCTCTCTCTCAAAAATAAATAAAACATTAAAAAAAAACCCCTTATTTCCTGCATTCCAGTCACTTAAAACTTACTGGACTAATAGGTCCAGTATAACAAGAAAGAAAAATAGATTAATAAGTAGCACAGATTAAAATAATTTGGGGTGGCTCAACTAACACTAAAAGATCAAAGAATATGAGAAGTTTTGCAGAAGTTAAAATCTTGACCTTGGCTTTCAAGACCTAACTAACTCCTTTATAAAGAACAAGCTCTTCCAGCTCCAAGAGCAGTTCTCAGCTACTGCCCAAAGTTCCTGTGACCCCCAAGTGGCCACATAGCTTTGGTAGCTGGGAATATTCTGTCCTGACCTTGCACATAGCATCCGTGTGCAGCTGTCGAGCAGCAGCCCCTCGGCCACAGAGGCCAGGCTGTAGTAGGGAGAGTGAGTTCCATAAATATTGCACAAATGTTCATGAAACACTTTGTAATAGCTACCAAGAACATCTCTTTAGGACTCCAAAGTCTTAGAATAACAACTGACTAAGATATTCTGATCAGTCATGTAAGGGTAGAGAAAGTTCCAGAGCATTATAGTTTATCTTTATGGATATTCCATTCTTTTTGGGGGGGATTTGTAACTTAGAGCAAAAAGAATCTCTAAAATAATATTTCCAAAAGTACAGCCTCGTGCCACCCTCTACATCGATTTACACATTCCTTTGACTTCCACATACTCTGTTTAGACCTGACAATTATTAAAACTGTAAGCTTTGGTTTAAAATTTGGTAAGAAAGTACCATCAACAGTTCATTTAGAATTTGAGGTTCCTTTCCAAAAATTTGAAAAGATTCAAATATAATCACTGCAGGTGTGTAGATCAGGGGTCAGCAACCTATGTATGGCCTGTGAACCAAATCTAGTCCACTGGCTGATTTTGTAAATCAAATGTTTGGAGCATAGCCGTATCTTTTGCTTATATGTTGCCTACGGTGGCTTTCACAGTGTAAAAGTCAAGTAGAGTGGTTGCTATGGAGACCATAGGACCCATACCCAAAAATATTTACTGTCTGGTCCTTTAATTTTATTTACTTATTTATTTTTGAGAGGGAGACAGCGAGACAGAGTGGTTGTGGGGGAGGAATAGAGAGAGAAGGAGACACAGAATCTGAAGGAGAATCCAGGCTCTGAGCTGTCAGCACAGAGCCCCACACAGAGCTCGAACTCACAAACTGAGAGATCATGACCTGAGCCAAAGGCGGACGTCCAACCACTAAGCATGCAGGCCCCCTGTCTCGTCCTTTAAAAAACAGTTTGCTGACCCCTGGTTGGGATTCATGCAGTTAGAGGCGGAAACATCCGAGAAAACTGTATTCTTAATGATGTGATCACATCAGCAGCAATTAAGATTCTCACTTTGGTAACAGCTAAGGATTTGAAGCTGGACAGGCTTGGGTTTCAGTCCTACCTATCATGTTCTTGGATATTTTAGTCAGTTTACTTATTATCCTGTTGCCTATTTTCTCACCTATAATACAGGGATGATAGTATACATAGTATAAGATTAATGTGGGAATTATTAAAAGATGCCATTTATTAATACTCACAAGGTAAGGCAAAGAGGCCAATGGATAAGAATCTAATTACTATCTTAAAGAACATAGCTTTTTGTGTGTTTGGTTATTTATTGGGCTTAAGACAACAATTATTTTTATTAGCTCAAAATTTGTGGTGAAGGGACTGCGGCAGGGCTCAGCTGAGCGATTCCATTGTTCCTTCTGATATCGACTAGATGGACTGGTCTGGAGGTTTCAGGTCACTTCACTCCCGTGTGAAGGGTAAGTGGACCAACCATGGACAGCTCGGGGCTCCAGAAAGTGTTCCAGAGACAAAGGCAAAAGTAGGAAGACTTCTTGTGACCTAGCCTAGGAGTCAAACAGGACACTTCCGCCACACTCAAGCAAGTCTCTGAGGTCAGGCTCTCCCCCTCAATGAGCAAATTCCAGAGAATTTGTGGCCGTCATTAATCAAACAAGCCTTATTTTATCTGCATAAAACAATTTCACTAAAACCAACCTCCAAAGCAACAAGAATTGGATTCGACCAAAGAACGGGAGAATTTAGGATAGCATGATGCTGGTTTACAATAAGTTCCAGCTTGTCTTCAAATTGTTTTGGGACCAGTTAAATGCAACTTGTCTCTTCTAACGACCAAAGAGGCTGGAATTCTCAGTACCCCCATTTTCATTTTCTGGAATTTACCAGATTAGCTGAGTCGTCATTCTTATCACACCTATAAAATAAATGAAGGAAAATGCCTTTCTTTTTCCTTTTCCAAGGGAAGTAAGTACAGTGTACCTGAAACTATACAGGATGGTAGTCACATTTGAGAAGTATTTTGATGGAAGTGGTAGCCACCCACCATCTTTTTCTTTTCCTCAAATGTGGAAACGTCATTTTTCAAATCTGCTTTTATTCCAGATGTGTCAGACAGGAAGAAAAACCTCGTGATGATGAGGAATTCAGTCATATGTCATCGAGCAGATCCAAGTGGGTGGTTCTCCCAAGAAATGCAGTAAAACTAAATTGGGAAAAGCAGAGCGTGATCGGTGCTCACGAACTGAACAGATGTTAGGTTTGAAATAGACACAAGGGTCCAGAGCTCAGCTGAGGCTGAAATTCCGTGGAACAGGCGAATGGTGTCACTTTCTGTGTCTTCTTGAAAATACTAAAAACTTCAGAACTGCGTTGGGGGGAAGATCTGAAGTTTTATGTCTCAGAAAGAATATCATTCTCCAAATGAGAAGCATAATCAAAACTTATTTTGGAAATTCTTTTTTATGCAAATTTATAGGAAATTGTCTTTGTAAGATTTCTTTTTCTTTTTTTTCTTTTTTTTACTTTATTTTTTATTTTTTTTAGAATATAACACTATTTTTTAACATATGCAATTATTTTCCATCATTTACAATACAGTAGTTACAATGACACTCCAAATGGATAAGCAAAGTAAAAAACAGAATTATTTTTCTTTTTAAAGCAACACTCTTTGATATATAAAATAAAAAATTTTTGATAATGTTTAATGTATCTATGTTTTTTTAATGGGCATAGCTGGGTGGCTAGATGGAAGGATGGCCAGTTAGAATCCTCATAGTCAACTAGGCCTAGAAACACTCAGTTTTTTTAACCACTGGTGTTTCACTTGATGAGAAATACAGATCATTAACAGATACTTTAAGATTAGCTGCATTGTTTTCATTTCACAACAATACTTTCTAAAACAGAACAGCCATTAATCAGCAAGTAATACTTAGTTTAAATAAAGCAAATTCTTCCTTTTCTTTTCCTGTAAGAATATGACCTATTTAAGAAAACTCAAGCACACTAATATCACTAAAATGTTAACAATTAACTATTTAATACTGTTATTTTAAAATTTAAACTGTAAAAATGGTCGAATTTATCATTTAAGATATAATAAAAGAAACTAGAAACCAAAGTTTGCTTTTAGAATTTGCAATTTTTCAATAGTTTATTGTCAAGTTGGTTTCCATATAACACCCAGTGCTCTTCCCCACAAGTGCCCTCCTCCATTACCATCACCTCTTTCCCTCCCCTCCCTCCCCCCCTTTCAACCCTCGCTTCATTTTCAGTATTCAATAGTCTCTCAGGTTTTGCGTCCCTCTCTCAGACTCTTTAATTCAGAATGTTTTGGTCCTGAGGTTGGTTCTCAGTGAGAAGATTCCAATTTGGCGCACAATCTATATCCTCACACTGAAGAATGCCATTCCCGAAAGCCTAAGTATCCATCCAGGCATGGGGCTGTGGCTTCTTAGAAGGGGATCATGGGGTGCTTGGGTGGCTCAGTCCGTTAAGCATCTGACTCTTGATTTTGTCTCAGGTCATGATCTCACAGTTCATGGGTTCAGGCCCCTCTCTGTGCTAACAGTGCACAGCCTGCTTGGGATCCTCTCTTTCACCCTCTTACTCTGCCCCTCTCCCACCGGTGCTCTTCCTGTCTCAAAAATAAATAAATAAACTTACAAAGGAATCATTGTTGGAGATTCCCTTCATTGACAATAACCCACATTTATAGTATATAGCAGTTTACAAAATGCTTTTGCATAAATTGTCTCATTGCTTCCTCATAAGCCTATGAGTTAACTTTCTTCAGCCCGTTCTATAGTTATAGAAACCGAGGATCTGAAACAATAGAAGGTTTTTTCCCTGTTCTCCAAATCCCTGACCAGTCCCGATCTGAGCAAGGACCCTCAGTGATATGTGTCCCACTGAGCCCTCTCCCGTCCCTCACATTGCTCACCAGCATTGTCTACTCTGGGCACGCCGATTTCCTGCCTGCCTCCACACAGCATGTCCTCTCTCACCTATACGTGCTTGGTGGGCTTGCGTCGCTTGCTCAAATGCTTTTCTTGTCCAAAACTGTTTACCCTTAAAGACTTTCCTAAACACGTCAGCTCACATCTCTCTCCCATTTTTACAATACTCTATACCACATGTATCTGTAATACACCATGGCATTTGTGTGATTTCCCCATTTCTTCCCTAATATTTGCACGTCTTAGGCATCCAAACGGCATATCAACACCTTGAGTGCAGGGGCTGTGCCCTTCATTCACTTTCTGTCCCCTGAGTGCCGAGCACAATTCTGTGTACACGGAAGAGTACTTAGGATTCATACGAACAATCTGGCAATTTCTGTTGTTCAGCTGGGGACCCGGTTTCTTTCCTCTGCCTCAAATGCCCTCTATGTTTCCACCTTTCCAACAATCCTGAAGACCCAGCTCATTTCATCTCCTTTGTGAAGCTCTTCTGAACCATAAGGGAGACTTTAGTCGCTCTCTTCCAGCATTTGGCATTTGGCATTTACATGTCCGTCTCTCCCACCAAACTACCAGGAATATGCACACACGATCAACACCCACCTTGGTTTCAAATACCTTCCACATTTTTTCTTAATTGTGAAAAAGGCAATTCTTAACCCCAGTAGACTGTAAATTCCTTTAGAGTAGAGAATATGTCTTTGGAGATATTCACAGGGTGAATGCAGTCTTTGGAAAAAGATCAGCACTAAAGCACTGAAATCATCTCCGATGAAAAGCATTCATACCTGAAGACAAATAAACTAACTTCACAAAGCCTTCTTGAAAATCACCCAGACATTTTTCAGAGGAAGTTGGTATGTTTATCTGAAATTTTTTGTCATAAACAAATCATTATATTCACGACACACTTGGCACAATCCTATTGGAAGAATATTGATGTTGAACAAGGATTACTGTCATGTGAATCATTTCTTACAATGAAAATGTCTGATGCAAATATTTCTCATAACCCTAGGATGAGCATATTTATGAGCTCCATAAAGATATCATCTAATTTCTAGAATATATGGATTTTGGATTTCCATGGCATATTTTACATTCAAGGATAATGAAAAGTAATGAACTGAATATAGACTATTATATCAAAGTGAACTGGATGGTCATTATTCATTCCAAATATTAGAATCTATTTTCATTACATCTTAGTGAATTTAGCCTAGATACTATATATAATAATATCTTAGTAAATTTTGTGGTTTGAAAATGTATGTAGATTTCTTGATCTTGAAAGGCAACATCACGTACACAAAACCAATCTTTATATTGAAAAGACTATAGGAGCCAGAGTTCCTACTACAGAATAAGGATCACCTGGGAAACGTGTTAAATATACGGGTAGTCTGGCCTCAGTTGCAGAGATCTGCATCAACCTCTGTAATTTTAATAATAGCAGTAATGACTCACACCAAATTTGGAAGCCGATGGACCAGAGGGATAAATTCAAGTAGTCCTACAGGTTTGCAAGAGCTGATTGTACCCATTTCTCTGCCCAACCCTGCATTCAGTGATGACCCGTCACTAACTCAGTCAGCCATGGTGGCAGTATTTACACCACAGAAAGTGACAACTCCTATGTTGCTAAACATTTACCAGCACTCCACCAGATAAGAAATTAGAGCCTTGGTCTCTCTCTGTAAGAGAATTTTTTGGGTCAACTTCGGTCCTGCTGAGATTCTCTGATAAACATTCTGTTATCAGTATAGTAAGGAACTCAAACTTCCTAAGTTGTCAAATTCAGTGCTTTTCCTTAAAGAAGTGAAAATAACAAGTCTCAAGCAAGTGACTTAATAGTCATTTATAAAGCAAGGGAAACTAAAATTTCTCGTGTTGATGAAATTTTGAAGAATTTATAGCCATGATTCTACCCCAGAGAAGGTGATCCAGAGAAAGATGTGTGAGGGGGTACCTATAGATATGCTTGGCCAACATTCTCATATCGAATCAAGGCCAATTGTCCTGTATTTTCCAACTGGAAGCCAACTTTAACTCAAATTTGGGGCCCCGATAGGAGATATTCAATAGCACACACTCTGCCCTCCATCCTCGACAGGTATAGGCATTTATGCTCACTTAAAAACAAACCAGAACAAGACAATGCTCATTTAATACTTTATTAAATGCTGCAGGAAACACAGAGATTAGGCTGTGAGCTTTGGATTCTTTCTGCTCTCCAGCACTACATGTGAATTTTGGAACGACTGGATCAGCAACGAGTCCCAGCAATGACTCGGAGATATATTTATGCTCTGAAGGCCTGTGTGCACTGTCTTGGGGTTGGAACGCTACACTTTTGAAAGAGAAACTGTCTTGCAGTTTCAATCACTGATGGAAATTGAGTGATAAAAGTCTTCCATAAAAAATACCTGTGGCGGGGGCATCTGGCTGGCTCAGCTGGTTAAGCGTTCAACTCATGATCTCAGCTCAGGTCTTAATCTCAAGGTTGTGAGTTCACACCCCACGTTGGGCTCTGTGCTGGGTGTGGAGCTTATTTAACAAAAAAGAAAGAAAAAAGAAAAATGGCAACGTGGGCCAGGTCTTGATTTACAAGAAATTGCAAAGGATCAGTTCTTTCAAAGAGTAATAAACATATAAAAATATTCTTAATCTTAATATTCTATAATCTAAACCCCATGTGGAATCCCATACTTTGATCTTCTCTGGGACAGTCATGATTTTATAAAATTCTATTTCTCCAATAAAAGATTTCCATTACTAAGTAAATGGGATTAAGCCATATTTTACAAAAATTAAATAACTTCACAAACACATAGACACACACACCTTTAGTCAGATGGTGTGTCCTAATTTGAGATTTGGAAAATATGATCACCATGTTTATAGAATTCATAATAGATGCCTTATAGCTAGATCTATGTCCCAAAGCAGACTCTGTGTTTTATTTTATTAAAAAATATTTTTAATGTTTTTATTTTATTTTTGAGAAAGAGAGAGAAACTGAGCAGACAGTGGGGCGGAGAGAGATGGAGACACAGAATCTGAAGCAGGGCCCAGGCTCCAAGCTGTTAGCACAGAGCCTGATGTGGGACTCGAACCCACAAACTGTGAGATCATGACCTGAGCCAAAGTCAGACACTTAACTGACTGAGCCACCCAGGTTCTGCAGACTCTGTGTTTTCAAAGTGAGAACATGTACATTAAGATCTCCAGTGTCTTAGTGCACATGCAAGACTAATTTCTTGGCCCCTGCCTTCCTCTGAATCACACCATCTACTTCTCTAAGGCTGAATGTCTATTGAATTAGGTAGAAGTGAGCAACCTCAAATGTCACAAGAAAGGTTAATTGACGCTTGTGGGGCTATAGGTTGACCTATGGGACTAAGTAAAGAAAGGAAAAGTAAAGGGAGCATACTAAAAGTGTGTGGGAGAACTAGAGTATTTTCCTAATTTTGCTTAACTTTCTGCTGTTTTCCCCCCGATTCCGGTCCCTCTTTAATAAGAGTCATTTCATGTAGGAGGGGGTCTCATAGGGGAGGAGGTCTAAGAACTTCAGGAGAACACAAGGGGACAAACTTATTACAAGGCATGGAGATTGAACTCTGGGTGGCCCTTGCCCCAATCGAGCAGCCCTGTGGTGCTTAAATGGGACGGAAGCCAAGGAATTGCTCTCCTACATCTTATTTCCCGTGAGAAATTTTCAATCATGTTTTCCAGTTTTCCTCCTAAGATGGACAATGTGTGGTGATATTAGGGCCCAATATTCATGAATCTACCTTGTCCACCTCCATGGAACATTCTGAATTACCATGTTTTAAAAGAAATAGCATTGTTAACTTCAAGATTTAAAAGATTTTATCTGGAAAGGGGATAGGCAAAAGATCAAGAATAAAAAGCAATCTATATAAGTAGTTCCTAAAGTAGATTCTATTTTTGGAAAATGTGTTTTACACCCTCTCGTTTCAAATAATATTGCACTTGAGCGTAATAGGTGCTCTGAGATATCCTGCAGTTAAAATGATCATCCTTAGAAATAAAAAACCATATTTATTGTGTTAACATACACTTAATGTAAAATTTACCATCTTAACCACTTTTAAGCGTGTGGCTCAGAGGTATTAAATACATTCACATTGTTTTGTAGCTATTACTGCGTCCATCCACAAAGCTCTTTCCATCTTGTAAAACTGAAACTCTGTACCCACTAAACACTAACTTCGCATTCTTCCCCTTCTCTGGCAACCACCATTTTACCTTCTGTCTCTATGATTTGACTATTCTAAGTACCTCATGTAAGGGAAATCATACAGCATTTGTCCTTTGGTGACTGGATTCTTTCTCTTAGCATAATGACCTCAAAGGTCTTCCATGTTGTCATCTGTATGAGAACTTCCCCCTTTTTATTGCTGACTAATATTCTACATGTGTATGGACCCCATTTTGCTTGGTGGTCATCAGTTGAAGGATACATGTTTTAGCTCCTGTGAACACGGGTGTGCAAATATCTCTTTGAGAGCTCGTTTTACATTCTTCTGGGTACATACCCAGACATGAATAGATTTGGTTTTAATTCAACATTTCCCAAACTTGTTAACTGCAGAATCCTTTAGTTTATATGTAAATAGAACAGAGCCCTGTTGATACTGAACCTCTATTAACAGCACAAGAAACTCACGTGTTGCAGGTACTTAGAATGTCTGTCAGATATGTCAAGTCTTTTTTCCAGAAAAACCAACAAACAACCTTCTTCCCTATATACAGCTTTATATACAAGGATACTTTACCAGATCAACTCACTTCTGAAGTAATCGGGTCCTGAGCAAGAGCCAGGCCACCAGCCCGGCACTAGACTAGTGAGGTCACCCGAGCGAAGCACTCTTGCTCAGAAGGGAGGCAAGCCAAACTCCCACTGCTGGAGCTGAATGGTTTTCACGCCAGGGATGATACTTCTGCTCCAATTCCAAATGTCACTCCTTGACAATTTATAATTGAAGGCATCGGTTTCCTTTTCTGGGGTTTTATTATCTAGGCACATGTGCTCTATCTTTATTGCAGCATTTGCTATTGAATTACATTTCATAACTTTTTCTTGCCAAATGATTCCTAAACATAAATTCTCAGTACGTTAACACCTCACCCCAAGTCCTTTGCAGCAACGTGCAGAACACGTGGGTGCCGAGACTCTCGGTGATAAAAGGAAAGCTGCTAACGTAGACATAATCATATATTTGAAAGGAGCAGATGGATTGTAACCTCAATTCCGCAGGAAGTGGGGTTTGCTGACCTTCACGGTTTACTCACTGGGCTTTCTAGAGTCAAGTGTTACATACCAGCAAACAGATCTCTTTCATTCCCTTTGTGTCCTGAAATTCTCCCTGGTTCATAGTTTTCTGGTATTTAAGGTGAGCATCTCCCAGGGTTTTTTCAGTGTCCACCTGCAATTGCCAAGCCAAAGAAACATCAGCAAAAGGGAAGAATAAAGAGGTCTGCGCTGCAGCCCGGGAAGCCGATGTGTGAAAGGGGAGCACAGACATCACAACACCAAGAACAGGCCCCTCAAGGACATTTTCATTCGTTGGGGCTGCTCCAAAGGGTTGTCAGGACCTCAGTGAGAAGAGTGAGTTCTTGCCTGCACTACAGACATGCCAACTCCATAACTGTGCTGGACACAAGGGTCTCAAGCTAGCTGGAAACGTGGCATGTGGAGAACCTACCCTCCTAAATGTATGGCTCATTTCCTGCAACATGATTCCCTCCAGACAGGACTCCTACCCTGAGTCCCACCTTCTGGAATGCTCTGTTCCGGCCATCCTTCAGCCACGTTTCTCTCTGGGAGACAATTCTGAGCACCTAGTCTGTGCCATCCCCTGCTTCCTCACCCCACCCCACGTACCAGGATCATGGAGTCCCCATCCAAGGGCTCAAGCCACTGCCAGTCTGCAAGGAGCTCCTCCATGGATTTAGTTTCTGGAGGACCCATGTGTAGACCTGAGAGGCGGCCAAGGAATAGCTATTTGCAGGACAGGAGGGAGGCGGGTTTGGACAGAGCATAGACATGCCAGAAGGAGTAGGATGCACCTTCACGGGTGAGGTACCTTGCAGTGAGGGACAGAGCGGAAGGCGGGAGGAAAGTGGGAGTGGGCATATATGTGTACTCTTGTCCCCAAGCCCTGCAAATGATGGAGGTGGACCCGCTGAATCCATCTTAGTAGGCATCATGTGACACTGGCCAGAAGACATCTCCATACACTAAAAAAAGGCCTCTTTGCTTTGCTGGATACAGTAAATGATTATTAGTATAAAAGCTATCAGCTTTTAATGTGTACTAGACTCTGTGCTGGGAAGTTTACACGCATTATCTCCTTGAATTAACTCAAATATAGAAGAATAATATCAGTCCCATTTTACCGATGAAGAAATTGAGGCCGATAGAGATGAGGTAATTTGCCCAAGTTAACACAGCTCATAAGTGGGGGGCTGAGTTTTGGGAGTTTGAATCCAGAATGAGATCTCTATCCTGGGTGAGGAACAAGAAGCAGAGATGGCTAAACAGACGCAGGCAAGGGTTTGGTTCCTGAGCTGGAGGTGATCTGTGGACACCTAGCAAGGAGTCAGGCAAGAAGCAGACACACTCGTAGAACATGAACCAGCTGAGAAGGAGGAGAAGCAAGTCAGAGGCCCGGGACAAAGTGCTGCGAGAGCTGGGGGCCTTGTGGAGACTGGATGAACATCCCAGCCCCTCCTCTGAGCGCGCCCCACTCCACCCACCAATGCTCTTAAAGCAAACTGTGCAGCCAGTTGCACCACACACGTCACAACCTGTCAGATCAAAAATAAAAGAAAAAGTGAAGGAAGACTTACATTTTAGATATATGTAGATAGTTGGCCCTAAATGTTTGTAGTTCAAAGGAAGAGTTGCCATTTTTTTCAACTAAAATGTATGTGGGAAATCTAAGAAAGGCCCTTGTCATGGACACTTTCACACAGTCCCAAAGCTGAATTCGTTTTTGCCTGTTGTCCCGGGTCTCGCAGCCCTGAAGGACGTGCAGGGCTGAGGGTCTGCAAGAGCGCTTACAGCCACTAGATCAGGACAACTGGGGATGCACGTCTTGGATGTAAACTGTTGCATAAAGAGCCATGTTTTTTATTAAGGTCCATTTAAAGTCAGCTTGTCAAATGTTAGGAGAAATGAAAAGTAATGACAAAAAAATGACCACATTAATTTTAATGTATCTTCTACTTCTTTCTTAATTGGGGAGGAGGCTTGCAAAGCGTCTGTGTGTAAATGAATGAAGAATACGCCATCATTTCCCAAGTACATAAATTTTAGGACAGTGAATGAACGGAGGCAAGGAGGTGGGATTGGTGCTACGTGTAACAAAAATAAAGTACAGAGTGCATCATATGCTCTCATTGCTTTGCAGTGTTGCTCCTGATGCTTTCATGCCCCTGTTTGTTCTCCATTAATGAGATCACTATCACACGCTCCCTCCTCCTTCTCTGACGAGCCAGTCTGACACTAGCCCTCTTGAGAGCCGATAAAATAAAAAGTAGCAATTTGTATCCAGAGGAGAAAAATAATTTGCTTTCGGAATAAGAAACGAATACAGCAGGAAAAAAATGGGGCACTTATTCAGCATTCCAGTGGGTCTGCTGGCACCTGAGCCCTGACGGAAGATTCTAGATCTGTCTGTTTTTTGGAGTACTGTTCCTCCCTGGAGGTAACTTTATATATGTTAGTATTTTGTAAGCCCCCCAACACTTTACCTGGATTATTACCCCTGTTGTACAGTGAAGAAAATGAAGACTCATTGGTTAATCTATTTTTATCTCATATAAACGTTCTTTTAATCTTCTTAAGCTTGCATGTTTATTTTAATATTAATAATTTTTCAAACATAGTAATGCCTCAAAAATGGTTTGTGAAGGTGCAAAAATAGGGATGAAAATAGAAACATTAATACTCCAACTCAGAGCAAGTTCATGATAAAGGACAGTGAGGAGGTGTCCCCTGTGAACATGGAATTTGATTCTGTCTGTGTTGGGGCAGTGAATCTGTAAATGACAAATTTTCACAAGCATCCAAGGAATGACAAATATGTGAACATTGAATTTTATTGGATTGTCTTTTTGTTTAACAGGAGTCCTTAGCACCTTTCCTTTTAAGAAATCTTGTTACATTATGCCATTAACCACTGATGTTTTTGCATCATTTTTCAAATAAAGAAAAATTGCTTTTTTGGTAAACCAGAGAAGTTTCTCCAGAACTTTCCAGTGCAAAGCTAGTGCTCTTGTTGCTATAAGTAGCACAGCCTAATGGGGCATGGGCTTTGAGAGTAGATGACCTATTGTAAATCCCAGCTCTTACTACTTTTGTGATATTGGGTACATTAGTTTGTATTTTTTAAACATTTATTCATTTTTGAGGGGCAGAGTGCAAGCTGAGGAGGGGCAGACAGAGAGGGAGACACAGAATCCGAAGCAGGTTCCAGGCTCTGAGCTGTCAGCACAGCTTGAACCCACGAGCTGTGAGATCATGACCTAGCCAAAATTGTACGCTTAACCGACTGAGCCACCCAGGAGCCCTGGGGCGCATTACTTTGGACACAACGTCTCTTTACTCCTCTTCCCTTACATATAATGTAGAGATAATATTTATCTAATATTATAAATTTGGTATGATGATGAAATGCATGTACAAAGCTGAGCACCATACCTGGGACACAGCATAGACTCAATAAGCACTAACAATCATCAAAGACCAAAAAAAGTCAAATCCAGAAAGGGTTCTCAGTAGCACACTCTTCTGGCATAAACTTCACAACTGGGTGAAGGTGTATGTTGTATAATAAGGGATTATCTGGTCTCTGTCCCAGGTTCCTTAGCTGGAGCTTCTAAACTTTCGAAATGTCCTGAGTGATAGGAATCTTTTTGTTATTCATGGTGGGCCCCATAGCAGGGCCCAACATAGTTCTGGGATGAGGGCTGGCCATGCCAGAAAGATCTAGCACATAATCAAATGTTGGGGCTTTGAGTCATGTGATATGAGCTGGACCCCCCCAGGAGTAGAGGGAGGGCTGGAGACTGAGTTCGGTCACGGGCCAGTGATTCCATTACTTGTGCTTGAATGATGAAATCCCAATAAAACTTTAACCACTGAAGCTTGTTTGAGATTTTTGGTTGGTGGTCACATTTATGTCCCAGGAGAGTGATATTCTGATTTCATAGGAAAAGGACATGAAACCCTGCATTCAGGATTGTCCCAGATCTTGCCTTATATGCCCCTTCCTGATTTGTATCCTGTATAAAACACTATAATCATAAACATAGAGCTTTTCTGAATTCTATGAGTTGTTTTATCAAATTATCAACACCATGGGAGTCGTGGCAACTCCTGAATGTGTAGTTAGTTGGTCAAAAGTCCTTGGTGGCCCGAAGACTCTGAAACTTGCAGCCAGCATCTAAGGTGGGACAGTCCTGTTGGGGACTCTGCGCTTAATCTGTGGTGTGTGCATTAACTCTGAATAGTTAGTATCGAAAATGAGTTGTGATGTTGTGCTGTATGAATCAGATCTCGGCATATGTGCACTGTGTATTGGGTAGAGGGGCTTGACGACTTTTTGATCTATTCAACACTGAAGCAATGATTTAGAAAAGGAAACTTTTTTGGTTAAGGATTCTTTTGTGAGTCATGGTGTAGACTGGAGAAAATGTGTTAACATTAATCATGACAAAGCATGAGCTAAGGGCTCAGCAAGGAAAGGTCTCTGTCACCATCCACTGAACACTTGCTCAGAGACAGCAGTTGTCAGTCAACAAATGACTCCTCATCTTCATTCCGCAGTTATGACGACAGGGACAAATGTAAGGCAATCAAATCAAACCTACAGAATAAAGGTATTTTCAGTCTCTTGTGCAAATAATTGGAAGTGTAAGCCTACTTATTCTGAAATTCCCTGTCAAAGAGGAAGTTGCTTCACATCTGCCTCTGAAATTAATGATAAAACCAGCTCATAATGACACTTACAAGGCCAGTAAAAAATAGTAATATGATTTCCTGAAGTTTATTCAAATGTCATAGCTCAGAAATATATCAAGAACTCTGAAGAGCCCAAACCTGTCACTTCAGAGGTGAAATTTCAAGATGTTACTTTTGAGGATATGATATTAGACTTTTATAAGAAAGCCAGTATATGATAGACTGCTGAGAATTTGACTTTCTCAAAAAGTATGTGAAATACTTCACTCAGAGGAAATAGTGGATTTGCTACATATATGCACACGCGTGCGCGCGCACACACACACACACACACACACACACATATTTTTAAAGTAGGCCTTATGCCCAGTGTGGAACCCAATTCAGGGCTTGAACCCATGACCTTGAGATCAAAACCTGAGCTGAGATCAAGAATCAGACACACGGGGCACCTGGGTGGCTTAGTCGGGTAAGCATCCAGCTCTTGATTCAGCTCAGGTCATGATCTCATAGGTTATGAGTTCGAACCTCGCATCAGGCTCTGTGCTGACAGTACAGAGCCTGCTTGGGATTCTCGTTCTCTTCTCTCTCTGCCCCTTCTCCACTTGCACTCACTCTCTCTCCGTCAAAATAAATAAACTTAAAAAAAATCAATCATGTAAACCAACTGAGCCACCTCCACATGATGCAGTAAGAATGGTAAAAAAAAATCACTTTCCAGAGTAGAATGTAATCAAAGTGTAGATTAGGAAAAAGTAAGCTGCTTTATCCTAGGCTGACAGTGTGCCAGAAGTTGTCTTCAGTGAGAGATCTCTCCGGGAATTTTGAGTCCCTGCCTCTTCTTGAAAAATAGTTAACAAATTCAAAAGTGACTTGCTTTCTTTTGGGGTTAGTTGCTCTAATGTAGTAAAACATAAAGAATACAAAAATAACAACAACAACAAAACAACAAAACAAAACAAAACACCATACTGAGTGTTAAACCCCTTATGGCTAACCTGCACACAGTGAATGGTTTCCCCAGGTTCTAGGGAAATGTTCTCCATTTAACTGGTGAGGATTATAAAAATAGAAACAGAAACAACTATTTACAATCTCTGGAATTCTCCCTAATGATGTACAGCAAATAGCATGATATTCACTCAAATTACACTAAATCTTGATCAAAGACAGAAACAGTTGTTAGCATTTGAGTTAGGACCAGCTCGTATCACATCAGCATGGAGGAACTACCGCTTTGGGGTGCAGGTGAAAAGATAGGGTCTCCTGCTCCCCTTAGCATCTAGCTTAAAACTGTGATTCACCCTGGAAGTAATAAGCCACTAGGATCTCTCATCCTCCACAGTCTCATGTTCAGAGCAGGCATGGCAGAGAAATGGGACTCCCTTCCCCCACCCCACTCATTCAAAGAGCAAAGGCTCTTCTGCAGATGCTCCCAGCTGGGAGCACCGCTGTCTGACTGTCTCCCCTACAGCTTGCTCATCCCCTACAGCTTGCTCATCATAGCGGGGAGGCTCCCCGCCAGCGCCGCGGGCCAAGAAAACAGAAGGCCACCGATCTCTCGGCCCCACTTACAGAGCAGCGGTCACTCAGGGAGACGTGGGCTGCCGTCTGCATCTCCAGCCCTGGCGCAGGGGCTCTGAGGTTCTTCTCTGGGGAACGGCGGGCAGGAAGAATGGAGAACTGCACCGCTCTCTCTGCCTGACGGGAATGACTTTGGAAGGCAGCATTTGCCCAGACCCATTGAACTTGGTAACACAAAGAGTGGAACTTTATGTATAAAAGTTTTTTTAAAACATCATTTAGAAAGTAAGGAGAAGGCGGCACCTGACTGCCTCAGTCAGTAGAGCATGAGACTCTTGATCCTGATCTCAGGGTTGTGAGTTCAAGCCCCCTGTTGCACAGACAGCTTACTTTAAAAAAGAAAAAAAAAATCCTTAAAAAACAAAAAAGAAAGTAAGGAAAATCAAGCGTCCAAGGTAGGGAAATGGCATAATAAGACTTACATTTTTGTAAAAAAGATAATTATTACAAAAATACAAGAGATTTTAGAGAGTCATGTTAGAATAATAACCACAGTGGCAGTGGGGGGAAAGGGCAGATTTGGGATTTGTTTTGTATTTGGGTTGGGTGAAAAAATGAAGAATGAGGGGTACTGGGGTGGCTCAGTTAGTTAAACGTCCAACTCTGGATTTCAGCTCAGATCATGATCTCATGCTTCAGGAGATTGAGCCTTGCATCAGGTTGTGCACTGACAGAGTGGCGCCTGCTTGGAATTCTCTCTGTCTCTGTCTCTCTCTCTCTCTCTCTCTCTCTCTCTCTCTCTCTCTCTCTGTCTGCCCCTTTTGTGCATAAACACATGTGCATGTACTCTCTCTCAAAATAAATAAACCAAAAAATAAATAAATAAATAAATAAATAAATAAATAAAAGAAGAAGAATGAAGATGCTTTTTAAAATTTTCAGCTTCATTAACTGTGGATACAAGTTACCATGATGGAGATGAATAGAACTAGAGGCAAAACTAAGTACCACAGAAAAAATGAAAGGTTCTGTTTTGGGTACATTTAGCTTAAATGTTGTTAAGTATCAGTGTGGAAGCAACATGGCGGCCGCCAGACATTTGACTGTGGTGCTCAGCGGGAGGGGAGCAGTCAAGCCTAGACACGCGAACATGGCTGCCATCAGCAATCAAGTGGCACATTAGATACTTCCCCTGGCACTACCCCATTCACTCTGGCCCTACCTCCCTGCCACAGTGAACCACTTCCATCTCCCCATGGTACCCAATTATGCTTTGCCTCCATGTCTTTGCCTCTGCTGCTCTTGCTTCCTGGAAGCTCTCTTTGCCACATCCACCTGATGGACATCTACTCATTTTCTGGTACTGAGGGAGAATTCACAAGTAACAGCCACTATATATGTCACTAACAATTTTGCAAGCCATCATCGTAATCTGTACCTAAATTTGCTTATCTAAAGACTCTCCAAAAAACAAAGCAGAGCAACAACAACAAAACTCACAGAAACTGAACATATATGTGCCAAACTGAACCAAAGCTGGGTCTTACAGATCTAGACTTAAAGACAGAGGCCGATCTGCTAAGCATTCTTGCTAAGCATTCAGTCCTAGGTTTTGGTAAACAACTTCTACCTAATAGTTCTATCTGAAGATTCCCAAGGAGAGTCTTTACTGACTCCCATCTGTGTGGATATGTGTGTACCCGTGGGTATAAGAAAGCCTGACAAGTGCTGATGCAGTTGCTGGGTTTTCTTTAACGAGAACAAAACTCAGGTGACAATTCCTCTATCTAGCTTTCCCTCAAGAGCAAGATCGAATAAGCACTTCCTACTGTATTTATTCCTAACTGAATCTTGTACAACTTTGTGTAATTGGAATAACATGTCTGCCTCCCCTAACGGTGGAGACTGCTTCTTGAGGGTAGGGCCTCTTGTTTATATAGCACATTCTCTCATAGAAACATGGTTCTTGTCCTTAAAAATGGAGGAGAGGAAGGGGGAAGGGACAAAGGGAGGAAAGGAATCAGGAAATTGTATGCCGCATTTTTCAAGAGCAATGCTGTTCCTAATACTTTATTTAATAGGCATTTATAATTTACATTTCCTATTTTCCTAGAAATATTGACAGCCGCAATTAAAAAAAATATATGCATGTAGCTAATACGGTAAAACCAGAAACCGTTAAAATGCAGTCATCTATTCAGTTGCTTAACTAGGTCAAAACACACTTTCTTTCTGTCTTGTTTCTTCCCAAAGCACCCAACCCCTTTCTTTACTAACTGAATAGCTCAAAACCACTTGCCAGAGGCAAAAAATTCATGACTGAAAATGTCTGCATCAGCGACCTGACACTGTCAGCAAAAGCTCATGCGAGTTGCTCCTGCGGGCCTCCTCGTGTCCAGGAGCAGCCCTGGATCTGGGGAAAGTCTGCTGACGACCTCCAGTCCCAGGGGAGGGAAGGCTGGCGGGGCCTGGAGGAATCCGGAAGGTTCTGAACTCTGGAAACAATAAAGTGCTCATTTTGGCCATGGTTCTGGAGTCCTTCCAGTTGTGCTGAATGTTTCTTACCCACTTTAGTGAACATTTCAGGTGGTGGAACATTCTGGTTTCTCTCTCTGTTCCCCACACAGTGCACTGTATTCACATCATGGCTTTCTCCACACTGGTGTTTCTCCCCTTCCAGCATCTGACTGGGCACACATAGGTCTGAACTATTGCATCTTCTTTTGAGAGATGTAATTAAAAAAAATTAAGTTTATTTATTTGGGGGGGGCAGTGAGGGACAGAGAGAGAGGGAAAGAGAACAAGCAGGCTTTGTGCTGACCCAGCTCAGAGCCCGACCTGGGGCTTGAAGATCATGACCTGAACCAAGATCAAGAGTCAGAGGCTTAATGGACTGAGCCCCCCAGGCGCCCCAAGGGATATACTACAAACACCATGAATGATGTGAGCTGGTACTAAGCATATCAGTCCACAGAAGACCCATGCAGAGCCATTTGTCATTTGGTGGTGGTGTGACAAACTGGGTGTTCGGTGCCCGTGACAGCACAGCCAGAGACCCCTTCATGGGTTCTACCACGTTCTCCAAGGATACTAATCGCCAGAGAACTCTTGAACAGTAGTAGACAGGCAATTTCCAATTCAGAGCCAGATGTAGACTCTTAACTTGATGTGGACGTGATTCTTATAGATTCTCTAAGATATAACCGAGCCCCAGACTTCAAAATGTGAAAATATTAAGAGTGAAAATAATGGTAACATTTACTGAGTACTCATGATTTGCCAGGCACTGAACGGTGAGTTTCCCATTAGGTAAGAACTATTACCACCTTTGGTTAACAGACTAGGGAACAGAAGTTTAGAAATGAGGACATTTGTCCAGCTAGTAAGTGTCAAAAGCAGGCCTCTAATGTAGGTCTGTTTTACAGTGACATAAACTGTTACTAGTCCACGGCTTTAAATTCCAAGCAGCAGGAGTTTAAAACAATAAATAGAATGATTTAATCCTTCCCCGCCCCCCATCCCAAAATGCAAAACCGTAGACCAGGAAAAGTCAGAGCAACATTTGCCCAGGATCCTGAGAGGGAGCAAGTGGAACTTGGAAGGTCAAAGAAGAATTGTCTGGAGAAACCTACTTAGCCTGCCCCCGGCTGGTATCCATCCAGACCCATAGAGGAAAAAACACATTGGCAACAGCTGGCATATGTTCCGGAAGAAAGATCAAATGCCTTGTGTCAGACACTCAACATTCTTTACCATCATTTTTATCTTATTACTGAAACTATCTTAATAAAATCAGAATTTTAATTTCAAATCCTTCTGGCTTAACTCTTACCTTTAGAAACTCAATTATGGAGGGACTGAAGGTTTTCAATATGTAAAGGGGACTGACTACTGGTTACCCTGATTGGTCACTTATTTAACTGGCCCTTCAATACTGTCCATTTCTCTTTCTAATCCATATTCTCTCCTCAGTCTACATTCCTACCAAGAAGTCACCAAAACCCTTGCATTGCTAATTCATAATCCTCTAGCCAAATGTATGGCTCATATTTTAAAAATAGGAGCTGTTTGGGGCGCCCAGGTGGCTCAGTCGGTTAAGCGAACGACTTTGGCTCAGGCCAATATCTCATGGTTCGTGGGTTTGAGCCCCATGTCAGGCTCTGTGCTGACAGCTCAGAACCTGGAGCCTGTCTTCGGATTCTGTGTCTCCCTCTCCCTCTGACCCTCTGTCTGTCTGTCTCTCTCTCAAAAATAAATAAAACATTAAAAAAAAAAAGGAGCTCTTTTAAAGATCATCAACTGAGTGACATTTTGTTCTTTTTATTTGAAAATAGATTTGCATGTATATCTTTCATTGGAAAGAAAGTGTGTTCCTATTTTAAGCCAGAAAATTGCAGGGACATGCATACATTAAATGTATTACAGAGCATGTTGTTTACATTATTATTCATCATTTATCTCTCGTGGAAGTTTACATTTTTCTAATAAAGAGAAATGAGGAAGCTACACTTGTATTAGTAAATATTACTAATATCTAGTCTATTATGTCTATTCACATTATTATGAATAATATAAAAAGATAATGTAGACCGTTCCCTGAAGAAGAAAAAGAAAATACCTCTTTCCCATTCCCTCACTTGTAATAATACTCACTTCCATTTCAAACTCAGGATTTTCTCGACAGGATATCCTTGATATCGGCTGGAGTCACTAATCTCTCCGGGGTGGGGACTGACCGTGACAGGATGGGACTCTCCACGACAGACGAAGGCGGTGAGCCAGACCTACGTGTGTGACTGAGGTTAATATGGATCTTTGCCGTATCCTTCCTTATGGCTTTCTCGAGCTTTTAACGTCTTAACTTGTTTTTTGAAGTGCAAATTAAGGGGCCTGGAACAGACCTCCTGAATAATAATCTTTGAGACTTAGGCCCAAACATCTATATTTTTAATTAGCAACACCGTAAGGGGAAAACTGTATGATGGTTTTAACGCCTGTCAGGTTATTGGCAACCTTGTAATGTGTAAATTTTCTCTTGCATTGCCTCTAAGACATCGTAGAATGCCATCAAAGAAACCCAATCCTTGCAATACAAACAAATAGATTTCTTATCTGTGGTTACTTGAACAGAGCAGATAAATGGATTTTGCACTTTGGAGGATTTACCCATGTGATGTGAATTCACATGGGTAAATTTTTAAACTGGTTTGCTGGAAAATTTCTTTGACTCCCATTAAAAGGCCTTCCTGAGCCTCACCTTTGACACCTGCTACGCTTTCTGCAGAAGACCCAGAGGAAAACTGATGGAGAAGTTCCTCTCCTTCCAGATGTAGTATGCAATTATTTGTGTTGCTTCTTGTTCCAAATGTTTCTCTTTCCAAAGATCATGAGAAGCCATCAGATAAAGAGGATTTAGGATTTAGATTTCAAAGGACATGAGATTTATACTTTCTCTCTATATATAGTTTGGGTAATTAACATGCCATGTCATTTCCCAAAGAATCTCACTGAAAAGTCTCCACCAGTTGATATTCCCAGACTTAACTACAAACCCATGTTCTAGCAGGAAGCACAATGGAAGCCTGAAGTTCCTCAGATATAACCCAACTGTTGAATTCATTCAGTTGTGCAACAAATATTTACTGAACACTAGCAATGAGACAAAGGCAGAGCTAAGTGAGTACGAAAGACATGAACCTTGTTCCTATAAGGACAACAGTCCAGTGATGAATATCAGACAATTAATTTATTACCATGTTAGTCATGGGGGGGGTCTCCCAGGAGGCTCACCTCATCCAGGGAGTCAGCACTGGTTTCCTTAAAGTTGCAGCCTTCATGGCGCATAGGGTTTAGTTAGGCCAAGAGAGTCAGAGAATGATGTTCTAGATGGTGAGGACGAAACTGCAAATGCTACAGGGCAGGTGCTCTCTTGGCCAGTTGAAGTGTTCCAGAAAGGAGGACAATGTAGCCCAGCACAGTGAATCAGGAGAAGAGGGGCCAAAATGACAAGATACATATAGGCTGGATAAAACAAGAGGAATGAGAAGCCACTGAGGCAGGGAAATGATTAGGTCTGAGATTTTCATTATTTCACCAGTGTGGAAAGTGGATTTACAGGAGAGCAGGTAAGGGCATGGGAAGATGAGTTAGAAAGATGCAGATAGAAGGGATACACTGTTTGGAGCCTGCTTTTTAATTGCCATATATACACACACACATATAGTGTGCATATTATGTAACATATATGTTATATGTAACTGCATGCCTGTGAATTCTTTTTCATCGCCACCCTAGAGGTGGCTACTTAACATTCCAATTACCCTCATCAGACATCCATTCCCCAGAGGCAGTCACAACCACAGATATCCCCACCAAAGCTTCCCCACAGTGCCTGTTCATTGCCATAAAACTGTAGAAGGAATATTGCATTGGTGAAAGGAGTGGCATTCAAAATTTATGAATTGACTCTGGGCAAATATACAACTTCTACCTTCTGAATCTCTTCTACTGTTGCAGGATTGGCTGGATAACTCTAGGTGCTGGGTTATCCATTCCTGATTGGCTCATTTCCATTGTATGAGGGGTGGCTTATGGTCATACTGTTCCTGTGGGTCATAGGTTTTATGATCTACTTTTGTAGATCTTTTGTCTACTTCCTGAGGGAAACCTGAGGGAGAGTAGGTGGTGTCTGGTGTCTGTTACATTCTAAAGGGACACATTACGCCTCAGGGGATTTGCTGTGGTCAGACACTCCCAGCATTGTTCCAAAATACGTGTTTTTCCCCACCCATTGACCTCAGGTCCTAGTCTTTCCCTCTCTGCCTACTGAATCCTATCTTCTCCTATCCTACTACCTCTTCAGAATCTCGAAAGCCCTGCAGCCTTTTTCAACTTTCTGAGTAGGATCCTAGACCTTACTAGCCAGATGTTTGGTTCTGTGCTTCTACACTTAACGAGGATTCTGAATTCAAAGGAAAGTGAGCTGAATTCCGCTGTGAGGGTACGGTCACATCTACTCCAGGGGACCTTTCAGGCCAGGTACTTTTCAAAGTGCCTAAAGTACCAATACGTGGGACAGATTGTGTGACAATTTTTGTGCTTACTTGCAAACAAATGCTTTCAATATGTGGCAGAGACTTGCTTTAATTGTAATATCCCATCTGGTGGCAGACTTGTAGAGAAGGATACTGATGGCTCTCACGCATCTCCAAACATTCTAAACTGGCAATAATTTGCTAAGAGAACCTGAGCACAGATTTGGAAAAATTGGCTCAAGTCAGATGATGTTAACTAGACTAAGATTGTGGCTATGGAGATGGCGAAAGGCGGGACTTCCTCAGGGGTAGACCTGCTGGGGCTGAGGGAGGTTTCTGAATTGAACAGCTTGGTTCATAGAGCTATGATACACAGAGGCAAAAACACGGGTGGTGGAGCTGGTTTAGGAGGAAGATTATGAATTCCGTGTGGGCCAGTGTGTTTGATATATTTGGGAGTTTGCTAAACGGAGATGTTGCATATGCCTTTGGGCATAGGAGGTCTGGAGCTGAAGACGTACCTGTGGGAGCCTTTGAGAAATAGATGTGATTGATGCCATAGGAGAATACGAGATCACTAAGGGAGATCATGGTTTAGAAAGGCAGAAGGTCAGGGGTGCCTGGGTGGCTCAGTCGGTTGAGTGTCTGACTTGGGCTTAGATCATGGTCTCCTAGTTCATGGGTTCAAGCCCCACATCAGGCTCTGTGCTGACAGATCAGAGCCTGGAGCCTGCTTCAGATTCGGTGTCTCCCTCTCTTTCTCTGCCCCCTCTACCTCTCTCTCTCTCTCTCTCTCAAAAATAAATAAACATTAAAAAAAATTTTTAAGACAGAAAGCCCTGAAGAACTCCAACATTTAAAGACTGAGTACTAGCGCATATAAATTAATAATGATTTTAGGGTTATCCCTCTGGCAAGTATGTGGCATTTTACCTAATGTTAGAACTGAGAGCAAATTTTCTTTTCAGCTAAGAATTGTCTTTATCTGGAAAAAAATACTTGTACTGGAGTATGTGTGTCTATGGCACAATTAAGTAACAAAATTGGAATGCAGAACCACCAGGCAGGACAGTAAAAGAATTTCTGTTGCTTTGTCGACAACGGGGGAGGGCAGAGCAGGGAGCCCCATGCAGGCAGCGGGCTGGCAAGTTCATTGGCACTTCACCATGGAGGGCGGCCAAGGGAGGGTAGTTTCGTGTTTCCATTAAAGTTGACTGTGGTGCTGCATTGTAAACCTCTCCTTCCTCTTCACCTGACAAAGCTTCAGAAACACCCCCAAACCTCAAATTCTTACTATGAGGACTCTTTTTTAGAACCCAGATAAGAAGCTGAGTTTCAGGTCAAGGGAGAAGGAATAAGAGACAAAGGCAGCCTGTGGGGTCCATAAGGGCAGCCTCTGAAAACAGTCCCCTAGAAATGTGCAGAAATGTGGGGACTGGCTTTGAATGCTAATAGGCTGTGCAATTGAAAGGTTTGTTTCCAGTAGATTTTAAGGGATGAGCATATATGTCATCTCATCTCTGAATTATACACTTTATTTATTTATTTATTTATTTATTTATTTTGTGAGAGAGAGAGAGAGAGCGAAAGAGAGAGAGCAGGGGAGGGTACAGAGAGAGGGAGAGAAAGAATCCAAGTAGGCTCTGAGCTATCAACTTGGAGCCAGATGTGGAGCTCAAACTCACAAACTGTGAGATCATGAGCTGAACCGAAACCAAGAGTCAGATGTTTAACTAACTAGACCACCCAGGTGCCCCTGGATTATACCTTTGTAAATAATCTTTCTATTTTTTTTAAGTATTTTTGAATTGGTAACAGTCATAAGTTTGACAATATGAAAGTAACATAAAGTACATTTTCTCCTGCCTTTGTCTCTTACCCAGAAGCAAACTTACTCATCTGTTTCTTATTTATCTTCCTAGAGATAGTTCTTTTGCATAAAAAAAAAAAAACACATGGCTATTCTTTCAAAATGCTCTTAGACATTTTAGCCCACAGTTAAGTTCAACTCCTGTGCATCTTGCTCTTCTTCCTTATTAGACCCTGACTATCTTTCTGTATCAGCACAGACATGCTGCCTTTCAAATGGCTGTCTCGTTTTCCACATTTGTGTGTACCGTAATTTATGGAAGGAGTTCTCCACTGGTCATCATTTGTTTCCAGACTTTTGCTGTTATTGAAAGTGCCTCGGTGAGAACCTGGTCCACACATCATTTTGCACATGCGTGAGTTGAACGGATTCTTCTAGCCAGCGGAATATAAAGCCCCATTACCATGACAAAGGGCGGACACGGAGGAGGAAGCCGATCGAGGTTTGGAAAGCTCAGCTTAGAATCTCAGACAGCTGCAATACCAAAATCACAGCCAGCATGTCTCAGGACAGTTGGAGGAGAGCAGAGCATTGTAGAGAATTGAAGTGATAAAGACTTGTGACTAGAGATGTGGGTTTTGGAAGGAGACATTCTAGAGCATATAAGACCCCGTAAGACAAAGCAGTACGGATCACACAGAAAACAAACTACATTCACGAGAACCATCCCCTTCGCTTCCTTAGAAAAGGGTGATCCCTGGTTCTTCAGGAGAAACGGGAGACAAGGATCAGAAGCCACACTTGCGTCTAGCTTTCACAATCCGGTATGGATACAGCATTTGCACCAAATCTATTCAGATGCTTTGTAAAACCTGGAGTTCATTCACTTCTCTTGATCCTGTTACAGACATATACTTGGAATGCGTGGGCTTTCCCTTACTATTAATCAAAACTCCAGGGCCCTGGACTGAAACAAAGCAAAAACTAATGGTGATAACAAAAATTAGCATGTATTGAATGCTTACCCTGTGCTGAGCACTACAAAGAGATCCCCATTGATTCTCTTGTGTTATCTTCATCAAAGTCTAAGAAGATAAGATTACTGTTCAGATTTCTACAAATGAGGAAACTAAGAGTTAGAAAGTTGCCCAAGTTTACATGTCTGATGGAATCAAGATCCAAACTCGGGCACTCTGAGTAGGAATCTCTTAAACACTGATGTAGGAATGACATTTTCATCAAACAAGAACATCTAAGTCCGTTGCCAATAACTAGCTCTAACCTATATATCTGTTTATGTTAGCTCTATCCGGAGCCCCAAGTCTGTCTTAGAGACCTGGAGTTTGTCAGTGTAAGATTTAATGGATGGAGGCAGAGATGAGAGGAAAGAAAGAGACCAAGTTATGGAGCCAAGAAGGCCTTTATTGGGATCTGCAATTCCTGGGCGAGGTTCCGTGACTCCGGGAGTGGGGAGTTAAGGAAGTCGTGCCTGGTACAGGAGAGGCGAGGTATTTTATGGGTGAAAGACTTCTGGTCCGATCCTGGGAGGGCAGACCACCAAATAAGGGCACTTTAGGGACGTGGTGGGATGGGATAGGTTGCCTCCTCTGTCAGGGTGATGGGAAGCTGGGGCTTCATGATTGGCTGTTTTCAAACTGGCGTGGAACATTCCAGGTCTGCAGGTGAGGGGTGGGGGTCATCAGTGCACGGTGTTTTTCCAACCCACAGCAAAATGGCCGCTCGGTCTCTATGCCAAGGTGACTCCCAAGGTAACTCTTACAGTCAGTAAGGTGGTTTGGAAACTAACTAACCATTTAATAATTTGCCTTGAGGAAATAATAATTTATTCCCGGTAAGTACAGAAAAATAGCCATTATAAACTGGGTCTCCTCATGAAGCTTGTTTCTTTAAAATTTTTTTGTTTATTTATTTTTGAGAGAGAGAGATAGAGCACAAGCAGGAGGGGGGCAGCGAGAGAGACACACACAGAATGAATCCAAAGCAGGCTCCAGGCTCAGAGCTGCCAGCACAGGGCCAGGCGCAGGACTCCAACTCGTGAACTGCAAGATCTTGACTTGAGCTGAAGTTGCACGCTTAATTACTGAGCCACCAAGGTGCCCCTGAATTTTTTTAAATTTTTATTTTTGAGAGAGAGAGAGAGAGAGAGAGAGAAAGCGGAGGAGAGGCAGAGAGAGAGCAGTAGACACAGAATCTGAAGCAGGCTCCATGTTCGGAGCTGTCAGCACAGAATCCCACTCGAGACTCGAATCCATGAACCATGAGATCATGACCTGAGCCGAAGTCCGATGCTCAACTGACTAAAACAACCAGGTTTCCTGAAGCTTGTTTCTTTGTGTTCTACAGGTTAAACATTCATTTGAAAAAATATATTAGTAGTAGCATTATAGTCTAATATATGCTTACAGGATTCTAACAAAGAGTGCTTGTTTTAAGAACAGAAAAACTTAAGGCCCATAGTAAAAGATAAAATAGGTCAGTTGTAGATGGGTAACAGTGTATGACGCATAGTATGTGATCAGTAAACAGTTTTAAGTAAACAATAAGGAAAAGAAAAAGACCAGGATATCAGAAGTCATAACAAAAGCATTCTGGGTGAGCCAAACCATACCTTAGACCCGGCATGATCTTCAAAATAGGACGAGCAACAGTTCTTTCCCATACCCCAGGGAAACGGCAATTAGGAAAATTGTTAAGAAAAAAATAGAATAGGAAGAGTTTCCAGATCCAATTGCTGATGGAAGTAATTTAAGGTCAAGGTGGCCACAGATGGCCTCCTAATGTGGAGTTCTCTACTTGCTTTCGTTCATATTAAAAAATTCTCATTTTTCATTACTGCCTAAAATTTACTTTCAGATGTGAATACTTACTTAAGCACCACTGACGTATATAAAACTTGGAATACAGAACTAAAGAAGACCTGGACTCTCAGAATAGTGTCCTCTTTCTGCAGCAGGGGAATCCCTGCAGGGCACCATCGCTTATTTTCTCCTTGAGCCCTGCTGCTATGTGTGCATGCAGTGACCCAGTTCATGGCATCCTTCTGCCTTTTTCTGGGGAGTCAGTGCAATCCTGTTCCTTCTCGAGGTGACAGACAACTTCTTCTAGGTCCTGTGAGCTTGCTGGAAACTGATGGTCTTATTTCCATTAAGGCTCTCTCGAGATACTTCCTCCATTTCGAGAGAAAGCCTGAATCAGGGAAGGGTGCATGATGGACATTTGATGTTCTGACAAATTCACTCCAGTCACCAAGGATTGCAACAACAATTTCACAAAGACCATTTTGCTACTAGCAAACATGCTGAATCAATTCTATCTTCCATCTTCCCTTCACAGCTAGGTTTCTTTTTCTTTTTACTCCTTAATGAGGTATAATTGATAAATAAAAACTGCACATATTTAATGTATACAATTTGATGAGTTTGCACATATGCATACACTTAGGATATCATCACCAT
>NC_043703.1:61598132-61764189 GCF_006229205.1 Suricata suricatta | reverse complement strand
ATAAAGTACAGACTTCAACTGCATGCATGGATGCGGTTTGCAAAGTGTATACATCTGTGTAACCACCA
This sequence comes from Suricata suricatta, assembly GCF_006229205.1. Taxonomy (NCBI): domain Eukaryota; kingdom Metazoa; phylum Chordata; class Mammalia; order Carnivora; family Herpestidae; genus Suricata; species Suricata suricatta. Next base: position 61,764,121 of record NC_043703.1, on the reverse strand, counting down.
TCCTAATCAATACATAGGACATTCCCATCACTCCAGGAAGTCCCCTGTGTCATCACCAGTTAATGGCTTCAGGTTAATCACTGCTCTGATTTCTATCACCATTATATTAGCTTCACCTGTGAGCCTGGCTTCTTTTGTTCAACATTATATCTGAGATTCATCTGCCTCAGTATATATATACCAGAAGTTCCTTTTTTTAAAATTGTGAATAGTATTCCACTATTTAAATATACCACAATGTCTTTATGGGTTGGCAGACATTTGAGCTGTTCCCAGTTTGGGATTATTATATACCAAACTGAGATGAACATTTTTATATAATCTTTTTGAGGACACAGATTTTTTTTGTGTGTGTGTGGCATAAGTATGTAGAAGAGAATCAGTTTAGTTAGTTTAATAAGAAACTGCCTAATGGTCTTCCAGCCATACTTTGCTGGGCTTGCTAATGTTGGGTGTTGTTAACATTTTGGTCATTCTAGTGTATGTTAAGTGGCGTTTCATTGCGGCTCTATGTTGCTTTTTCATTTCCACTAATGATGTTGAGCACGTTTTCAAATGGTGATTGGCATTTGTATATCCTCTTTGGTGATATATTCCATTCAATTTTTGAGCCACTTAAAAATATGAGTTGTTCATTATTTTAATTCAAGTCTCCCTTTCATTTTCTTAATGATGTCTTTTGAAAAGCAATTATAATTTATCTTTTTTCTTTTTCTATGTCTTTTTAGTTTCTCTGTGCAGGATTCTTTACCTGGGAGGAACTTTCTCCCTGTGTTGAGAGTCATCTGACATCACAGGATATGGTAATCACTGATATTCTTGTTCCTCCCCCCCCCCCCCCCAAGCTTGCAGCCAACCTGAGAACAGGGGACATGTTTTAGGGAGTCCTTTACATCCAGCAGCAAACCTAGCAAGAAGCAGGTGCTCAGAAACTATGTATTACCCTAATGCACAAATGAATGTGTTGAAAATTGGAAGGGTTGGTTCAATTTCATCAAGGTACTTTTTTTGCATGTCGTTTTCTGAATACAAAGGAAACTCCCCACCTACCTTCCAAGCCTGTACAAGCTAGGGAAGCTTTATGAGTTTGTGGGAAAGGAGGGTTTTGCCCCTTAAGTGTATATCAGTAAAAGCCTGTGAATACACACCTGTTGCAGATTTTATTATTGCTTCTGTTATGATTATTTCATGAGTCCTGATCGTTTTTGAAAAGAAGTATATGTCATTTTTTGGTAATTCTTAAATTTGATGCTCCTCATGAAATGCAGGGACATCTTGAACCAAAACCACATATGACTAGTTAAAACTTGAGATGTAAGGGTTTGCCATTTGACTTCATCCTGTTGGAGGATCAGTTTTGATCTGAGTGAGGTTCACTAATGTCTGAAATCATATGGATCTCATTTAATTGGTCCCATAAAAATGACAATGTTATCATTAAATCTGTCCAAGAAATAAACTTAATGAATTCCATAGAGAACTCCCACTTGATAATGGGAGCTAAGAAGTCATAATACTATTCTGACAGGAAGGTGTGGTTAAAAACATTTGAAAAGCACCAGCAATAATGAAAATGATGGGCTCACTGAGGAAGCAAAGTGCAATCTCCTCTCCTCAGGAAATCGCAAGTGGAGAAGCCCCCGGCTCAGTGGACAATGAGACACAATCAAAGGATATTCAGCCCATTATGAATTAAGCATTTGAGAGCAGAATGACTTTTTCCATAGCAACAAAGCCGTAGAAAGTCCAGAATTTTACTGGCCTGATTCTTGGATTGTTCTTCCAGGGCAGCATGAATCCGCTGGATGATTACAAGTAACCAGAAGCAAGTGTGACATGCAGACATTCAAGTAAAATTGACAAAAATGTATAGAAAGAATAAAAAATATAGTTACAGATAACCAGAATGTTCAGTTCCCCGATTTAAAAAATACACAATTGAGAAACTAATTGAAATTGAAGTCTTAGGGCTTTGATGCAAAAACTCGGTGTTGCCTAATAAAATATTCATTATCCACTTCGCTCCTGAAAGTGTTGGTTCTGTTCTGCGGTGGTGAAAAGGTCCATAGCCTTCTCTTTGGTCAAGGATTTATGCCAAGAGCAGACATGTGACATAATCTTTCTCAAATGGCCAAGAACCCTAAAAGAGAGTGGTGTAAAAGTGTCCCTGGCACAGTTATACCAAAGAAACACAGCGCTGTGTTGAAGGTGGAGTGGCAGCAAGTGACAGACTGCTTGTCATGACTCTGATGTCGTCCTGGAGACTGCTGGCCCGGACACCTACCAGACCATGACCTGGCTTTCGCTGCTCTAAACCATGGCCAGATAGTGTCCGTATTCCCAAAGCCAATCTAAACTAGACTTGGAAGTCTTCTCTCATAAGAATTTGTTAATTATTTAAACTATAGTTAGAAATCTGGGTGCAATGAATTTAAGTGGAAAGCAGGAACTCTTACCTTTAATACCTTGTGTGCCTAGAACAATGCCCGGTTGGGTGATTAGCAATAAAATTAATGGAAGGACTTAGGAGAAAAAGGAAAACGTAAGGGATTGTTGGAGTTGAAAGGCTAGATTTAGAAAATTAAAGAAGCAAATTCAGTAACTGCATTAACACTCCATGACTCATTTAACTATTGATCAAAGAGAATTTATTCACAGAGTTTTTCAGATACAAACAAAATAGCACTTGAAAGTTTTTTTATACAAAATGAATATTGAAATAAATGTGGTACAGCACAGTACAATAATGGACAAAAGAAAACAAGATCTAATGACTGGAAAATGTCTCTCGTTACACTCACACCTTCAACTGAATTCTCTCTTAGAGTGGATAGGAAGTTGCCCTTTTACTTCATAAGAATATCATAGCAGAAGCTACTTGGACAAAGAAATCTTGCATATTTTTGAATAATATTGAAATACAAAGGCTTAACTCTAAAGGTCTGTATAAACACTGAAAACAGGTTGAGGGCGTAAAGGGTTTATGCAGGATATACAAAATACTGCTAAAAGTGGCTAATTGGTCCATTTATAAGGTTTAATGTATGCTTTATAAAGTGGTAATACTGTATTTTAAGTGTGTATTAAAAAGAAAACAGAGGAGTAATGCAACGCTGAACCTTCCATACAGTCTGTGCAACCATGTGTATGGGCATGGGGGGGGGTGTGGATGTGTGTGTCTGTGTGTGCTTTCAGAAGTGCCATGACCTACAGGGAACGTCTGTGGGTTACCCTGCTTCCTAACATAATACTGTTTCTACTAGCCCTTTTGATTCTCTGAGTCCTCATCTTAAAAAAAAAACAAAAAACAAAAAACAAAAAACAAAACTCTTGTTTGCATATATAGGTTTGTTTTGTGTGTGTACGTGTTCTACATTAACAATACTCTGTGGAATAGAAACACCCAACACCCTGCAATAGTTTTAGCCTTTGGTCCATTTTTCTCCGTTCTTCCATGTTCTCCATTTCTTCTGCAAATCTTGCACAACGCTTTGACGTTACATAATGGTTATCATTCCACTTGGTTTCGTTTCATGAGCACTGTAGGGATGAGAACCACTATTCCACTTTCGAAAGTAGCTGGACATCTCAGTCTCTCCGAGCCCTTTCGGCCGGTCTTCTCCTCCGTGTGCTCTGGACGGCTCCATCTCAGTAGGGATACTGCTTCTGTTTCTTGCCGGAGAAGCAAGCCAGCCATGTGCACAGCAGCATGGCGGCAGCAGCACCCGCTCCCGTGCAATAGAACGCCCAGCCGATCTCACACTTACCTAGGGACACAGGAGGGGGACAGAAAACAGGCACAGATCAGGATGGTTTTACAGGCGGCTGTTATTTCCCCCGATACGTGTGTTCCTGGTGCACTGAAGTAGAACGGAAATACCCATCAGAAATGTGGTTCACATGCTCAGATGGAATCATAGGAAGTGCTGAAGGTCTCTCAAGACTGAAGAAAGCCAGAAGGGGTGTGTGCATTTCAGAAAGACCTCAGGCCCATGCCTCCTGCTCGTTAAGAAGACAGAAGCCTAGTCTCCTCCGCCAATACCCACGCTTCTGGCTGAACGAAAGGAGGAATGACAACAGTCAGGATGGGAGAGACGAAAGTTTTAGTTCTAATGGAAATCCGCCAGACTCATATGTACAATGAAGAAAATCAAAATGTAGCTACAGTCCATCTGCAGAGAGGCCACTCTGAGGAGGAGATCCATTGAAGGACGAGATTGAAGTGAATGCTGCTATTTATATAGAACTGACTCACCCTCTACCTTTTCAATTGAAGAACAAAAATTCCCAGATCCTCCTGGGGTCGATACTCATTTTTAAATTAAAATGTCATATAAATGAGAACGTAATGAAAAGAGTTTAAATGGGCCCTGATCTCTCAGCATTGGATTGGTACTAATAGTAACAACAACACACACACAATACTAAAAGTATAATGAGTAAAAGAGAGCAGGAGTAGCTGTCTGCATTTCAGAGAGCAGACTTCAAAGAAAGAAAAGCTATCAAGTATAAAGAAGGCATTACATAATGATAAAGGAGTGGATTTTCCAAGAAGACATAATAATCTGTAATGTGTGTGTGCCTAGCAACAGAGCATCAAATTCCAAGACACAAAAACTGACAGATTTCAAGGAGAAATAGGTAAGTCCATTATCATAGTTGGAGACTTCAACACCTCTGTACTGGAAATTGACCGGTCCAGCAGGCAGAAAGAATCTGAAAGGACATAGTTGATATCAATCAACTGAATATAACTGACATGTACACACTACTTCAACCAACAACATCAGAATACACATTCTTGTCAAGGTCACATGGAAAACTCACTAAGAATCTGGGCCATACTACATACCTTAAAACATTTAAAAGAATAGAAATTGTAGTGCCTGAGTAGCTTGGTCGGCTAAGTGTCTGACTTTGGCTCTAGTCATGATCTCACAGTTCGTGAGTTTGAGCCTCACATTGGGCTCTGCATTGCTGGCGTGGAGCTGCTTGGGATTCTCACTCTCTCCTCTCTCCGCCCCTCCCCCACTTGTGCTTTTTCTCTCTCTCTCTCTTTCAAAATAAATAAATAGACTGAAAAAAAAGAAAAGATTGTAATGGAATTAAACTAGAAATCAATGACAGATCATTGGAAAATATCAAAATCTGTGGACATTTAACAACACACTTCCCAAGTAACACAGGGCCAAAGAAAAAAATTTCAAAAGACATTTAAAAATAGTTTGAAATAAATGAAAATGAAAACACAAGTTATCAAAATTTATAGAATGCAATGAAAACAGTGTTTAGAGAGAACTGTATAGCATCAAAAGTGTATATTAGAGAACGATCTAAAATCAATAATATCAGTTTCTGCCTTAGGAAACTAGAAAAAGAAGAGCAAATTAAACTCAAAGTAAGCAGAAGAAAATAAATAAAAGTTAGAGCAGAATTCATTAATATTCTTTGACACCAGTATTGCCCTAACACCAAAAGTGTGCAAAAACTTACAAGAAAAGAAACTATGAACCATTATTTCTCATGGACAGAGATACAAAAATTTCTCAACAAAATATTAGCAAGTCGAATTCAGCAATGTATAAAAAGAATCATACAAGTGTGATTTATCCCAAATATAAAAGGCTGATTCAGCATTCAAAAGTCAATTAATATAATGTATCACATCAAAAGACTAAAAGAAAAAAAATCACATGATCATATCAGTAGGTGCAAAAAAAGATGAACAGTCATGATTAAAAAAACTTCTCAGTAAACTAGGAATAGAGGGAAACTTTCTCAACTTGTCAAAGAATATCTAAAACATTTATGGCTACTATCATAATAGTGAGGAACATAAAGCTTTTTATTTGAAAAAAATTTTTTACATTTATTTATTATTGACAGAGAGAGACAGAGCATGAATGGGGGAGGGGGAGAGAGAGAAGAAGACACAGAATCAGAAGCAGGCTCCAGAGCAAGCTGTTAGCACAGAGCCCGATGCAGAGCCCGAACCCACAAGCTGTAAGATCATGACCTGATCTCAGCCACCCAGGCATCCCTAAAAATTATTTTTAGATTAATTTTTTATTAGGCTTGTAAGAAATTCAGACTTTCAAGTGACTGCCATTTCAATGATCTTGATGAAACTGCTTAGATATGGTTATCATTAAACTTCAGTAAGAAACTCCTTTTCAACATTTTACTGAAGGTTCTAGCTAATGCAATAAGGCAGGAAAAGGAAATAAATGGTATACAGATTGGGAAGGAAGAAAAAAAAAACTGTCTTTGTTTGTAGATGGCATGATTGTCTCTATAGCAAATGCAAAAGAATCCACAAAAAAATCAATCAACCAACAACCAACCAACCAACCAACCAACCAAATAAACACCACTCCCAGAACTAATTAGCAATTATATCAAGGTTGCAGAATATAAGGGTAATATACAAAAGTCAATCACTTCCTATATATCAGCAATGAATAAGTAGTTTGGAATTAAAAGATAATACTATTTACATGAACACCCCCAAAAGTGAAATAATTAGGTATAAATCTAATAAAATATGTACAAGATCTATATGAGGAAATCTACAAAACTGATTTGATGAACAGAATCAAATAACTAAATAAATGGAGAAATATTCCATGTTCATGAATAGGAAGACTTGATAGTAACAAGATGTCAGTCCCTCCCAATTTAGTCTATAGATTCAAAGCAATCCTATTAAAAAAAAAACCAGTAAATTATTTTGGGGATATTGACAGACTTATTCTAAAGTTTATAAGGAGAGGCAAAAGACTCAGAATAGCCAACATAATATTGAACAAAATACAACCAAGTTCAACACAGTTAGAGGACTGAACTACTCAACTTCAAGATTTACTATAAATCTCCAATAATCAAAACAGTGTGGTATTGGTGAAAAAACAGACAAAGCAATGGAACAGAATAGACAGGCCAGAAATAGACCCATATAGATATAGTTAACTGATCTTTAACAAAGGAGCAGAGGCAATAAAATGAAGAAAGATAGTCTTTTCAATAAATGGTGCTGGAATATTTGGACATTTACATGCAAAAATAAAAAAACCAGACATGGATCCTACAGTCTTCACAAAAATTAGCTAAAACTAGATAATAGACCTAAATGTAACACATAGAGCTACAAAACTCCTGGGGCAGCTGGGTAGCTCAGGGGTTAAGCAGCTGACTTTGGCTCAGGTCATGATCTTGTGGTCTGTGAGTTCGAGCCCTGTGTCAGGCTCTGTGCTGACAGCTCAGAGCCTAGAGCCTGCTTGGGATTCTCTGTCTCCTTCTCTTTCTGCCCCCCCTCCCCCAATGTTCACACTGTCTTGCTCAAAAATAAATAAACATTAAAAAAAATTTTTTAAAAAGAAGCTGAGGTCAGGCAAAGCTAAGTGAGTCATTGGCTTGTGGTCACCATAATGCAATAGTAGCAAGGTTAAATCGAGGGCCTCCACATCTCAAGAGTACGCTACCTACACTCACAGACAATAGGCTATGTTCAGTCTTCAACCTATGTTGATTTCTCCCTTTATATATCTAATAAAAATAACAAGTTAAAAATTGTGAACATGTATTGATTAATACTTGCTCCAAATTATTAGAAGAGCTTTACATGGAGGAAATGTTAATGCATTTAAACCTCATAAGAACATGATGTGATAGGTACATTCAGATGGGAAAACTAAAGCCAAGAAAAATGCACTAACCTGCTCAAAGACTTGCCCTTAGTAAGTGGTAAGTCCTTTGTTCCTCTTCCAAATTTATCCTGTTACCATTCCTCAAATGCCTGCAGCACCCCATGAAGTGCCACCTGCATTGCTTTCTTGCCTCCCTGCTTCCGTGATGGTGTCACCAACAACAGCAAAGCAGGCAACTATCTTTTTAAAAAGAAATCGTGTTAAGGCATTGACTTACTTGAAATTTTCTAAAGGACTGTCAAGCATCCAATCTTATTCCGACAGCCTCTGAGGCCTTACGTGAGCTGCTATCTGCCTACTTCTCAAATCTCATGACCAATGCCCCTTTGTCTTCTTCTGGACACACTGGTTGCCTTCTCTGGACCTCACCAGGCTTGCTGCTGGCTTGGTGACTCACATTCATTATTCCTTCTACCCAGAAAGTTCTACTTCAGATTAGAGAGCTGGCTCATTCTGAAATGGCACCTCTGTAAAGGTATGTCCCACCCCCCATCTGTTTCATCAAAGTCACTCTGTTCCCTTTATTGCCTTTGAAGAACTTACCATGGTGTGTGTGTGTGTGTGTGTGTGTGTGTGTGTGTGTGCGCGCGCACGTGCACGTGCGTGCATGCATGTGTGTCTCTCCTACTAGAATGAAAATTTCAATTAGGGAAGACCTTTGTCTATTTTCTTCCCTATCTATCCCTACAACAGTGCCTGGTTCATAAAAGTCACTCGCTAATGAGTTGAATGAAAGGCAGGATAAAAGAAAAACACAAAGAAAGGTATCAAAGTAGGCAAACAGCTAGTCCCTGAAAAACAGAGTAGATCTGGGATTTTATTACAAGAATAACTCTAGTCCTGTTATGGCACAGAATTTTTGGAAAGGCGTTCCCAAACCAACTTTATAGCATTTATAGCCTCATCCAGAGTTTGTTAAATTTAACAGGATAATAGATCCTGAAAGATCACATCTCTACCTCAGGGTAGGTCTCCCTGGCACAATGACCTCCATTAATACTGATATACAGGATAAGTGTTTTTCAAGGATAGCAGAGTCCCCCCTTCATGGGCCAAATTTTCTGATAACCATCCATGAATGTGGCTGGGGTATAATCTCCATTTGTAAATCTTGGGAATAATCTCCATTTTTAATTATTCTTTAGCTGGATTAAATAAATCTCAGAAGGAGAATTAATAGGTAGCTAAGAGATGGCAAGTGCTTTAGAACCTTTCAAGAACTCAGCAAAATTTGTGGGCAACCCATTCAGCCGAGGGCCCATAACATGGAACACAATCAACTGTTCATTAATAACACGGTATTGTCCTACACACAGCTCCATGGCCTGACATGAAAAGCAGAGTACACAATTTTTTAATAATGATTGGACACTTATTCAAGAAAAAGGAACTGGTGAGGGCATTCTTTGAAAATAGTCCATGTGACAGTAGTCATGTGTATTAAATAAAGATGGAAAAGAAGCCACTAAAGGACGGACTCTTGAGGACCCAGGAGAAAGAGCATAATTTTTTTTCTCCAGGGGAGTCAATAGGCTAGCAGGGGTTGAACTTCAGGGAGAACGCCATTTTCACTGTCAAGGCTGGTAGCAGATGGTGTAGATGTTCCACTCAATTCCTTTATATCCCTTACTTGGTCCTAGAGTCTCACCCTTTGCTCTGATTGTGCTCTACTCCTAACAGTTTCCCCTTGGAAACTGTCTTCAGAGGACCCATGAACCTGGAGTCACAGTGCCCCAACACTCAGAGAGCGTAAGTGCCCCAACACTCAGAGAGCGTAAGTGCCCCCTGGGGTGGCAAGTAGCCAATGTCTGCAGGAGTGTGAAAGCCAGCTTTCTTGCCTCCAGGTGGGACAAATTCCCCAGTGGAACTGAATGTTCTGGAATCCCAGTGAGTTGAGGCTGAGACTAGGACCTCACCCAAAATCTCACTCTTGCCTGGTGTTTAACTCCTTCACCACTTTACTTTCCATTTCCCCACTGGTTTCTTTGAACATGAATCCTCATCTCAGCATCTGCTCTAGGAAACCTGATTTAAGACAAGAGCGAACGGACAAAATCTGTCTTGCTTTTTTGTTTTCATAGTAAAAGTCTGTGAGGTTTCAGGTGTCAGAGGCTTAACCACCCCAGCCCCTAACAACACACCGGAGCCCTGGAATCCAAGTCTTTGGCACCATGAGTCTCACACTCACCCCACACTACTGTCTTCCTGGGGGCAAATCCAGCTCCATGTCATGTACATGCATATGTCTCATTTCCAATAATTGTTATGTTTCTGGAGCCCTTCTTGTATGTGTCATAAAACATGTAGTCAGCTCATCCAACTAGCTAACAGATGAAAATAGGGGGGCACCTGGGTGGCTCAGTCATTTGAGCGTCTGACTTTTGATTTCAGCTAGATCATGATCCCTGATCTCACATGATGCTGGGAGCATGGAGCCTACTTGGTTGTCTCTCTCTCTCTCTCTCTCTCTCTCTCTCTCTGCCCCTCCTCGGCTCTCTCTCTCTCAAATTAAATAAGTAAACATTAAAACAAGAAAATAGGAAGGATATTAAATAAAGTTATTTAAAAAGTGTACCATAGGCAAAGAAAATGTTTGAGAATGTCATTAGATATTGCCACTAATTACTCATATATATATAGATCTATGTGTGTAATCTATGTATTTTGTGATTTAGATTCAGCAACTGGCTCAGATCCAAAATAAGCAACTAATGTTCAGTGTGAGCTAAAAGAAAATATTCTCCTATTTCAGATATGAAGGTTTTCATTTACCAAGTACTTTTCAATTACCAATTAATTCATAAAATACAAAATCATTAAATCAATATGGATTTATCCTGGTATTCTGGATTATTCAGAAATATAGCAGTCCATCAAACTACCCTCATAAGAATATACAAAATCATACATATACACGCACACAGGCGCATACACACATATATCTTCTGAGAAGCAGGAGATTGTGGGAATCAGTCTGGTAAAATCAAGATGTGTCGATAGGATTTAGGCAAATCTAAAGAAACACCAAGCCATCTAATCCTTGATTCCTTACTCCTTGATTCCTTTCCTCTTTCCCTCTCTCTCTCAATTCATTCATCAATTCGACAAATACTTACAAATAATAGTGCCCACTCTGACTGAGAGTCACTGGGTGCTGAAGATCTTTTGGGAACAAGATGGATACAGTCTCTGCTATCAAGTAGCTATTTTCTAGTCAAGGAAGTACTAAATAGTAATTGCATTATTATATAATGATAATTGTGGTATGTGCTTTGAAGAAAGCTAAGACAGCAAATCACTAGAGAGCTTAATAGGGTGTAGGAGAACCTTAAGGGGAAGAGAAATTTGTGCTGAGACCTGGAAGAAGAGCAGAAGCAAGCCAGGTGGAAATGCGGGAGGCCAGGGAAGCGTGTACTTGCACTCGGGGCTGGGAGACGGAGAAACGCAGGCAGATTTCAGTCTTAAATCTGGTAAATTTAGGTAAAGTATAGCTCAAGAAAGAAAGGAATGCCATCTTGGGTATAAGCAAGAGATGGGGATGGGTATGACCACCTCCAGAGTTTGAGAGCTTGAAGCCTAAACACTTCTCCAGAAATTTCATCTGTATTGGTGGTAGAATTGTATGGTGTTCAACATTAGCCAGGAAATCTTGAGCACCTACTACATGTGTGGCAATGTGACACAAGCTGGAGACCCAGCAGCGAGCAGGATAGATAGGGTCTTCGGTCTAGTGAAGTTTGTTCTGGTAAGCCCAGTTCTCAAGGATCGCTTACATCACTTGCATTATTTTGAAGCCAACCCTTGTGTATATTACACATATGTTTTGTAGTTCAGTTGGAAGAAATCAACCAGATATAACAGGGAATTTTTTTCATGAAACCTAAATATAAGCACAAAACATCTAGAGTTCATGAGAGTTACAACTGCACAGTAGACACACTGTACCTTGAACTTCTCCAAAGGAAAAAGAAAAGAAGATTATTCTTCTCTTTGAGCAAGATTCTACTGTTTAAACCCACTGCTCGGTAATAAGAAAGTGGCACCATGTTTCACAATAAAAAGAAGAAAAAGCCTTTTTGAGTACATTAGGTTATCAGGAACGTTTATATGTTTTAAACAACATGGTAGTCCATGGGTAGTAACAGGACTAAATGAAACCAGGAAATTTGGAACCATTCTTCCGTGGCCTCTCCCTTCCCCTGTCACGGCAATAAATGCTTGTTACTATAATGCGAACAAAAAGCATTTTACTAGAGGGCAAGTTTTGTCTGTGATCCTTTCAGGAAATTAGAGAAGCAAATCTGTTTAAACTTTCCCTTTTGCTCTTTGTAATGCTCCATCAAACAGGACTGTAAGCTTGGTTGGCAAATTGCTGCTTTCAACAATGGGGAATACTCGGCTTGACAGATAAAATAGAGGTTAATGGGACAGAAAGCAGCAAACCACGGCCACCTGCCAAGTCAATGGAAAAAGATGCTGTGGCGGCATTCCAGGGCAGCCGGGAAGTGGAGGTGGGGCAGGAGAGCTGAGGCTGATTTTGGGGGGAGGCTCAAGTCAGTTTTTGGTGCTGCTCTTGCTTTGGTACAAGGAATCCAGCCTTACTACAAGCAACCACAGAATTCCAGAGATCTTTTCATCTTTTGAAGAAATTGTAGTTTAACCTCTGCTTTCTTCATAATCGGTCCCATTAACATTTCAGAGCCTATCATGTCTCACTGGGTCTGCCTGCTCTACTTTGGTATTTGGTGCACAGTAAAGTGCCTGGACCACAGCAGACGATCGATCTATGTTCGCAGCATGAATGAGCATCAGACAATGTACTTGGGGTGAGCATAGAGATCCAAAATTAATCATTCTATTAACAGCGGTTATGTATCTAGACGGGGAGCCAGGCACTGAACACTTTATAAGGGACAACTCACTTAATCGTTTTTGCCTCCGATGTTTTCCAGAAATTAGAGAAGTGAATCTGTTTATATTTTCCCCACATGATTCCCTTCGTGAAGATGAACAAATTGAGTTACATGCAAAATAAGCAACTTGCCTGGTATCTCAAATAAATGGTAAAGCTTAACGTGAACTTGGGTCAAACTGATTCCAGAAATTTCTCCAGTGCTCAGAGAATGTATTAGGATGAGCTACGTCAAGTGTACTTTTCCCATTTGTTAGATAATACTTGTCTTTGTTAGAATTTCCATGCCAAGGAGAAATAAAATATATTTTACTCCTATGAATTTATGGGTCTTCTTAGAAGACTACACATCCCTGTGTCTACCTTGCACGGTGGTTCTAGTTATTAAAGGCCTGCCTCTGGCTGACTTGGCATCCAGTTCCTGAGGTGATGGAACCAAACCAGCATCTCGTGGCCACACCATCCCGTCTAGAGAATATGGGGAGCTGGGGTCCAATGAGCTTGCTTGATGAGTTCAGACAACTGATTCTTCCTCAATGTGAATCTGGCTATGCACATGCCCCCAAGGTAGGTGTTTTGGCCCTTCTTGGACTCTGTCCAAGCCCTGGGCACACTTCCAGATCCCTTCGCGGGCTGCTGTCTGCTTGTAAACCCTCATCAGTTGGTCGGGAGCCATCATGTCATCCTCAATCCAACCCAGAGGCTTGGCCACAGGGCCGTGCACTGTCCAGTGTTGCTCTAGCACCACAAAGTGCAGTAGATCAGGCAGTCCTGTCCTCTCACCGATGCCATCTGACACAAAACTCCATGAGCGCTTGGCCTTCCCCTGCTCTGCATTTGAACCTGAGTCCCACCAGGTCCCAGTATATTTCTTTCTTCACTAGGTCGCTGCCAAGTTCCTAGCCTTGTGGCCCTCTGTGCCTGGGTTTGGATATAATAAGAGGGCTGACTTCATTTATCAGTGGACTGGCTTTCCTCTGTGATATTTTAAAATTTTCACCATATGGGTGGCTCAGTTGGTTAAGGGGCGGACTTCGGCTCAGGTCATGATCTCACGGTTTGAGTTTGAGCCCTGAGTTGGGCTCTGCACTGACAGCTCAGAACCTAGAGCCTGCTTTGGCCTCCTCTCTTTCTGACCCTCCCCTGCTCATGCTCTCTGTCTCTCAAAAACTCAATAAACATTAAAAAACATTTGGGGGGGGGGCGCCTGGATGGCTCAGTTGGTTGAGCGTCCAGCTTTGGCTCAGGTCATGATCTCGCGGTTCGTGAGTTTGAGCCCCGCATCGGGTCTGTGCTGACAGCTCGGAGCCTAGAGTCTGCCTCAGATTCCGTGTCTCCCTCGTTCTCTGACCCTCCCCTGCTCGCGCTCTGTCTCTCAAAAAAAAATTTTTTTTTAAATTTTCACCATGTCAAGATATAAATACAAAAAAGGCTTGTGTAGCAAAGAAGTAGATATTTTTAACTTCATCTTTCTTGCTTTATAAATAATGAGGGCTGGAAGGTGGAAGGATGGGGGAGAGACCAAAACTTTGGTCCTCTTAAATACCATGGACACAAGTTTGATGGCTCTTCCTCTTCTTGAATAAATTCCTTCATGTCTCTACATATTCAGACCATCTTGTCTGCATATGCATTTAAAAAAAACTAGAACAAAAAGAATCCATTTGTTCTTTTGTTAAGTTCCTGAACAAAGGCCTCACTAGTAATAAAGAAACAAGTTTTAAACCTTGGCCTAAAACATACAAAAGCTTTAATTCAAACGTTTAATGGAACAAGTGGTTAAAATGCTATCTCCTGTCCTGTGTCTGAAAAGAGAACGCCCAAACTTGGTTGCTGGCTAAAAAATGTAGAGGTAGGGGCGCCTATGTGGCTCAGTCAGTTAAGTGTCGTGATCTCACAGTTCGTGAGTTCGGGCCCAGAACCAGGCTCGCTGCTGTCAGCGCAGAGCCTGGAGCCTGCTGTGGATTCTGTCTCCCTCGCTGTCTGCCCTTCCCCTGCTCGCTCACTCTCTCTTTCAAAAATAAACATTAAAAAAATTTAAAAAAAACACTAAAAAAATGCAGAGGTACAAAGACTGAAGGAAGAAAGTACATAAGGTGTGGCTCTTTCTCAAGCTTCCATGCTTGTCTCCATCTGTTTATTACTGGAAGTATAAAGTCACACTGTTTCTCAGGACAGTCCTATACACAGCTTTGGGCCCCATTTATATGGTACTCTGCGTGCCCCCTAGGGACTGCTGCAGGAGGTGCTGTCTGCAAGCAGATCTCTGGAATGTTCCCCATTAGCGCTTCCCCAAAGAATAGATGGTGTGTGTGTGGAGGGAGGCGGATCTGGGTGGCTCAGTTGGTTGAATGTTGGACTTCGGCTCAGGTCATGATCCCGTGGCTCGTGAGTTCAAGCCCCACATCAGGCTCCGTGCTGACAGCTCAGAGCCTGAAGCCTGCTGTGGATTCTGTCTTCCTCTCTCTCTGCCCTTCCTCTGCTCTCTCTCTCTCTCTCTCTCTCAAAAATGAACATTAAAATATTAAAGACAAAAAAAAGAATAGATAGTGGGGAGTATATGTACTGGTAGAAAACCTCAAATCCTAAGCACCGAATGTCCCAAAATGTCCCAGCAAGGGGTGGCCACGCTCATGTCCCCTAAATTTCCAGAACAGCACCACAATGGTGAGCCCAGTGTTTCTCATCGAGGACTGTAGCTCTTGCCTCAAACACAGTAAGCTGACTATATGTTTCTACCTGTCCCGCCCTCGTTCCCAGGTTCAGGATCCCGAACAGTAGGACGTGGACTCTCTGGAACTGGAATGAGACCTTTCCCACACCCCACACACAGTGTGCCTCACTGAATGATCATCTAGCTCTGAGCCCTGGAGCCACGCCAACAAACAAGAGGGGGCAAGAAATGCCTGAGAAGATCCCTGCACCTTCTCTGCCCTGCTTTCTCCACAGTGTCAACCAGGATGTTACTCAGAGTATAACATGCAAACAACCAAGCTGGATCGAAACCTAAATCCCTCCCCACCCCACCCCACCCATCCACACAGAAGACTATAACATGCAGACATGTCCATTGGTAAGGACTGACACTCACGCTATGGCATCAGTGAGTATTTTCATAACTATGTGTGTCAAGGGGAGCCGCTATTTACTCTCTGGAAAAGATAAGATGGGCAGTTAGAAAGAGCCTGCAACAGCACCATGTCTGAGGAGATACGTTACGGCTAAGACTTGATAGGGAAAATATATGTCAGCCTTGTGAATTTTATCCAGTCCAGCTTCACCCATTCTGTAGCCAGAGCAGAGGGCGCGAGGAGAGGGCTCCCCAGAGGACTCGTGATGTGTACATGAACATGGGGTTCAGATTGTGGGGGAAGGAGATTTCTGAATTACAAATTAATTCTATTCCTCGGTATAAATTGCTCTCCTGGAATCTCCCCAAGATGTTGCTAATAAGCCATAATTTAACTGGCTCAGTTGTATCTCTCTTGTCCCCGTGGAAATGTTTTAGCTAGACCTATAGGGTGAGGAGCTGAAGAAATGAGAAGAGTTTTGCCTAGGTCCTGTGTGCTGTCCCCAAGGAAATGGTGCCAGCCACCACCCGCTTAGTGATCTAGCAGAAAATAAGCATCCGGGGTCTCCCACCTGTACAGCTGCTCACTTGTAAAAAGGCGGGCTGCTGTTCTCAACCTGACCTAAAGTTCAGTATTTGAGCCCAAACCATACATCAGGAACAAAAGAGATGGTTATTTACTGTTATTACTGTTACTAGTACACCTTCTTTCCTGAAATCTTAGTATGTTTCAATATCACACTGTAGGTTTGGACATCAAGCATTTTTTCTGAGCATCTAAAGAGTTTAAATACTACTTTGTGTTTGCTATTTTCTGCAAACAGAAAACCACAAAGCAGAAATAAAATTCAGAACAAGCAATACCCACTATGAGAAAAGCAAATGAATTCCATTTCTCCCACGCATAACTCTACATCTAAAATATATCAAGATAAGGGCTGTAGATTAGCCAATAGTATTGCATCAATGTTAATTTTCTAATTTTGCTAATTGTATGCTACGTAAAAGGACATTACTTTTAGGAGTTCTTTACAAAACTGTCTAGGGTTGGAGGGCCATCATATCTGAGAGAGAGAGAACAAAGAGGGAGGGTGGGGGAGAATGATAAAGCAAACATAAAATTTAATATTAAAGGAAACTAGAAGAGCATATGAGAATTCTTTGTTCTATTTTTGTGACTTTTCTACAAATATGAAGTCATTTAAAAATAAAAATTATAAATAAAAATTTACCTAGGTCTATATCCATGTATGTATACATACACCCTCATATTTAAAAATGTAAATAAATATACATATGCACACACATACATCTATAAAATGACTAGGGGACTTTTATGTTTGTAAATATAAAGAGCAAGAACTCAATAAATTTATGTTGGTCCTATGGCACGCAAATTGAGAACTGATGGCAATTTTTATTCTGTAATTTGCTTCATGAGAATATGCATTCGCCCTCTTCCACTCCATGTGCACACACTGCCCTGCTGAGGGCAGCGCTCAGTGGGGTGTCTGGGGAGTCCCTGCCCTCCAGCTGCATCCCAGGTAACATGAAGCCCCCGCCGTCCCTGCCCACCACAGCTGAACAGAGCGGACCACAGCCAACAAAGCAGACAGCCTGGGGGCGCCTGGGAGGCTCAGTTGGTTAAGCATCTGGCTTCGACACAGGTCATGATCTCATGGTTGGTGGGTTCAAGCCCCGTGTAGGGCTCTGTGCTGACAGCTAGCTCAGAGCCTGGAGCCTGCTTCTGATTCTGTATCTCCCTCTCTTTCTGACCCTCTGTCTCAGTCTGTCTCTCAAAAAAAAATAAAAAACATTAAAAAAAAAAAACCCTAAACAGCCTGCTACGTCCACGTAAATGGAGAGGACATTCCGGCATTAATCAGGAAACTGTGAACCCGTAAGCGAGGGACGTGTGTGTGCGGATCGCAGGCGTAGATGTACAGTTTTCTGTAGATGATCCTGCTTCAGGGACCCTTTTCTGTAAGATCCGTGATGCTGTGAGGTGCTGGGTGGGAGGAGGAGCAGTGAAGGAAGGATACAGTCACAAGGACACAGGAACGGAGGTGTGACACACTGGTCCTTCACAAGGCCTGAAGTGTGAAAAGCCTGAGTCCTGTGCAGGCTGAAACCTGTAGGTTTCTCTCCTCGAGCATCTGCTTGGCTTGGTAAACTCTGTGTATCGGCTGGAAAAGCCCCTTTCCTTCCGTGGGAAGTGTTGTTTCCCACTATATATGACCACTAGCCTGGAGGCGCTCTGTGGAGGAGCAGCGATCTGTGTGCCTCTTTGCTGCTTGGTCTTCGGCCTGGCGCCTCCTGGAGGACACGGAGTCAACGCCCCTTCCCCACCCGGACACCTGCGTTCCGCCACTCCCTCGCTTGCCGGTTCACACGACTTCATGATTAACGCCGAATGTTCTCTCCATTTAGGTGCACTTGGCAGGCCGTCTGCTTTGTTGGCTGTGGTCCGCTCTGCTCAGCTGTGGTGGGCAGGGACGGGAGGGGGCTTTGTTGTAACAGGGGTTACAACGGGAGAATAGGGACTCCGTTTCTGTGTCCTTGTGACTTTACCTTCCTTCACTCCTCCTCCTCTCACCTAGCACCTCACAGCGTTGCAGAGCGTAGAGAAAAAGGGCACTGGAGAAGGATCAGCTACAGCAAGGCTTGGCAACCTTTTTCTGAAAACAGCCAGACTGTAAATATTTTAGGTCAAAAGCAGGCATAGAGGGGAACCTGGGTGGCTCAGCTGGTTAAGTGTCTGACTCTTGATTTTGGCTCAGGTCATGATCTCATTGTTTGTGAGTTCAAGTCTCACATCGGGCTCTGCACTGACAGCTCGGAGCCTGTTTGGAATTCTCTCTCTCTTCCCTTCCTCTGCTCGTGCTCTCTCTCTGTCAGAATAAAAAAAAAAAAACAACCCAGCCATAAACACAAAGTAAACACATGAGCATGGCTATGTTCCAATAAAACTTATTGAAAAAACAAGCAGGACATATTTGTCACATGGCGTGCTCATCCTTGGTACACAGGTCATCTGTATTTTGTCAATGACCAAAGTCACCTTCCCAGGTCTCTTGAATGTGTTTTCTTCAGTAGGGAGAGTCTTTTGTTAAAATATAATTTTGAATTTCCTGATTCAAATCTAAAGCAAGGTTATTAGTAACCAAAAATATAGTCCTATTTGGGTAATGAGTATGTACATCACATAATTACCGACCTGTACTTTTAAAGTTAACTTCCCAAAGCAAAAGCAGATAATTATAAAATTGTATGTGTGTGTGTGTGTGTGTGTGTGTGTGTGTGTGTATAAACCAACAACCTTTGGAACAGGTGTATTCCATGTCAATATAAATAAATTGCCAGTGTGAAAACAACTCTAGATTAAAAAATGAACAGGGTTAGATGAACAGACAAAATGTGGTGTACCTGTATAATGGAATATTATTCAGCACTAAAAAGGAATGGACTTCTAGTACATGCTATAAAACATGGATGAACTTGGACATTATGCTAAGTGAAAAAAGCCAGACACCAGGGCATCTGGGTGGCTCAGTCAGTTAAGCATCCAACCCTTCATTTCAGCTCAGGTCATAATCTCATGGTTCATGGGTTCAAGCCCCATGTCAGAAGTCTGCTTGGGATTCTCTCTCTTTCCCTCTCTCTGTTCCTCCCCTGCTTATGCTCTCTCTCTTTCTCAAAATAAATAAATAAACCTTAAAAAAAATTTAAAGGTCAGGCACTAAAGGACAAATATTGTAGGAGTCCATGGTGTGAAGTACTTTGAATAGGGAATTCATAGAGACAGGAAGTGGAATAGTGGTTAGTAGGGTCTGGCAGTAGAAGTCAATGGAGAGTCATTGTTTACTGGGTACAGATGCTGTTTAGGATGATGAAAAAGTTCTGGAAAGAGAAAATCGATAATGAAGACGGTTGCACCACACTGTGAATTTACTTAATGCCATTGAATGGTACGCTTAGAAATGGTTAAAATGATACATTTATAGTTACATTCATTTTGTTGCAATATTACAAAACAAGAACAGTGTAACTGGGGGCAGAGAACAGAGAGAGATGGCCAATCAGAGAAACTGATCCGGAAAGATCTAAGAAACAGACGTTGCAGTGTTTTGGTGGGTGTGGCTGCCCCTGTGTCAGGCTTCGCTTCCTCTCGCACCTGGGCTTTCAGTGGTGTTCCTGATCCCATCACACCAAACCTGCTTGTTGTTTGTCCCTCCAGCCAGATTCGTTCAGGGGCCTTCCTCCTAAACTCTACACTGACTCAAGGTCCCGCATCACCCATCCTGAACTCCAGTAAGAGCCACATAACCATGAAACTGGTGGCTAAGATGTTTTGCCTACACAGCATTCCCACAACACAAAGCAGTGGCAAAATAAAACTACTCTGGTGCTTCCAGAAGCATAATCAAATCTCAGTTTAAGTGTCAGAAAAGTAGGGTGAGTGCATCTGAATTCTTATGATCACACCAATCAAATGGGCCTCTGTTCTGTGGCCCAGTAAATAATTTTGTTAATACACGCATTTGCACGATTTCCATGTAAAAAACGGTTTCCTCTTTGTCCTGTCTGGTCAGCTGGGTCTCTGCTAGCATGGTTGTTATTAACCCTTGCCCCTTTAGTACTGAATCCATCCTACAGGTTTCACAACAGATAACGCCACTGTTAAGGTGATAAGGCACACACATTGGCTCTATATACACCAGGTCCCCTGATGGTCTTTGTGTTCACGCTGGGAACCGACCCAGAATCCGATCTCCGTGTGGGGAAGGCTCAGATAACCAGTGGGGCTTTCTTCAGTGCATTGTGACAGGTTATCCTTTAGCTGTCTGTCATTGCTATTTCTAAAGGCTGGAATGACCTCAGATTCTGCTCCTCTGACTCGTAAATGGCCCCAAAAGGGAGTGCGAAGGTACCTAGACTGTCTCTAATTGCCGGTCCTCATTGTAGCCTGCGGCTGCGGCCCTTTCCCAGCAAACCTCCAAGAAGCTGCACTGCACTCCAGCCTGATGGCATTTTATCGGCCCTCTTCCCTTGTCTGTCATGCTCCCATCAGCCATCATGCAGCCTCTGAATATACGCTCGGTATCCAGTTAAGTGGAAATGGGCCGCAGACAGCACGGCTTTGATCTTGGTTAGCTGCCCTCAGTTGAAGAGGTTTCCCTGGATGATCCCTCCTTATGTGTAAGGTGACTGTCGGGGATGAGCCAAATCCAATTTGGTGAAGCACAACCTTGAGACTCTCTGGTAAATTACAGCCACTGCTGACAAAGTGAGGTGCCTGGGCGCCACTCTCCTACAACCTCATGTCCAAGTCATAATGAAAGCAAGCCTCAGACCGAATCCTGCAACACAGACACTTCTGAAGCACACAGCTCTCAAAGCGCAGGCACAAACCGGGTCCTCCATCAGCCTGCTCTGGGAGCTGGTTAAATCTCAGCCCTCCATCCTCTGAGTGTTTGGAAATAACCACTCTGCACGAAGAAACCACTGGAGCAATATTCCAGGGAAAGACTCTGTTCACTCTGGCAACAGCCAACCCAAAGTCCTCCAGACAAAGACTGGAAGTGGAGCTTTTTAGGGATGATCCAGCCTTGGCTGCCATTCCTCAGGGCACAATTGCGGAGCTGGAATGCTTTAGTGAACTGGCACCAGTTGTCAAAAATACTAAAATATGTACCTCTCTGTACCGGTGGGTAACAAGCCACTTCTCCAAGTTCCCCAAGTGTCCCATTGTCCCTTCCCTGTCTGAGAGCCTTAGAGCATCCTAGCCTTGTGTCCCAGAAACCAAGGAGCTAGCGCCTGGCAGAGCAGGACCCCTGGGAGCCCGCTCCAGTGCTGTGGCCAAGGTTTTAGTGTGGATGGGTCAGGGGCTGTGGGAAATTGGTTGTTTGAGAGTTTGAATATCACTGGGACTTAGAATAGTGGCTAAAGGCAGGGTGGATGGTTACATTCCTTGCTAATCCACTTTCTCGCTGATAGGAATCATGTTTAACATTCATCATGCTAATTAATAAGATACTAATTCCACCAATAAAAATCCGTTTCTGACAAGGCTATAAAGCTTCCAGTGGCAGTTGGGATACAGATAACAGAACACTTGTATGAGCAGCCTTGAGTATCTGTTCTGGAATATCTGTTCTGGAGGATGTACCTGAGTTGTGACTGCCCCTAACAGACTCACACAGCTCTGTTTATCCTGTAATATTTTTGTATGACTTGCAGGCATGATAACAGTGCTGTCAAGAACCTGAGGAATCTGAGATTTTACTGTGCTTGTGAGCTAGCACATTAAACTGCCACCATTTCACAGATGCTGGAGAAGACCAGAGACGCCCACATCAGAGATGTGGAGATGTGTAATTCACAGCACAGCAAGCAGCCTGAGCTTCACATTTGCATCCATCCCCTTGCCTCCCACATCTCACAGGGGCTGATGTGGCAAACACAGTGAGTTTAGGTCATAGTTGAGGAATCCCATGCTTAGAGAACCCCAATTTTTTATAATAAGCTGTAAACAAATCCGCCCAAACTTCACCCTGGAGGGAGACCCTATCTTTATTACACTAAACAATAAACAAACCTGTCCTCTGCTCCGGTAGGATTCAATATCTTTCAAGGCTGTTCACTATACAGACATCCTTGACGAGACAGGTCAGAATCAAGAGCTCTGGAGATGTGCTACAGAACTGTCTTCTGATAGCGGCACCAATGGAATTGGCCAGCAGTCTGAGTGGGAACATGTTCAATTTACCAGGATGGTTGAACACTCATTTTCACAGATATGATTTCAAAATAGAATAAGCAGGAGTATGAGGGAATCCTTTGGGGGGAATGGAAATGTTCGATATTATTATATTGGAGGTGGTTATGGGATTTTATAAGTCCTTTGAATTATACTCTTAAAATTGGTTAATTTTGCTGTATTCCAAATTTTGTATTCTATCCCAGTAAAGTGGACTTTTTAAAAAGCAAAAAAATGAACAAAAAACCACACAAACAAAAACCAAAATAAAACCAAAAATCTAACCAAACAAAAAACCCCAAGGTAGAACTGGTCTATCGGAGTATCTATTTGCAATAATGCTAAGTGTAAGTATGGTGTTTTTCCGACAACGTTTCCCTGACAGACACCTTCAGAGATAATGAAATCAAGCCAAAAGGGTTCAGCAGCTTTCCAGCTTCTGGGTGGGGGTCGGGGGAGAGCTTTTGAGGATCGTTGGCAGATAAAGTCTAGAGGTCAAGTTTCTCGGCTTCCTAATATCAGACTTCCAAATGTGGTTTACCAGAGGTTCTAAGTCTCCAGATGTCAGGAACTGGTTTGAATACTATATAAAAGCTAGAATAAACTCTCCAGCAAACAGCATGTACACACAGCCAGACCAAATTGGCATACGGTTTCAGTGGGGTCACCAATCTCTGAAGCTTATCAATAGACTTTGGACGCTTGAATTGTCTGGAGACATCAATCCCTGGAATGAGGGCTCCTGTAACACTGAGCTCATTTACCACTGTCATCAAAACATCCGGGCGCCAGACCAGAGTGGTTTACGACCCAGGTATCACGCAGCTGACGTTCTCAACTATCCAAAACATGACCCCAAAGCAGGAGGTAAGAAAAAAAGAAAAGCACCGTCCAGAGGACACAAAAATCAGTACGTCAAAGATACGCAGTGCAGAGAAACAGAGTTGAACAGTGTTCCTTTAAACCATGATTTCAAGAGGATGCATGATGATCAGATTAGAAAGGACACAAATTAGAAGTGAAGGAATAAGGACAGACAGGCATAATTAATAACTGCGATGAATAACTGCCGGCGGTGTGACATAAAACTGTTGCAAAACAACAACAAAAATCCAGAAAGAACTCAAACATTTTTTTCAGTCTTGGCTACTTAGCGAAAAGGCAAATCACTCTTACAAATGTCCATGACTCTTAGGAACGACTCCTTCTGAGTCATATAAGAACATAACTGCTAATGAGGTTTTTTTTTTTTTTTACGGGCTTGCTTATGTTTTTTATATGTTTCATATATTCTGGCTAAACAGATGGAATCTGGCTATAATATGTTCCCATTCTCAAACCATTTCAACATGATTAAAATAGGAAATGTGTTGGCCTCTAAGGCAGAAAGGCGGGACTACTATTTACCGTAGGTCTTCCGTGTTCAAAGCGCCTTCCACTTTCATCATATTTAATCCTTTAAACAGGCCTGTGCAGTGGGGGCTGTCATTCAGTCTTAGAGGCTGAAGAACTGAAATTCTGAGCGGC
This sequence comes from Suricata suricatta, assembly GCF_006229205.1. Lineage (NCBI taxonomy): Eukaryota > Metazoa > Chordata > Mammalia > Carnivora > Herpestidae > Suricata > Suricata suricatta. Next base: position 61,740,146 of record NC_043703.1, on the reverse strand, counting down.
CAAATAACTTGCCCAGAAGCAAACAGCTATAAGGGAGTGAAGCTGGGATCGAAACCAGTCCATGCTTTTTTCCACTAACTACTCCTTTAAGGGGAAAATTCATTTATCTTGAAAAATTCATATCACATGAATTTTTCTGAAAAGGTCTCATAAATGAACTTTTCTCTACAAGTCCTCTATATTAATTCATTTTTTCAACATTCTACCAGGTTAAAAATCAGATCAGAAGTCAGCTCAGCCTTGAGACACCTGGGTGGCTCAGTCAAGTGTCCCAATCTTGATTTCTGCTTAGGTCATGATATCACTGTTTGTGAGATTGAGCCCCATAGGGAGCTGTGTGCTGACAGCATGGAGCCTGCTTGAAATTCTCTCTCTGCCCCACCTCTGCTTGTGCTTGCTCTCTCTCTCAAAATAAATTAACCTAAAAAGAAGTCAGATCAGCCTTCTGATTATAGTCTTATACTTAAAAAAATATTTTTTTACTGTTTTTATTTATTTTAGAAAGAGAGAGAGAGAGACAGCATGAACAGGGGAGGGTCAGAGAGAGAGGGAGACACAGAATCTGAAGGCAGGCTCCAGGCTCTGAGCTAGCTATCAGCACAGAGCCTGATGCGGGGCTTGAACCCACGAACCGTGAGATCGTGACCTGAGCTGAAGTCGGTCACTTAACCGACTGAGCCACCCAGGTGTCCCTATTGTCTTATATTTTTGGCTTTATTCTTTTTTAAAAAATTTTTAATATTTTATTTATTTCTGAAAGAGAGAGAGAGACACACATGGCATGAGCAGGGGAGGGTCAGAGAGAGAAGGAGACACAGTATCTGAAGACAGGCTCCAGGCTTTGAGTTAGATTTCAGCACAGAGCCTGACGTGGGGCTTGAACCCACATCTGTGAGATCATGATCTGAGCTGAAGCTGACGCTCAACTGACTGAGCCACCCAGGTGCCCCTATTTTTGGCTTTATTCTAAAACACATTTGATATGTTATTAATCAGTATTGTTTAAAAAATGGCCCTTTCTTAAAAGAAGACCTGCAAAGGAGGTTTTCTCTCTTCTGTTATGAAACAAAGGCAAGAATAGACAGTAAGGTCACAAAACATTTGACTTCTCAACTCTGGGGCAGAAATATTTCTCCCAAGATAAAGAATCATAATATCAAGATCTGAAAGAACTCTTCTCTAATGTTTGTGTAGATAAATCACCCCATAACTGGAAGGTTCACTGGAAGGTCTTTCCTCAGTGTTACTACCTAATAAGAGAATGTTCTAAGATAAATCTGTGATAAATCTCTCAACTATAATCTCCTTGAGGGCAAGGGGGTTGCATTAATTATATCATCCAAAGGGGTAGCTTGGGGTGGTAAGAGGGGATAAATTCTTCTCCCTAATTAACAGTCTATTTCCCAAGTCCTTAACTACCAGGAAATTTCAATAAAATCTACAGATTTATTCAAGATGATGTTCATATAGCCAATTTATCTTAATTGCCCTTTCTCTCTTAAGGACATCATTGATACAGTCAGTCGAACACAGTTCATTCCTGAGAGAGGATCTAAAACATTAAACACATTAAATTTAAAATTAGTGCCAGATTATTATTCTAGTGGAGCATACTAAGAAATGGTTAAGAGCACCTAAAACAAAAGAATAATTAGAATAGCCAGTTGAACTTCCTAGGGTTCCTTAAGTACATTATATCTAAAATGGCAAGCCACTGAGACTGATGTGTAACTATTTTTAAAATTTATTTAAAATATTTATTTATTTTGAGAGAGAGAGAGAGAGAGTGAGCACGAGCACACACAAGCTCGAGTGGGGGAGGAGCAGAGACAGAGCGAGGAAGCGAACCCCAAGTAGGCTCTGCATTGTAATCACAGAGCCTGATGCAGCGCTCACTCTCAAGAATGGTGAGTTCATACCCTGAGCTGAAATCAAGAGATGGACACTTAACTGACTGAGCCACCTCGGCACCCCATATTTTTTGTTTTTATAATGGTGATAATATTGAAAAACTTCAAGAAGAATCTTTAAGAGAGAGACTAACCTATTCTTCTCAATAGTACGGTGGCCATATCTTAAGAAATATTATGTCCCACAGGCTTTTAAAGAGAATTGCCTTTTCCTACAGTCACTGTAAGCCACTGAATTGGGGTTTAAGAAGGCCTCATACAAGATTGGGAATAATACCACTCTGAAATAACCAAACCAAAACAGATTTTAGGAAAAAAATAACTAGAGCTCTTTAATTTTCATCTATCAGGGCATTTCATTCTTTAAATGATGACCTTTAACATGATTTTTTTCTGGGAGATGGTTCAGCCATATTCCTTTAGAGAATAAGGCCACAGTTCTCCCCAGGTTATTGCTGGCCAGTATATACAGAAACATGATGGCAGGTTCCCTTTAAGAGGTCAAAAATTAGCAGTAAGATTTCTTCCTTTCTTCCCTCTCGTCCGCTTTCCTTTCTCTCCATGCCTCTTTCTATCCTCTCTCTTTCTTTCCTTCCCCTTCCCTCTTTCTTTTCCTCCCTCCCTTTGTGTAACCATTTCATGGATGGAAGATACGTGATATGCTTAAGGATTATGTTTATCTTAATTCTTAATTTCATCCTAAGTTTGTGGCACAATTTTTGAAGCCAAGAACATGCTAAATAAATATTTGTTGAATAAATAAATCTGCACAATACTGCTCTGGGCCAAACATTGAGGTAGACACTGAAGTTGCAAAATTCCTGTCCCATAGGTTCATCTGGAGTGTACAAAGATGCATTTAGGCAAGCAGACAGAATTGGATCTGTGATTATACAGAATGGGGTACTTTTTGCTAAAGCAGTACTAGAGGCATTGACCAAGCTATAACTTAAAACGGATATGTGCATGGTCTGCCATTGTTGCCATGGTCCCACTGCTGTTCATGGCCCTGAACTGAGTTGGTTCTTCTCCCGTTCTAGAATGAATGCAGAAAGCCCTCTTCTCATGAAAAGAGGCCCTTAAGTAGGCTGAGTGAGCAGCCAAGCTGGCTGCATTTCCTCTGGAGCTGCCCGACACCGCCCCGTCACTTCAGCACTGGCCACGTGGACCTTTCTCTGTCCACGGCACTTGCCCAGCACCATCGAGAGTCACATTCCAGAACGTTCCTGGGAGTACCCTGGGTCTACCCAATTTGGGTCTTGGTTCAGCTCATAGTGGCCGCTCAGTTTTCCTGCCATTCTCCTGTGCTAGCCTGCTACGTGAGGGGACACAGGCTTCTAAATGACTTCTAGCAACTTGGAAAAATTTTCTCTTTTGGTTCTCATTTTTTCCTATAACTTGCAAATTATTTTTTTCTCAAGAGCGATTAGATCTGAAAGGAAAGAAAACATGAGTCATGGGTGAAAGAGACGTGTCCAAAGAGAGGTGACACGGTCATTGTTCAGATTAGATTAGAAGAGATTTCTTCACTGGACTGAAAATTTGGAAGAAACAGACTCTCATCTTTTTCAATGCTGACAGGCTCTGAGTTCTCAGAGTTTATGGTACTGTTCTTGAGAATCCAAGAGCATAATTTCAAGAACAGGAAACATGATGGCTTCTTAATCAAATTAAATAGCAAAATGAAAGCAATAATTACTCAAATTTACTTGGTAAATTAGCAAGACAAATTAATTGAAACACTACTTTTGATCATAAGGATATAATTAGAAAAGTCTGGTGGATGAAAATATCTTTGAGGCATGAATTAAATCATTTGGACAACCTGATTATAAAGACCTTATGCTTCATGTGTAAATCCCAACTTACTGTTATGAAATGCAAAAGAAAGAATAAAAGATTAATCAGCAAATATTCATTAAAAATGTCCTGTACAAATGACATGAATAATAACAGCAAACATCCACTGAGTTTTTATTATGTGAAGACGTTGTGTTACATTCCATATTATTCTTATCACTGCACTGTTTTTTCTCTGAAAAAGTCATATGTAAGTTCACCGTTGTTAACACTCACAGCAGAAGCCGTTACTGACCCTTTTTCTGCAACCACAGACTTCATGATGGGAGCAGCACAGGGCACCAAGTCCAACAACAAAAGAGACAGACGGAGATGCCTTTTCGTTTGTAGCTTCATCTTTCACTAACCAATGCCATTACTTCTCAGTAAAATTTGGTTCCATAAAACTCTGAACACATCCAGGCTCAGCCACGAGAAGCCATTTTGTACACAGTAAGCCCTGACAGCTCTTACCCATTCAAGTTGGCCCAGTTAGACTGAGAAGGAGACTGTTATTCCATTACTGGGACTGGGGAGAAACGCTCCCTCTCTTATGTGACTTGAACAAGCTACAAATGCCAAATGTAATCATCTATGAGAAGAGGACCAGCCTCAAGGTGAAGCCAAACTTAAGACAGTGGGACCAAGGGTGGAGAAGAACCCTCAAGTGGCAGAGGTCTCTGGTTCGGGAAAAACCTGGGCCCTGGACAACATCTTTGAGTGCCTGGATCAGTCAAGTCTGCAGCTCACCTTGGCTCTGGCCTTGCTGTAATAAGAAACGGTAAATATTTTCTTTGTGTACACTCCCTAGAATCAGCTCTCTGTACCCTAAAGCTAAGGCCCCCTAAATTTATATAAAACAAAATGAACATTAAACTACATTCTAGCAAAGTACAAAAAACTAATTTTCTGGGGCGCTTGGGTGGCTCAGTTGGTTAAAGCCTCTGACTTCGGCTCAGGTCATGATCTCAAGTTCGTGGGTTAGAACCCCACATCGGGCTCTGTGCTTGACAGCTCTGAGCCTGGAGCCTGCTTCCGATTCTGTGTCTCCCTCTCTTTCGGCCCCTCCCGCTCTCATGCTCTGTCTCTCTGTGTATCAAAAATAAATAAAACATTAAAATTTTTCTTAAAAGTAAATAAACATTTTTAAAAAACTATCTTTCTCTACAGAGGACAAACCGAAGGTTGACAGAGGGAAAGAGGTAGAAATGGACAAAATGGGTAAAGGGGAGTGGGACATACAGGCTTCCAGTTATGGGATGAGTAAGACAGGAATGAAAGGCACAGCGTGGGGAATATAGTCAGTGACTAACAGTATTGTATAGTGGCCTATGGTAACTACCCTTGCGGTGAGCATAGAATAGAGACGTTGAATCACTCTGCTGTGGATGTGAAACGAATGTGACATTGTGTGTCTACTGTGCCCAATAAAAATTTTAAAAAATTAATTTTCTTTATAAATTGAGGTAATTTTGTTTCAAAGTATGGCTGCCACCCCCTTGCACCTGAATCACCTCAGATACTCATTTAAAACACAAACAAAAGGGGCACCTGGGTGGCTCAGTCCGTTGAGTGTCCGACTTCAGCTCAGGTCATGATCTCATGGTTTGTGAGTTCAAGCCTGGCATCAGGGTCTGCGCTGACAGCTTGGAGCCTGGAGCCTGCTTCAGATTCTCTGTCTCCCTGACTTTCTGCCCCTCCCCTGTTGCTTGCTCTCTCTCTCCCTCTCTCTCTCTCAAAAACAAACACTTAAAACAATTTTTTAAATAAAAATTAAATAAAACACGAATGAAAGAAACAAGTCGACCTCTGATTCTAATGCAAAAGGATGAAAGCCACTGTCAAGGTGAGCTGTACAATTTTAGCTCCGTAATTTAGAAATTCATTATGCAGCCTGCTTGTACTCTGGTTTCCTTGTTGCAAAAATATGTGTATTCAAACACGCTCCTTGCTTCTTCATAAAAAAGATGATCCAAAGGTAAACAATAGCAATCTTCGATTTGCAATAGCGGGTATTTTTGTGAAATTGCTCCAAAGCTTCGCACTTAATTCTTGAGAAATAATCAATAGCCTTATGAGACTGTTTACAAGGCAAACACAGAAATTCTCACCAAATCTCCTTGCTAAAGAAAAAAGACATTTTATTTTCTTTAATGTTTACTTATTTATTTTTGAGAGTGACAGAGAGAGAGGCAGAGAGAGAGGGAGAGAGAAAAATCTCAAGCAGACTCTGCTGTCAACACAGAGCCTCACTCCGGGCCATGAACCATGGGATCATGACCTGAGCTGAAATCAAGAGTTGGACACTTAACCAACTAAGCCACCCAGGCAGCCAGGCAAAAGGCATTTTTTAGACTCTATTAGACTCCTACCACATTACCTGAAAACTACAAATGTGAGTTTTTTATAAAATCTGTTTCCTGCCGAACTACTACTTACATGTTTGGATTCCATTCACATACTCTTTCCCCGGGAGGCTCTTCCTACCCCTTCCCTGCCTGCATTCCTACCTCTTCCAGTGTGCCTCTGGGTCTCTTCCCTCCCTCTTCTCCTTGCCATCCCGGCAACCTACAACACACCCACACTCACTGGTTACCTACCTCAACACTTTACAGCCTTGAAGGTTCAGCTAAAAATACTACTTCCTTAGGGAGCCTTCAGGAGAGGTCAAGTCCCCTTGACTTGCGATACAACAACTAAATATAATACCAGTTAGGGTACATTCAGCTAGCAGTAAGAGAAAGGATGTCTTGGGACGCCTGGGTGGCTCAGCTGGTTAAGCGTCAGACTCCTGGTTTCGGCCCATGTCATGAACTCAAAGTTCATGAGATCTAGCCTTGTGTTCGGCTCTGCGCTGACATCATGGAGTCTACCTGACATTCTCTCTCTCCCTCTTTCTCTGCCCCTTCCCTACTTGTTATCTCTCTCTCAAAATAAGTAAACATTAAAAAAAAGAGAGAGAGAGAGAGGGAGAAAGGATGCCTTTAAAATTACCTACTAAGGAAACAGATTATTATGTATCGTCAAGGTTGAAAATTCATAGGGAAGTCCTGCCTCAGGGGTGGCTGAACCCCAGTGGGGTCCTCTGCCCACCCTTTCCCCCTGGAAGCCCTTCCCTCCCATCCCACTTGGTCAGAGTTGGCTGCCAGAGGGAGCGGGGAGCATGGCTTCGGATGCCTTTCTCTTAGGCATATGATCCCTTCTTCCCCCGAAGCCCCTGGAAACACCTCCTGCAGTATCACTGGTCCAAATGGGCTTAAGTCGCCCCATCCCAAGCTGGTGTTAAGAGGTAAGATGACCAAGATTCGGTTAGACTACTTGCCACCTAATTCAAACACTGCACAACACGGAGAGTGTAGTGCGTGTATAAGCTTCCTAGGATAGCTGAACAGGACTGCTCAGTGCAGTCCGTGTCCTCCGTCCTGGCCTGCTGTTTGGGGGGCCCATGGGATCAGTAGATGAGCAGATGTAAAACGAGCCTACCGCTGGAGTGCCGGGGTCTCTGGCTGAGTTCAGGGGTCCTCAGACTATAGCCCCACCACCTGTTTTTGAACATAAAATTTGGTGGGAACACAGTCACACCCGTTTGTACATGGAGTGTCTCTCATGCTACAGTTGCAGAGCTGAATAGTTGCCCCACAGACCGCATGGCTCCCACAGCTGAAAACAGTCACGAGCTGGCTTCTCCCCGAGACGCTGCCCAGCCTCTGGCTTAGAATGACCACCTAGAATGGAGGGACAGAGGCCAGGCAAAGGCCATGTCCACTGTGGCGCCCGGCACTCTTCCTTCCTAGCATACGGACAGTGTATATTATCCTCTTGAACATCTGGCTCTTCTGGTAGATGTTGGGTCCTGAGGGCAATGAATAGGGTCTTTCAAATGCCTTGCTGATGCCGTATCCCCGACACCTAGCACAGGGCCTGGCACGCAGTGAGCACTTCGGAAATCTTTGCTGGCCGGAGAATTGAACGAATGCACTCCTTACATCATCTTCCATAGAAACACAAAAGGATGGTCTCTTGAGTGACCCACACCCCACCATAAGGAGAGCATGAGCCTTGATAACATGAACATTTCCCAATCGTCAGGGGGAAGATGTGTCCACACAGTCTGCTTTGAGAGGCAGAGGCATGAGCTTGGCTTCTCAGAAGTCGTAGAGGCAGTGTGGCTATGGCAACCATGCACACCAACAGCAACACGGGCCCCAGGGCCATCCTCACTGCCAATGCTCCCCCTCACACGCACGCTGTGGCTCCCAGCTGCAGTCCTAGGCTCTCCCAAGTAAGCACCATAATCACGACTTCACTCCTTCACTCAAGTGCAGTCTCCATCAGCGTACAAGGAAACAGTAGCAATGTTTTAAAGACAGAACGCAGAGGCAGTTCTGTAGCATCTAGAACTCACTTTATCTGTAGATGACTCCAGAGTCCATTTCCTCCTCATCATCCAACTGTGAGAAATTTAAAAAAAAATTTGTGGTGGCAAAAAATTTAAAACCACAGTAGAGTTTTTAAATTGGTAAAATGACTTTAAACTTTGGGTTTAATAACTCAATGTAAGAAATTATTACCATGAGTAAAGAGGCAAGTTTTTTTTTTTTAAGTTTGACATTCAAATGTTTAATCCACAATGCTGGGAAGATATAAACTACTGAGATGCAGTAATGAAAACTACAAAAACAGAATACAGGTTTCATCAGAACCTGCTAATTAGTATAGCAAAGTACACCGGCAAGAGATCAGCAAGAACAGTATTCTAATCAAGTGGAGGCGTGTGTGAAATGGCCACGAACGCCCCAAACCTCAGAGAAAGAAAAATGCCAAACGCTGTATTAAAATACCTCCTTGGACACAGTCTGCTTTCCAAAAAAAAAAAAAAAAAAGGCAAAAAACAGAAAAACAAACGAAAACCAAGCCAACACTCAACTTTGTGCCAGCAGTTTCCTCTGCATTTATGGCAATCACAAACCAATCCAGACTTCTGAATGCCAATAAGGAGGAAAGAAAGGGTCAGAAATCCCATCTTTTTTAACCATGCAAATTAGTAGTATTTAATGTACCAACTTTCCCAGCAAATGAACTAGTATTATTTTGAGGGAAGCAGAGTGTTTGTCATCCAATGAGGCAAACAGATCATGCTTCATTTTCAAATCCACAGAACCCTGATATGGTATCACATCGGTCCATTTTCCTCAGTATCTGACAAATATTTTTCAGAGAAGTTCTACCACACAATTTTTAAATGACGATTTGGGATATAATCATAGTACAGGCACTGGACCAACTCCCTCAGATACTTATTCTTAGAGCGGAGTGTTTCATGTGAGAAGCGAATGTTTAAGTTAGTACCTCACTGTGGAATCATCATCAAAAACAGAATCTATCCTTATATTAGGGGAAAGTACATTTGCTATGATCTGGCAATAATCTTTGATGTAGGGACACCGATTCCAGAAAAACATCCTCAGGAAATAATTGGGTAAAGAAAAGGCTCACTTTCAGTAAGACTTTCATTATGACACGCCTTAGAATAACAGAAGCCGAGATAGACATAATACCTAACTAGCAAGAAATAAGGAAGTGCTGGAGTGAACGTTAGGTTTATCACCTAGGGGGAATGCAGTCCAATTAGTACAAGTTATAATTATGCAAACCATATGTTACTATGCAACCTTTTTAATGGATTGCTAAGCGGATCACACTATAGCCACAAATGAAAAAATCTGAAGTTTCCTGATTCGTACATAGAAAACAGTCATGAGGTGCCGTCAGCAGTGTGTGAATTTCCAACTACTCAGTCACATCTCTTCCTGCTTCCCCATCTCTGTGGTCTCCTGATGGACTCCTCTCATTCCTCCCCGATGCCCTCGCTCTGCTGTTTCCTGGCTCACAAGATCTTCTGCTTGCTGCCAGATAGCCCACATGCATCACTGTGTTCAAGACCCAGCACTTCCACAACCACAGAGCCGTCTATTGCTCTGGAGTGAGACCGCTCTGGATTTCTTAGCTCTTAATGGTTTTGTCTGCCTCCTCTTCTTAGGCAGACAGTAAATTCCACAGAGTTCCTTTTAGCACATGCAATAAGTAATTAATACCTGATTCTGAATGATTTGATCAATGCATATAAACTCTTCAGAGCAGGGGCTATTTCTTAGCTTTGTATCCACAATACTTGCCACAGTTCAGGCAATAATTTCACTCAACACATGGATAAGCGCATATCTGTGTATTGTAGCTGTGGTACGGGGCATGGCTTTCTCCTTTATTTCTCTTCCACTCTCTGCTTCTATGGAAAGTCAGATTCGATTCTTTTCTAAAAGGAGTGTCATCGAAGAAGGACACTTACCCAGGTCAAACTGGCCAGAAACGTAGCCACAAGTCTGCCGGACTTCCTCGCTGTCCCAGCCCAAGGGGTAGAGGGCACAGCCAGCTCCGATCAACAAGCCTGAAAAGAGAAGAGCCAAGAGGGTTTTACTCTGCTCCTCTGCATCTCTAGGTAAAGTCAGGAGCATGGAGGGGGCGGGGAATCGATATTAGCAACATCACAAAAGAGCATGGTGTCTGCTGATTGGAAAACACCAGCCACCACTCCTTAAAGCAATCTGACGTCTGTTTGATTCCATGAACAATTTCAAGTCTGTTTAAAAGGGAAAAAAAGCCCCAAAAACAAAACAACAACAAAACCCTGATAGCTCAGTTTGGTTCCAACTTTGCCTTTTAAAGCATTAAAAGCCTTGCAAATCCTGTTTAGGAAATACATTTCAGAAGCTTTTTTAAATCACTCTTGTAAAAATCCCACCAATTCCACCATCCATTCATGTAAACAAGTAAATCAAGAGCAAGCAAAAGTGCCTGATAGGTTAAGCTGCATCATACATTAGATGTTCCCCCCCCCAATTTAAGAATCCCTATAGAATGTTTCAGCACCATCCAATTTTACCTAGGAGCGGAGAGAGCTAGAGATTCTCATGAACCGCGTTGGCACGCCGATTGGACCTATTAACTCTACACCGGCTGTTATATTCTACTGGCTGTTAGAACTCTGTTGAAAAGTTGAGACTCGGGGGGTGGTCATTCATCTCAGAAATAATCTAGAAGACAGATACTTATACAGTCATCCAAGTCTTCCTTGTAGCTAAGACCAATCGTTTTGATGATTGCGCTGAAGAAGGTGGCAGTTTTATTTTAATATAAATGAAGTTATCACGGGCGGGCACTCTGAGCCGACAGCTTTTGGTTGGCGCGTCTTCGGTTTTGCATCAAAGGCTAATATGGTTTGACAGGAAGCTGGATGAGACTGAAGCCCTCACCACCAGAATCTGAGGGCGAATCTGAAAGCACCATCCGGTCACATCAGTCAGCGAAGACTGGCATCGCCTGTAAGTCTCACGGGTGTGCCGAGCCAGTACAACCACCACATACATACATGGTCTGATTGGTGAGAACAGCAGCCCTGTCTGAGAATGTGGGTGTAAGGCGGTAGATGAGGGAGCCCCTTAAATGAGAAAATCCATTCACGTGGTAACATAGAGGTGGGATGACGGGGCCCCAAATGCTTCTCGAAGAGACTTGCAAGAATTTCTGTATTTGAGTCCCTTTCTGTTCCCCTTTAGCTGTCCTTCTTGCACTCCTGGTAGATGACCTGAGCAGTTATAACCCATCCACACAGTCTGCTGACAGTTACCTAAGGAGGACCTGCTTTCCAAACCCTCCCCAACCTCTTCACTGGGCTGTGTGGACAGACATCCCCCATGAACTGACACAAGTTTCTCCCCCTGGTGTCCCTCCCCACAGTCTGTCCCTCGGTCAACAGTAAAACCACCATTTCATGCTGAGGGCCTGCGATCCAAAGGAAAGCCTACAAAGAATCACTGAAACTGCAAATCACTAATTCCAGGATGCCTTCTATGCAGTCGGATCAATATGAATTGTGTCGAGGCTGAAGAATAACTCAGAAAGCGACAGTAAGGTTTTGCCGACAAAGCCAAGGTCACGGTGACTGCTTTCCTTAGGGCGGTATCTTCTGTAGCCTCTGAAGACAACTCTCAGCGAGCGTTAAGCCAGCACCAGGTAAAGAGATAATTAATGAGACCAAAGTTTGTGTGAAGTGAGTTTCAGGAATGTTTAATGTGGTATCATTTCCATGATACTCAGTTCTTAAATTAATAAAGAACGCTATTGTTTGAGAACTTGTGAGCAATTTTTTAATGACGACAAATGCAGAAAGAGAAACTTTTCAAATGTAAAAGCAAAAAAAATAGTAACATTTAAATCATCAGCTTTCTCTTTTTCTGATAGGCAAACAAATGATAAATAGCCTCGTTGGCTAATGTCCTTTGCAGGCGGCAGGGAAATGTGTCATGGATCCACGAAAGTGCCTGTTTTGATTTGCATGATGCCAGGCACTTTGGGAAACTAACTAGAGAGGATTTTATATGTGGAGCAAATTGGTGTGTGGTTTTCTAGAATGGTTGGCAGGCAGGGTTCTTTTGAGCTGTCTTTGTGACACTATGAAATACAGATTCAACCATTTAAGTTAAGAATAATTTCATACATAGAAATTTATGTAATGTGCATGATATGAGAAAATGCCATGGGCATAGCTCACATTAGAAACAGAAGTGTTTGGAGTGCCTGGGTGGCTCAGTCTGTCAGGTATCCGACTCTTGATTTCGGCTCGGGTCATGATCTCAGGATTCATGGGATTCTCCCTCTCTCTGCCCCTCCCCTGCTTGCCCTCACCCACTCCCTCTCTCGAAATAAATAAACAAACATTTAAAAAAAAGTGTTCAGGTGATGGCGACTAGCTTATCTGGGTTTTTGTATTTATATTTATGTAGTTTTCATATGTTTTGTCATCTGCTAAGGTTTGCTAACAGTAAAAATACTGCAGATTATAAAGGTTTGAGAAACATTGCTGAGAGAAAAATGTATGTTGCAAACCAATCAGTCTAATTGGTTCTTGCAGGTTTAGGTTCCATGGGTAAACATCAGTGGCCCCCCACTACCTTTCTGCTCGTTGTTAGATTAAATTCAGCCAAATATACAATGATGTTTCTTAGTCAGCTGGCACAAAAAGCAGTCGGATGACCCATTCTGCAAGCGCAGTGAAACCCTCTTCCCCAAATCCATCACCTAGTCATGCGAGCAAGGATCTTCATCACGCCACAAATACAACAAATCTTCAACCGGCAGGTTTAGGACACTTTAGGTCAGATCAGGTAATATCTTTCATTTAAAGGAATGAGAGAGGGGGCACCAGACCGAAGAGAGTTTAGACTTGTACTGCCCAGTGCGGTAGCCATGAACCACGTGCTGTGAGTTTAAATTTAAGTTTATTAAAATTGAACTAAAAAATCATTCCTTCGATTGAAGTGGTCACATTTCAAGTGCCTGAGGGCCACAGGGCATTGCTGGTTACCACACCGCACAGGGCACAGGTAGAATATTTTCACAACTGCAGCAAGTGCTATTGAAGAAGGCTAGTCTAGACCCAAGAGACTACCTCAAAAGGATGCAGGGCAAGACAGATCCTTATACCCTAAACCTAATACTGCCTGTTAATCAAAATCATCCCTGCTCTTTTAGATTCTCCTTTTCTAGGTGGCGCTAGCGATCAAGAAACTACATTTCAAACTCTTCTCCTGGCAGAGATTCTGGTTCATGTTCTCTCAACGAGAAGCCCTTGTGTGGGATTCAGAAGGTAAAAGAGAAAAATAAACCAGTTCCCCATTGGCAGCTAATTAGAGGCATGCCTTTTTGTAGACTGTAGACATAAGATTTGGGGAGTAGCTGTCAGGCAGCCTCCTCAACTTTGCCCACTGAGGGCAGATCATTAGCTATAGCTTCTTTCTAGCCCTGCACTTCCTGATTTCCTGACTTCTTCTCTGACCTTCAACCTAAGAGGTCTGTGAAACTTTAAATCCCTGGACGACATCCCTCTCTACTTGAAATACCTACAGTGGTTTCTTTTATTGGTCAGGCTCTGGCTGGTGCACGCCCAGCTCATGCTGATCCAGGTCTTTCTATGTTACCCTATTACTTGCACGTCAATTAAAAATTCTCTCTAAAAAAATGTTCTCTCTAGTACAACTTATACTGATTAATAGCCTCAGTAAGTATAGATTGATATTAGAAGGCTTCGTGTTAACCCTCTGTGGTGTGGTCTCTGGTTAAGCAATTTATGCTAATTAATCTTTCCTGGAGTGTGAATTTCTGAAGTGAATACTACAAATGTTAACCAATTGCCCTTAGCGTGTTGATTGGAGCCAGTGTTTTATTGTCCACACTTAAGTACTATATTGTGAAGTAAAGTTAGAGACAATTTAACATACAGGTAAGAACATCTTTTTTTACCATTAAAGTATTACCCACATACAACATCTTATGAGTTTCAGGTGTACATCACAGAGATTTGATATTTTTATACATTATAAAATGATTTTCCTGATAAGTCTAGTTACCATCTATAACCATATGGTTATTACAGTATTATTGACTATATTCTCTATGCTGTACATTACATCCTCATGACTGACTTATAACAGAAAGGTTATACCTTTTAATCCACTCCACCTACTTTGCCCAACCTCTTCCCCTCCCTCTCTGGTAATCAACAATCTGCTTCTTAGATCTGTGAATCTGTTTCTGTTTTGTTTTGTTGGTTCATTTGTTTTTTTTTAGATTCCATATATAACAAAATCGTATGATATTTGTCTCTCCCTGACTTCACCTAGCATTATAACATTAGGTCCATCCATGTTGTTGCAAATGACAAGAATTCATTCTTTTTCATGGCTGAGTAATCTTCCATTATATATATCTCACATCTTCTTTATCTATCCATCTATTAATGGACACTGAGGTTGTGTCTATATCTTGGCTACTATACATAGTGCAGCAGTAAACATAGGGGTACACATATTTTTTTAATTAGTGTTTTCATTTTCTTCAGATAAATACCCAGAAATGGAATTGCTAGATTGTATGCTCATTCTACTTTTAATTTTTTGAGAACTTCCATACTGTTTTCCACAATGGCGGCACTAATTTTTTATTCCCACCAACAGGGCACAAGTGTTCCATTTTTTCCACATCCATGCCAACGTTTATTATTTTTTTCTCCTTTTGATAACAGCCCTTCTGACTGGTCTGAGGTGATGTCTCATGTGGTTTGGGTTTGCATTTCCCTGATGACTAGTGAGCTTGACATCTTTTCATGTTCCTGTTAGCCATCTATATATGTTCTTTGGGAAAATGTCTATTTAAGTCCTCTGCCCATTATTTTGGTTGGGTGGTTTGTTTTTGTTTTAAGTAGACTCCATGCCCAAGATGGAGTTTGAACTCATGACTCTGAGATCTAGAGTTGCAGGCTCTACCGACTGAGCCAGCCAGGAGCCCTGGTCTTTTGTTTTGCTTTTTACATTAAATTGTGTAAGTTCTTTACATAACTTTGGATATTAACTCCTTATTGGGTATATCATCTTCTCCAATGCCACAGGTTGCCTTTTCATTTTGGTGATGGGTTTCCTTTGCTGGGCAGAAGCTTTTTAGTTTGATAAAATCTCATTTGTTTATTTTTTGTTACCTTTGCCTGAGGAGACCAGTCCAAAAAATATTGCCAAGACCAACGTGAAAAAGCATCTATGCTTTCTTCATAAAATCTGCAAATTTTATGGTTTCAGGTCTTACATTCAAGCCTTCAATCTATTTTGAGTTTATTTTTATGTAAAGTGTAAGACAGTGATTCAGTTCATTCTCTTACAGTTTTCCCAGCACATTTATTGAAGAGACTGTCCTTTCCCCGTTGTATGTTCTTGCTACCTTTGTCACAGATTAATTGACCATATATGCATGGATTTCTTTGCAATATTATGGGAAAGTGAGGAGAGTGGGTATCTTTGTCTTGTTCCAGATGTTAGAGGAAACTTCCATCCAGCCTTTCATCACTGACTACAATGTTAGTTGTGGGTTTATCATATATGCCCTTTATCACATTGAGGTATGGTCCTTCTATACCCATTTTGTTGAGAGGTTTTGTTTCTAGTCCAAAATTAAAGTTCAGGGGCGCCTGGGTGGCTCAGTCAGTTGGGCGTCTGGCTTTGGCTCAGGTCATGATCTCACGGTTTCTGGGTTCGAGCCCCGCGTCGGGCTCTGTGCTGACAGCTAGGAGCCTGGAGCCTGCTTCAGATTCCGTGTCTCCCTCTCTCCCTGACTCTTCCCTGCTCTCTCTGTCTCTCAAAAATTAAAAAATAAAAAATAATAAAAAAAAAGAAAATGGAAGTTTAATTTTGTCAAATGCTTTTTCTGCATCTTTTGAGATGATCATATGGTTTTTATCCTTGGTTTTGTTAATGTGATATATCGCATTAATGTGGTATACAACACTGATTTGCAGATGTAAACCTGCTGTGCATTCCTAGAATAAATCCCACTTGATTATGGCATACAATCCTTCTAATATATTGTTGAATGCAGTTTGCTAATAATTTGCTGAAGGTTTTTGCATCTATGTTCTTTGGGAATATTGACTTATAGTTTTCTTTTTTGTGTGGTGTCAATGTCTGGTTTTAGTACCAGGGTAATGCTGGTCTCATAAAATGAATTTGGAAGCACTCCTTCCTCTTAAATTTTTTGGAATAATAAAGAAGGATAGGTACTAACTCTTCTTCAAATGTTTGGTAGATTGACCTGTGAAGGTATCTGATCCTGAACTTTTTTTTTGTAGAATTCTTAAGTTATTAATTCAATTTTATTACTTGCAATAGGTCTATTCAGATATTCTGTTTCTTCATAATTTTGGAAAGTTATGTGTTTCTAGGAATTTATCCATGTCTGGTTTAATGGTGATAACTTCTTTAGTGTTTGCCTAAAGGGAACACTAGGAAACTATTTTGCCTTTAATTCTGAATGCCTTCCTGTGAATCTCTCTAGATTCATCTTATTTTGGACTCTCTGTGTCTCCTGGACCTGGATGTCTGTTTCATTCCCCAGGTTAAGGAAATTCTTAGCCATTATTCCTTCAAATATATTTTTCTGACCCTTTCTCATTGTCTTTCTGGGCCCCACTAGTGTAAATGTTAGTACACTTGATTTTGCCCTAGAGGTCTCTTAAACAATCTTTGTTTTTTTAAAAACGCTTCTCTTTTTTTCTTCCTTTCTTTCATTCATTCTTTCTTTCTTTCCTTTTTTTATGTTCTGATTGATTTCCAACATTCTGTCTTCCAGATTGTGCATCCATTTGTCTGCCTGTGATTCTCTCTAGTGTAGTTTTCATCTTAGTTATTGTATTCTTCAGTTCTGTCTGGTCCTTTCTTATATTTCTTAACCCTTTGTTGAAGTTCTCATTGAGTCCCTCCATTCTTTTCCCCTAGTTTGGTGACTGTCTTTATGGCTGTTCCTTTGAACTCTTCATCAGGTGAGTCACTTAACTCCATTTCATGAAGGTTTGATTCTGGGGTTTTATCTTGTTCTTTTGTTTGGCACATACTCCTTTGTCTCACTTTGTTTGACTTTCTGTATTGTATTTGTCCCTATGAATTAGGCAGAACAGCTACCCCTCCAGGTCCTAAAGGAGTACCCTTGGGTCAGAACATCCCCCATGTAGACCGCATGTGCCTAGTAGCTTCGGCAGGCTGGTTGCAGATGAAGGTGGGTGCGGGAGGGGTCCCTGGGAGAGACAGCGGGGTCCCCTGGACCGGAGGGCTGGAGCTCGAGAGAGCACAAGGACCACCTTGATTGGGTGGCTGAGGCTGGGGTGGGAACGGGACTAGGGGCCTCTGGCATGCCACACCAGTGCCGCCTCGGGGGAATGGCTGGAGCTGGTATGAGCCAGGGGCCCATTGCATGATAGACTAGCAGGCCAGCTACCGTCCCTGGACCCTGCTTCTGCCCACACTCTCAGGTGAAGGAAGGGATATAAAAAATGATGCTCACTGATCCTCCAACCCCAGAGAGAGTTCTAGCAGTTCCTCACCTGTTTGGTGGAAACTAGAAGGTTAATAAATGGATTTCCTTCACTTATCGTCTGGTTGCTTTTTAAAGCTGTAGTTTTTGCTGTGCCTGTAGGTGGGAGAGTCTGCTCACAGGCCCCTCGGTGAAGTCCCTCCTTACTGCAGGCCAGGGAACCGGGGGTGGGGTTTCTGCCACTGCGGTGTCTCTGTGTCTCCTACTCTTCCATACGTGGCCTACCATTTGTTGTGCAGAAGTTGCGCGATCAGCCTCCGGTTCTTCCTGAGGGGGAACTGCTCCATGTGTAGGTGCGGCTTCTGTGTGTCTGTAGCAGAAAGTGAGTTCAGGGTCTTCCTACGCTGCCATCTCCGACCTGCCCCTTAGAACATCTTTCTAATGGATGAAATCAGCCATTTTTCAGTTTTAGCTGTGTTAAACCTCAGACCACGTTGGAGAAATCAATGCTCCATGAAAGTGTAGTTCAAAAATCCCCAAATTAGAAACCTCTTAGTTGTTATTGTCTTCTGAAATGGGGTCAGAGAATATTCTGGAACTTAAGGTTGTCGCCCAAATGATATCTGAGTGACCTAATAGGTTTTAATAGCTCTAGTTGCCTAATTCACTCCTGGGGAGCAAACGGCTCAATTAGATTCTCTGGCTCACAAACTTTTATACACTTTACAAGGATTTTCTTTATTGGATTGATAAATCTGGTGGTTTATAAACTTCAAGGGCTTAATTATATGGTATTTTAACCAAATTCCTTTGTCACTGCCATCAAAGAAATCATGAGAAAATAGTCACATTATTACATCTTTTTTGGGGGGAGGGGGAATCTGTGTCTGTAGGAATGGAAGTGAGGAAAGATGCTGCGCAGCAAGGCCACAATCCGAGGGAGATGGTGACAGAGGTGGGTGGCCAGAGGAGGTCTGAGATCATTCATTTGCAGCTACAGGCTCATTTGCAATTAAGAAGCAATCTATTTTAGCAATCTGAAAGGCTTTGCAACTTTTAAGGGGTCGTGAGTAAATCACAAATTCGTGTACATTAGCTCACTCTTTAGTCTGGACCTGGCACCTCGCTGATCAAGGGACAACAGACCATGAAGAAGGTCAGCTGGGAGGAAGTCTTGGAAATTTAGAGAGATATTGCTTTCTAAGAAGAATGAAAATAATAGTAATCCAAGAGATGGCTCAATAATTCTTAAAATGAAAAAAAAATGCAAGTTGAAGAATGCACTCACTATTAGGCCATGCCAACCTGAATTCCCTAGGGTTTGGGTCTCACCCTGTTCAAGACAATTAAAATAAAGAGTCAGGTTGTGGAATGACCTCCAAGGAGAAGCTGCTGTTCCTGGAGAAGAGACAATACAGAAAAACAGCAACGATGCACTGAGGAACTGGGCAGCGACGCTGTGTTTTATAAAACAGATCTGCATTTATCCTGAAACGGACTCTTGTTCTTAAGTCTTAGCCTGCATACACTCTGCCTGCCCACAAAACACCTTTGGGAGAGTCCCCAGTGGAAACCCTATTCGTTTTCACACGTTGCTGGAAATGTCTGCCATGATACTAATTATTTCTTAGAATTCAAGTGTGAAGTCTGAAGTTTATAGAGAGCTCAGTGGTCAAAGTAAGTAAGAACCAGATGCTGGGAATTTTCCCCTCTGCAAGGCTCTTTCTATTCAAAGTCGGTACTTAAACACTTAGCCAGGGGAGTATTAACATAACAATTCAGCTCCTGCCAAGAAGGCAAAACAAACCTCTAGTCAGCCAATGCCAATTACTCCCCACAGGTGGTAAGAATAGAGTCCTCATGTTAGACTCATAAAGCCTTATTTTTTCCAGGCGCTCCTGCAAGTTTTCATGTGATCTCACTTTTTTCCATGACTATTGCTCCATTCTTTTTCCACAGTTTATTATTTTTTTTATTCCGTGACTTTTTCCACTTATTGCCCTTTCCGTAGTCCCGCCAACGTTTCCCATCGATTTCATCTTTTATGTTTTTTTGGATACTTTTCTCCACCTTCCAGTTCCTTTATCGTCCTTTCTGTGGCGAGCACAGAGGGAAATTGTTTTCTTTACTCTTCTCACGCAAGCTGCTAGGTCTCGTAGCCCGTTATCTGGACTTCTCTTTGGATGACGCTGGCACACTTCCAAGTCTCCCTATGCTAATTTATGTACACAATACTTGTCCATTCTCACCCCTAGATAACAGCCTCTTTACAAAATGTAACAACAAAATAACTCCACTGATGGCGAGGAAGTAAGAGCAAGGGCCAGTGCTCTAACTCTTCCGACCTTGAAAGCACCAGAAGGACGAAACACAGTTGACCCTTGAACAGTGCAGGGGTCAGGAACACTGACCCCTACTGTAGTCAAAAATCCATGTGTAGCATTTGATTTCCCCAAAACGTAACTACAAAGAGCCTACTGTTGACCAGAAGCCTTACCAATAACATAAAGTCAATTAATCCAAATCTTGTATGTCATATGGATTACAGACTGTATTCTTATGGTCTAAGCTAGAGAAAAATTATTATTAAGAAAATCATAAGAAAGAGAAAATACACTTATAGTACTGTACTATATTTATTGAAAAAAGTCCATGTATAAATGGACCCAATCAGTTCAAAACTGTGTTATTCAAGGGTCAACTGCACTTAGATATTTTAGAAGAAGGAGGGTTGGGCAGGCTTAGAAACCACACCCCCTTTCAAAGTGCTTTCTGGATACAGGTAGAGAGGATGGCAGAGGCTTGTCTGGGGCAACCCCTGGGCTCCTGGATCCCAGTGCAGGGCTCTTTTCCACCTATCATGATCCCAATGCTTGGACATAAGGCCACCCCAAGGTCACACACTTGCCACCTGCTACCTGAGTTCAGCCACAGTTGTTTTGGATTTCACCAACATTGTATTTTAGTAGGTAAGACTTTCTACCTGCAAGTCCGTATTTCTCATGTTTCAAATAATTGAAAGATGTGCCAGCACTGAACTGTGCAGCTGGAACAGGGCCACATCAAGGTGGTCTCAGTAACTGTCTCTAGTGCTCTGACCAGTCCCAAAGGGCATTTCTCACTGGGAACTCTCACTTCTTTCAATATGTCTTGAATTATCTTATTTCTGAAAGTTGAATTCCTTCTCTTTGACTGACATACTCTCACTCTTTACTTTATGCTCAGGCTCCAACCATGAACATACTAGCTGTTAAGGTCTGGAAGCCTCAGCATGCAGCCTGCCCTGACCACCCCAAACAGGGAGCTGCAGGCTTTACTCCTCCCGTGAGCTCCTGCTGGGATGTGCTCGGTACCATTTCTTTGGTGATTACTACCTTGTTGTAGGTATTCATAAGTATTACATCTCCTGGAGAGCCAGAAACTCTACCAAGATGTTTACTTCCATCTGAATCACTGGCTCATGGTATTTATTTATTTAGTATTTATAAAAGCTGCAGCAGGGGCACCTGAGTGGCTCGGTCAGTTGAGCATCCGACTTTGGCTCAGGTCATGATCTCACGGTTCCTGGGTTCCAGCCCCAAGTCAGGCTCTGTGCAGACTGCTAGCTCAGAGCCTGGAGTCTGCTCCAGATTCTGTGTCTCTTTCTCTCTCTGACCCTCCCCTGTTCATGCTCTGTTGCTGTCTTTCAAAAATAAATAAATGTAAAAAAATTTTTTTTAAAGCTGCAACATAATTCTATAATACTTGTAGAATAGATAATATAAAATATATCCTTGCTTTCATTTAGCAAAGGAGGAAACTGAGGCTTAGAGAAGCAGGCTCATGCTCATGAAGCTCCTAACTAGTAGAGGTGAGCAGGGACTTGTCTCCAGGTCTGTCTGAACTCTAAGCCAATATTGCTAAACTCCACCTTCAAATGTGTCCCCAGTTCCCAAGTGTTCACGGTCCCAGTTCTGGGCTCACCTCCAAGTCCACACATGTGTGAACCCTGCATGTTAGTGGAAAAGGAAGAATGGGACAGAAGATCAGAGGGATTGAAAGTCATCATTTCTCCAGTTTGAGTCTCCTACTGCCTGTAACGGAAGGCAAGGCCTTATGAGAGCCCTACAGATTCTCCCTTCCCCGAGCACCAGGAGGGAGAGCCTGGATGCGAGCTCGGACACACAAAGCACTCTGTCCACAAAGGGCCCATCGAGGCATAAAGATGGAAACTGGACTCTTCACCATCTTCTGAGCATAACCTATCTTAACGCTAAAATATGAAATAAAAATATGATCATTTCTGAACTATCAAAATTGTTTTTACAAATGACAAGAAGACTATTTCCTTGCTGAAAACATCCGTCAGTAGAGAACGTATTTTAGGTTTTCTTAAAATGCTTTCCAAAATGGCTCCTTGATTATTATGTCTTCTCTTCCAGTTCGTGGGTTGGAAGACACAAGAAACACATATCAGAACACCTGCTTTTTCACTCAGAGCAAAAACTTCACAAGCTCATTTCAGCCATGGGTGACTTGTCATCTTTGGTCTTTCTAGAGTCCCAAGCAATCACTGGTAGAAAAAAAAAGTCGTTTCAAACAATGAAACTTCAGACATTTTGCCACGTCTATGTGACAGTTTTCCTGGTAAATTACACCAGACTAAAAGCAACATCTTTTTAACCCTAGGAGTTAAGTAACTCCAGTTCCACTATTTCATGTCTTCAGGTCTCAGTTTTCTTTATCTGTAAAATGGGGAAATATCTATCTTTTGGAGTTGTTGCAAAGATTAAATGAGAGAGTGCATCCATAGAGGTGGGCACAGTACCTCACGGTAAGAGTCCAATGAATCGTCTCTACTGTTAGGCTGTCAACTCTCTTGCTGCATGTGGAGGAGGCTGGAGAATTTGGTTCAAGCCAATGAGTGTTTGTACACCACCACCTGTAGTCGAGTCCTCTGCTGTCAGAGAAGGTCCTCTTCTTGGATGGAACGCTGGGAGGGTTCCAGCAAGGAGATTCCTGGCCTGGTGAGGAACGATCACTTGCCCCAAAAGTCCTATCAGCCACGTAAACCTCAGGAAGAACAAACAAAACAGCCATGGCCTGAGGACCCTCACCTTTAGGCAAAGAATCCGTACACCACTGGACGGCTAACATTTTTGTCTGTTCCATTTCGTGTTGGTTTTTGTTGGATGTTACTTTTGGCCTTTCTGTGAACAGGTGTCCCCACCTGGTAGATGAAGGAAAATAGAGTTGCAGACAGTGGAGGAGATCCAAGCTTCATCAGGGGGATAACTGGAGAGAGAGCTGGGTCAAAAACTTGGGGTATCTGACTCCCAGGTCTCTGCTTTGGTTTGCAGTCTTCACTTTGACGCTGCTAGGAAGGGAGCTAATACTGCTCAGTGCTGCAGCTACGCCTCTGAAACAGACAGACAAACATGCTAATTTTCACTGCCTCTAAGGTGTTGCGCGGTGTTACAGCTTCAGGAGCGGAATAAAGACACAGTCCCGCATTTCCAGAGGAGTGTGGCTCAGAGCCTGTGCTTCTCAGACTGACCTGCAGCCAAAACGGCTGGAGGCTTGTTAAAAATGTAGATTCTGGTTCTCTAGCTCTGAGGTGAGGCCAGATCTCCTGTGATTCGAAGCAGCCCCCGGTGAGGCAGACATGACTGTACAAGACCACACTGTGGACACTTAGGGTCAAGGGCGACTAGAGCAGGCTTTGATGTCAATCATGTCAGGTGCAAATCCTGACACCACTTGATGTGATGTGTGACCCTGAGCAGTAAGTTTTTGAATTCTCTGAGCTCAGATTTTCATCTCATAACACACCTAACGGTACCTGTATCTTTAGCATTTTTATTAGAAATAAGTGGCTTAAGGGGCATGTGTTTGGTTCGGTTGGTAGAGCCTGTGACTCTTGATCTCAGGATTTTAAGTTCGAGCTCCACATTGGGCATAGAGATTACTTAAGAAGTAAATGGCTTAATAAAAGTGCCCAGTTCAGGGGCCCCTGGGTGGCTCAGTTGGTTGAGTGTCTGGCTTCAGCTCAGGTCACGATCTCACGGTTCATGGGTTCAAGCCCTGCGTTGAGCTCTGTGCTGACAGCTAGCTCAGAGCCTGAAGTCTGTCCTCAGGTTCTGTGTCTCCCTCTGTCTCTGACACTCCCTTGCTCATGCTGTCTCTCTCTCTCTCAAAATTAAATAAAACATTAAAAAATTTTAAAAAGGAGTGCCCAGTTCAGTGCCTGGCATAAGATAAGAGCTCAGGAAATATTAGTAATGATATTGTACCACTGGACCTGCTGCCTTAGAATTGCAAACAGTTCATTCTATTGTAGCTTCCAGTTTCAGATGGTTCATTGGCAGCTATCGGTGCTCATCAAACAAATCAACAAAAACACGACTTAATCAAAAGCAGAGGGCTCTGCCTTATTACTTCCTCATGTTGTTATAGCAAATATGTTTTCTGAAACTAACTGCATCTCTGTAACTAAGAATAATTCGCTTCTTTTTTCTCTTCCAACACTATATTATGAAAATGATCAGACTTACAGAGAAGTTGGAAAAATTGTTCAGTGAATACTCATACACTCATGATGCTGATTCCGTGATTAGTAGGTTTTAAAGTGTGCTCTATTACCTATCTACCCATTTTTCCATTCTTCTATTGATCCATTGATCCATCTTTTTTGGGGGGGTAGGGAGGAGACATTTGCTACCAGAGCTTTCAATCACTGATACATATGCTGAATCTTTTATTACTCATACTTTCGCCATTGTCTTCCCTTGGCCCACGGCCTGAATAAAGTTAGGAGCCAGACACAAAAGTTTGACTCAAAAGCCATACCTGACACAACTTTACATCCTTATGACCTGATGCTACTAAATTAAGGCCTGTCAACTGGAATTAATTTATATACAAATCCAGAGCAATGGATACCTCTAAGGTGTTCACATTTCTCAAACAACCACCCTACAACCTAAAACAAGACTGGCTTGCTTCACCTGTATGACCCAGAGATACCTATCAGAACTTCACAAGACAGTCCACAAAGCCCAGAATGATAACAACATAAGAAGCCCAGCACTTTCCAGCCAGCCACTCAGCTCAGAGTTTTCAGCGGACACATTTTCTCCAAAGGATCACTGCTGTTTTGTACAAACTGAATCATGCCTGATTCCCTCCATAGAAGAAAAAAGAAAGAACGTAATCATCATATTTCAACATGAAGGTGTCTTGAGAGCAACAGATGAGGCTCCAACAGTATTCTGTCAACCAACAAACAACGAAGAACCTAGCTGTAAATAAACTGACACCGCAAACATAACCTATCCTGTTCCTGCTTTGAAATTGCAATGTTCATTCCAAACCAGACTCTGGCCAGTTTCATGTTGGCAAACTGTGGTTACTGCAGTCAGATAAATATTCAGGTGCTAAACTGTTAGGGACGAGGGCTGTGAAGTCAGACCTGTATTTGGATATTGCATCTGCTACTTACCAGTTCCTGGTCGAGCAAGTCTCTTAAACCTGAACTCAGAGTTTCATCGAGAAGATGGTGTGTCTTTATAAGAGTTGTCGGGAAGATGAGATAAAATGTCCCAGCACAGTGCAGGGCATATAAAAGTAGGTTCCTTCCTATGAAATAGGGCATAAAGAGAAGGGGAAGGCAATACTCTGGACATCTGTATCTATTTCCACAGGAGAGGCTCTATGGAAACAAAGTGCACCACCACCAGGACGCACTGCTTTGTGGGACAGGTTTGCGGAACTTCTGGGATTGTGGGGCAGATGGTGCGTGTGTCCGAAATCTCCCAGGAAACTACACACTATAACGTCACATCGTAAACTAGAACACCATCCCTGTCCACCTCTGACCCTTCCCCTTATAAACCTACAGGTCTTTGCTTTGATTGCTGCTGATCCACTAGCTCTCCATTCCCTTTCCCTCAGACCTATAAGTGATGTGCTCTGAGTGCAAGAAATGGCATGGATGCCCCCATGTGCTACCTGTGTAATCCTCCCAGGGGCCCTGGATGACCTGGCACTGGCCTCACTGGTGATGGAACTGAGGGCCCAGCAGCGCAGAGTCGGCTGGAGAAGAGGCTCCCCACGGCACGCTGTCTCCTGCAAGAACTGGTGGGGACCTGGGGGTGTGGGTCCTATTTGAATGGAGACAATGGTGGGATCAAGCTGACCTAGTTCCACGCGGATCATGTCAAGACCTCTGGGTCTGGGGCTTGGGGACAGGGTTGTGTGTCTGAGGAGCTAGTGGGATGTGAGTGACCACATTCCCTTGAAAGGAGGGGAGGCAGGAGAATGGAAGTAGAAAATGAGTCTTTTCATATGGCTGCAAGAAATATTAAAATATTAAGGGATTTTTTAAAGTTTATTTATTTGAGAAAGAGAGCAAAGCAGGGGAGGGGCAGACAGAGGGAGAGAGAAAGACTCCCAAGCAGGCTCCATATCGTCAGTACAGAGCCCAATGCAGGGCTCGAATCCATAAACTGTGAGATCATGACCTGAGCCCCAACCAAGAGTAGGGCGCCTAACCAACTGAGCCAGCCAGGCACCCAGTATTAATATACTTTTAATTATTATGAAAAGCCAGGGTCTGAAGAAGGGACATGGCTAGATTTTGACTCAAATGGGGTCTTGACTTGGAAGCCTGCTGTAGAGGAATGGTAGGAGGCTGGGAGTCAGAGGCCCTCTGGTGTGGACCAGACTCGGCCAGACTTGGCTCTGGTTGGCGGTGGCTTCAGGCAGGTGGTTGTGTTTAAGCCTTAGGGTCTCCTCATGGCCAGCGTGGGTAGAGCCCCCTGTGCGAGGCCCTGAGCAGAGCACGCCAACTGCCCAGGGCACGGTAGCTGCTCTAGTGGACAGTGATTGGGCAGTTTCCCACATAACGGAGTCACTCAGAATAAGCCCACAGACAGAGGACCATGTATGTGGAGGAAAATCTCACACTCCAAATGCTAACATCCCAATATCATAAAATTACCCGAGACAGTGGAGAACTCAGGAAGAAAAACCTTCCAAAGGAGTGTTGAGCTCCCAGGGGCTTTTACCTCAGCTCCCTGGGGAGGGTATTTGAGGGTCCTGCTTCATTCTGACATGACGGTACCGAGGAGGCACCCTTCACCAGTACATCAAGTGCCCACACACAGACCGAGTCCATGCCTCCAAACTCCGTTCACTTCTTTCTACTTGACTTTAAAAAAAAAGTGTTAGGAGAAGAAGGATTTATCTTCCTATTTATTTTCAAGGTCCTTAAGTACTTCAATCAGAGGCCCCATGGCAACCCTAAAGCGGGATGCCAGGCATGTTTTTAAGTAGTAGTAAAAACTACTGAGACGAAATGAGTGGTCAGTGAAGGCTTTCTACAAACAGAGAGGGACGAAGCCTCCGCGCAGTTTGCGACCTGCCACAGCGAGCCACTTGAAGGTTCGAAGCTCAAGCAAATTCAAAGGGTATTTGGAAATGTAATGGAGGGAAATGGAGTGGAAATCCTATGTTGTAATGAAAACAAGGCTATCATGCAGTGAGACGGCGCTTTCTCTTTAAGTTCTAGATACTCTAGTGGCAGACATTACTTGCTTGCTTCCTAACAAAAAAATGAAAGCCTGAAGTTGGCCAGAGTTTTTGTCTTGACAAACTACGGGAGCAAAGGCGAGACTTGAATCTATGTTTTTACAACTGGTTTTGATGCCATAGGGAGACCCATGTGCCACACACATCCCACAAACACTGCCACAGGGGTGTGGGGTGATTCAGCGCACAACCTTGGCATACGACCACACGCCCCTCTGGCTTTGGGGTCCTGGAAAACTCTCTTGCTCTTTTCTTGGACATGTTTCCTCATCAGTAAAATAGGAATAAAATCCATACATAGAGAAGCTATAAGAATTATTGTATCTATATATGCATATATATGCAAACATATATAAGCACACGTACACATATTCACAGCCATATATAATTACACATGTAGCCTATATTATTATTTGAGCCTTTATAATATATATACAGATCATATATGCACATATTTTTTTACTAGACTATAAGATATTTTTAACAGGTTTCTACTAACTTTCCTGCTTAGGCTACATGTTATTTTCACTACTTATATACTCATTAAAGCACCTTGTTCACCACTAAAAAAACTGGAGAGTATGAACATACCATAAAATCTCTCATGGGTGCCATGAAGGTGGTACAGGTGGCCAACGGACTTAAGACAGACATTTCTTTACAGAGAATTTTTTCCTTCTTCCACCTTCTGGGATCTCAGGAAAGAAAAACCTCATTTATTTTCTTGAGGTCTTTTTAGAATACCATCAATTCCACTAAAAAAACAGTAAAGCCATCTGGAATAGCTGACAGACAACAATTTGGAAGCAATTTCTTTTGAGACAGCGATAATGATTTTCCTTTTCTGTTTTCTTTCCCTTGTGAAATGTCAAGGATAACTGAAACTTTTTACTTTTCCATCTGTGATTTACTGATCAGTTCCAAAACAAGTTTGGAAAGTACTTGAAAATTTGTTTCCAGTCAATTCAATACTGTGGGTTTTTTTTTTTTTACTTAATTCTATTTTTAAAATGCCACATTCTGTCTTAAGTATCTTTCTGATATTTAGAAAATATAAAATATTAAAAAACAGAAATTAAAACATGATTACAAAGTATTTCACAATGAAAAAAGCACTGAGTCTTTAAAACACTACCCTAAGCAGTCATAATGACATTGTTTGTATCTTTTTCATATAGATTCTCCAAAGAGGCTTAATAAAATTAATGTAGAAACAAACCACCAAATAGGTAAATGTTGCATCTTTCGGAGTAGAGCTTGCAGAAGATAGAATCAGGAATTCCGATTCTTAGCCTGATGATCTAGTTACCTGAATAGGAATTCTACATAAAGAACTTAGCACTGGACATCAGGTATATACCCAGGGATTGAAGCATGCGATATAATAATTAATAATTTAGTAGAAAAATACCACATATATGTATATATGTGTGAGAGAGAGAGGAGAGAGAAAACAGTAAAGCATTATTAATCTCTGTTCATGAATTAAGCTGGCAGGCATTTGGGTCTGTGCAAAGCACAGTATTCTTTGCTGGAATTAAAACGCTGAAGAAGATCCATTCACTCTAGTGTTTGAGGGGAAGAAAAGTAACACAGAAACAACACTTCAAGCTTGTACTTGTTCCAATAACTGCCATTGAAATCAGTTACGTTTTGGCTGGAAGTAAGGGAAGGTGGCCCTTGCAGGATGAACAGGGTTGTAGGAAGTGCAGGTGGTCATCGCAGGTGAAGAAAAGGGCTTGGAGATGGGCAGGTGCAAGTCTGAGGAAGATAAACATAGACTGAGGTGGAAACCAGGGAGGAGAGGAGAGGAGAGGAGAGTGGGGGCCAAGCAGTTGGGATGGGGTCAGTGACTCCTGCAGAAGGGCATTAATTCTGTGCCAAGGAAGCTGGCCTTTACTTGGTGGGCAAAGGGACCTTAAGGTCGTGAATTAAGCTCTCAAATGTAAGAGATGAAAAGGACCGTTAAGATGATCTAACCTAGTACTTCTCAAACTTTTCCATCAAAATATTCCTAAAGAAGAGGAAGAACTTCATACCTTATGGAGTCAGGAGTCCTGCCTTAAATTGTTTCTCCTCCAAAACAGAGCTTCGTCACTTGATACATTATCAAGGGATTTTCCAGTCTACTCCACAAATAACTTTATTTTTTTGTATAAAAAATGCTGTCTTCAAAATGGCGTAGGGTACGCGTGGTCCAAAGGATCCTTGGTGGTCCCCCAGGCCTTCACGCATGCGCACACCACCCCTCCCGCCCCTTTCGGTGGTGTATGTGGAACCCAGTTAGAAGAATGAATCTAGGCTGCCACTCAAAAAGATGACGAAGGGCATGCTCGCCGCCACAGTTAGTAAAGGAATCAGAAATGCAACGATATTCCTTATCCATCTGTCGCAAACTCTGTTGGGCAACGCCACACTACTGCACAGCAAGGAGAGCACTGGATGTGACTGGCACAGGGCACCTCATGCCCAGACACGTCCAGAAGGCACCCAGCACGCTCCTGTGAGTGAGACGCAGACTTCCCCAGCTTGCCCCGAACACGCGGCCTTGTCCCACCATGCCACCCTCGGGGCAGTCTCCGGGGGTGTGACAGAGATGGCCTAGACCAGGCTTCCTCCAGGGGAGCTATCCCCCCACATCCAAATTTCTAGCTCAGCCAGGAAGGGGGGACAGAGCCTC
This sequence comes from Suricata suricatta, assembly GCF_006229205.1. Classification (NCBI taxonomy): domain Eukaryota; kingdom Metazoa; phylum Chordata; class Mammalia; order Carnivora; family Herpestidae; genus Suricata; species Suricata suricatta. The sequence continues at coordinate 61,710,242 of NC_043703.1, read as the reverse complement.
AGGGAAATGGCTCCTTCCCCTAGCGGAACTGAGCAGGTGCTCATCAAAGTCTGTTGTGCATGATTTGTACCACCCAGGGATTCCAGGGGGGCAGAAAAAGAAAAATCACAACACCGTGTTTATCTCCCTTTCATTGCTGGTTCTGGCAATAGAATTGTAGTCAGGCAGGCTGAGTCAAAACAATTTTCTAAAAATATGGATCAGCTGAGACCACTGAAAGCCGCCTTTTATGGAGTTAACATTAGGACTTTCCCCTTGGGCTATTGTGTATTCTTTCCCAGAGCCTGCTCTTCCAGCGGCATCTAGCCATGTGAAAACCACAGTCTTTCTCCTTGCCAAGGGGATCTGGAGCCTCCCAACGCCTGACAAGCAGGCCTGTGTTCTTCCCAGGATCCTGGGCAACTATTCCCTAGGGGCTCCATCCCTGGGGCGGGATGCTGTGCGGGCCTCCGTTGGAGCTTAGGCTGGGGAATCCTTGGTTCTGCTGGTGGACCTGGTGTTCCCCCCCGCCCCCCCCCCCACACACAGGTGGGACTAGCTGTGAATCAGTCTGCTTCATTTTTTTATGTTTATTTTTGAGAGACAGAGGACAGAGTGTAAGCGGGGAAGGGGAGAGAGGGAGGGAGACACAGAATCTGAAGCAGGCTCCAGGCTCTGAGCTGTCAGCACAGAGCCCGATGTGGGGCTCGAACTCACAAGCAGTGAGATCATGTCAGATGCTTAACCGACTGAGCCACCCAGGGGCCCCGCAAAACAGTCAGTTTCAATCCTTCCCAGGATGAGTTCCTACTTTCCCAATCTTTAGGAAAGAGTTGGATTCCACAGGGTAAACTGCACGCCACGATTTTTTGTAGCTGTTCAACTTGAGGGGAAAAGGAAATCACCCCCAGTCCTGTATTAAGTTTTTCACCCAACTCTGTTTGAATGGCTGTTGGTGATGACACTAAGGTGGCCCTGGAGAGGTTTGCTTTCTGAGTTGATTCGATTTCCTTTATATTGAAATCAATAAACAAAGAAAATGCAACTGCTTTCAAACAAAACAAGCTTTGCAAAGAGACTATTTTTCGAATGCAAGCTTGGGAAATTTGCCTGCTTTACAGGAGTGGGATTTTACTTGAGAAGGGAACCCAGTGGAATATCTAGTTCCATAGCTTTCCATGCTGTGTGTGCCCCTCACATCCCCCAGGGAGATCTCCGTGGTGTCTAAACAGCATGCTGGGGTGGGGGGGGGGGAAGGGGGGATGCCAGGAGGTCTGGAGCGGTGTGGGGGAGGGGGAGACAAAGGCCCTGGGCTCCACTGTTCCTACACCGGGGGCGACACTGTTTTTCCTGTTCTCATACTGGGCTTCCATATGATCCTTCATATGAGAGAAAGGTTCAGCTCCTCAATATTTTTGGAAACTACCCTAACTTGGTATTGCGGGCTGAATTGTGTCCTCTCTCCCCCAGTGACATATGTCCTAATTCCCAGTCCCTCAGAATGTGATCTTACTTGGAAATGGGGTTGCTGTAGATGTAATGAGGTAAGATGAGATCACTGTGGAGCAAAGCAGGCCCCTACGTCCAACATTACTGGTACCCTTCGAAGAAGACACCTGGTCACAGAGGGAAGACAGCCATGTGATGATGACATGAGATGTCCGGCTGCCACAAGGCAGGGACACATGGGGCCACCAGAAGCTCGGGGGAGGCAAGGAGGAGCGGAGAACCTTCAGAGAAGGCGGCGGAGCCCAGCCCACAACTTGATTTCAGACTTCCAGCTTCCAGAACTGCAAGGGAATCACTTGCTATTGTTTTAAAACATCCAGTTTGTGATCCTTTCTTACAGCAGCCCTAGAAAACTAGTGTGCCCCATCAAAACTATTTTCTCCTCTCACTGTTTAATTATTTTGCCCTCTTAGGCAATATGTTGATAAGGGAAAGGACATTTTAAAAAATGGAGAAAGTTCTTTTCTCAGTTTCCTGACTGGGGCCCTGAATCCCCGCCCCCACAGCACATGTCTCTTAAGGAAATGCCTCCCCAGACAGACATGCACAGGGGCTCCAGCTTCTCCAAGCACAAGGCTGAGGTCCGAGGAGGGGACTGCGCTCAGACGTCACTTGCGTCACCGTACGTCTCTGCCTTACCGCTGGGTCATAGAACTAAGGGCAGTCAGGGATGCTCATCTTTAGAACCTGGAGAAAGCACACTTACACATCAGACACAGTTCACCACGCGTGCTTGGCATGTGAGAGGCACGTGGGGCCATCTAATTCACATGCAAGTAGCTTCTTCTTTCTCCGAACGGCTTAAAGAAATGTACAGACTTTTGCTTAATTAATCCTTGCAAGCCATCCACGAAGAAGGTAAAGTAAGGTCGGATCACCCCCTTCTCTCTGGTTCATCTCCAGATTGGCCACTTGTTTTCTTCCTCTTTATTCTTGTGTTCAGCATGGTCAAATCTCTCTTCTTCCACTATACAGACTTTTAATTTGAAGCTGTGTTCACATTTCCATATAATGCTATTTCTGGCAGCTCCTGGTTAGTAGAAGAAAATTATCCCCGTTTCCCCCCCCACCTCCTTTTTTAGGGGGTGGGGGTGAGGGGAGTCTTCTCAGAAAGACCCAATCTATTCTGAAATTACCATTTATTTAAAGCCTGTGCTCCTGAATTATCTTGAAGTTTAGGAGACTCAGTGTGCAGGAGTGTGTGTGTGTGTGTGTGTGTGTGTGTGTGTGTGTGTGTGTGTACAGAGGGAGAAAGAGAGAGAGTAGCAGTAGCCTTGCCAAGTGGCATTAGAATGCCAGGACAAGAGTTTTGGGAGTGGAGGCGGGGTCTCGGCATCTCCGCAGATACCTCATCTCGACACAGACCTTTTGCAACTCTTTTGGTCAGTTTTCGGATTGTGTTCCATTCTCCCAGGATAGCCATGGCTAAGGGAACTGGAGGAGAAACACTCAAGGAAACTGAAGATGAAAAGCACTTTAGCCCCAGCCCCTACTTTAAACAGGGCTGTTGCTCCTTTGCTCATTTCCATACTGAGTGTCTTGAGTAAGCAATTCTACCTCCTGAGTACCTTCATGGACCTCAGGCAAAGACTCAGGAAAGATCAGTGGATTGCTTTGAGCTCTCTGGAGAAAGAAGTTATTAAAAAGGAAAAAATTAGAGCGTCATGTAACATTGGGTTCTCTGGACTTGACGCGGAGACTCTGCCTTTAATGTACCATCATGAGAAACGTTAATATCTAGATTTCTCAGTTTATTAGGGAGCTAGTGCTTTGCTGTACAGGGTGGGGTAAGACACTTCAGTCTTTAGTAGCCCGTATTTGGGGCCACTCAGGAAAGGGCTACGTCCTACCAACCTGTAAGCTTTGTTGATACGAGTTTGTTTTCTGGGATGCTGTGATGGATGGCATTTAGCCAGGAGCCGCCAGCTTCCACTAGAGCAAAGTACGTTCGGTAGTCATGTGACATACGTGCTGCCACCTCAACCCACAACTGCAAGTCTTTCATCAGACCAATAATTAGGGCAAGAATTCAAGTTTTTAAAAACCCTATAGTTTCCCAGATGTTATAAACATTCCAGCCAAAGGCTTTTAAAGGTTCAACACAAGTGTGTCCAAGCCAAAATGGCATAACGCTCAATCTGGTTTATTCTGCTGCTTATATTAAAATCAGTAACTAACCACATTTCTATACTATTGATGGTCATCCGGTTGAGACAGTATAGAGATCACAGTCTAAGATGGTACCGAGATATTCATTTCTGCTCAAAATGGTATGAAAGACTCAGAAGAAAAACCGAGGTTAGCCTCTTTTGGGAGAAGTATGTTAAAACAGAAGGTTCTAAAAATGAGCAAGAAAGATATATTATTTAGCATTTATTAGAAGAGAAAAAGCCATTAAGAAGGAGCCACAATTAGAAGGGAGGTACACAAGTTCTTTCTAAACTCTTATCAACAACATTTATCTAGGTGCATCCTGGTTAGTAGAAGCAACGATAGCAAAGTTGAGAAGGCAAGGCAGGAATTATTAACTCTTTGTGGAGGGGGGAGACGCATGGGGTCTTAAAAAGGATTGGAGTTTTTAAGATCAAGCTGTGGAAAAGAAAGAAATTCATAGAGTCAAAATGTTACGTCTAAGATTGCCTCATGCTGCCTCTGGCATCTTGAGTAAGATAAATTCCAAGGGGTTGGAGGGGCTCTCATGATCAGAGGATGTTGATTTCCAGGGTTAAAATAAAGAAATACATAAAACAAAATCTGATCAAGAAAAGCAAACCCGAAGTGAAGCGGAATTAATAACAGTCAAATTTGAAAACTAGAATGACAATAATGTGCACCTCAGCACGACAGCTGTTGCTTCAATTGGTATTTTCTGTGACTGCCAACTTGTAAAAAAAAAAAAAATTGGTCCGAGTTCAATCAAATGTAAATTGAAATTGAGCTTTTCGGCCATACTAGCCACACTTCGCGTCTTCGGTTGTCACACATGGCTGGTGGCAACTGTACTGGATCACACAGACATAAGACGTTTTCATTATTGGCAGACGTTCTATTGTACAGCATTGTTTTATTTTTTTAATGTTTACTTATTTTGAGAGAAAGAAAGAAAGGGAGAGCCAGTGTGGGAGGGGCAGAGAGAGGGAGAGAGAGAATCTCAAGCAGGCTCCACATTGTCGAGCGGCGCTCGAAACCACAAATGCTGAGATCATGACCTGAGCCAAAACTAAGAGTCAGATGCTTAAACCATTGAGCCACCCAGGCACCCCTGGAGAGCGTTGTTTTAGAAGGACTATTATAAGAACCTTCTGTATCTTCCTAGCACCGAAAAGCCTGTCAGCTTTAACTGTTGCCTTCACCCTAAACTTCTTTCATTCCTTTCCAATATTATGGGTAAGACTCACCTCCCTCAAGCTTAACCACCAGTCTTATAAAGGGCACATTTATATGAGAGAAAAGGGTAATTTAAACACATAGCACACTATCCTATAATTAATGTATAGAAACGAAGTTGGATGATTCCTTTATAGAGCCTGTGTGACGTTAGCTTCTGGCCTCCCCACTGCCTGCGGTGAAACTGCAAATATCACAGCAGATACGCTGAGCATTTGAAGTCCCACAATTACAGAGCCCCTAAGGTCCTCTCAAATATGGGAGATTTTACAACATTTATTCAGACTTTAGAAAAGTGTGCACAAGTGCCAAAGCCATTTGCGTGGACCCTCTTATACAAACAAGAAAAAAACAAGTTGAGTGTGGTCCTCCATCTCCACTTCTGCCGTGTGACACAGAGGACCTTGCTGTCCAGACTGCAGAGGGGAAATGCATCAGCTTCGCGATCACTCTGATAGGGAGCCTGGAGGCAACAGAGGAGCAAGACCTCCCTGTCTCGTGTCATCAGCTTCGATACGGTGTGCAGTGGGGGGCATTCTCCGTTTGCACCTGTTCTTTCCAGTCATTTTTATTAGACCAGTGTTAAAACAAAGGGATTAGCTGCATGAGAATCTCAGGTTTTTGTAGATATACATGCACAGCCTTTTCCTTCTGAATTTTTTAAATTTAGGTTTCTCAGTAGTATCAAGAGCTCTACTGCCAAATCGTTCATTCTCATACTTTTCCGGATTTGCCAATACTCTACCGCCACGATCCAACAGTCTGATTTCCATCACTTTTATCTTCCAGTGAACAGGTACCCAAAATGGTCAGGGTGTGGGGTGAAAGGCTTCAGGGTAACACGTGTGACTCCACAGGGCCAATGAGCTCGGCCCCAACAACCCCCTTCACTCTGTTGTCCCCAAAACAGGAGCCACTGGTTATAGAACCATTGGGAAAATCGGAAAAGATCTGAGCATATGCTTAGAAAAAAAATCTATCTAAATGACAAGCTGAGTGGGAAATGGAATATTTAGAGAACAGATTTCTCGGTGATAATATGTAAATTTCCACTGTCCGGTACAGTAGGCATTAGCTACATGTGGCTATGGGGCATGTGAAATGTGGCTAGTCCAAACCCGTATCTACACGGATAGATGTGGTAACCATGTAAAACACACAATCATCACCAAGGCTTAACATGAGAAAAAAAAGTAAAAACCTCATTAATATTTTTATATAAGTTACATGTTGAAATGACATTATTTAGATATATTAGATTACCAAAAAATTATTAAAGTTAATTACAGCCTTCTTTTTGTTTTTTAAAATACAGTTCCCAGGAAATTGTCAGTGACACGTGTGGCCCACATTATATTTCTGTTGACAACACAGGCCTCGATCATCGGCGCTCTCTGTAACACAAAAGGGCTTAGAAAATGCTGACTCACCGAAAGCAACTCTAAAAAATGATCTGCTCTGATAAAGCAAAAGAAGCCTTTGGCAACAAAAGCAGAAGAATGGCTGGCATTGGCGAAGACATCATAAATATCTTCACTATGCGAGCAACGTAAAGGCCTAGCCAGCAGCTGAAACTACATAATCTAGCCGTATCAAAAAGAAATCAAACACAGATTCAAAATCCCTGCCTTGTCTTTTGAACCGACTGTGGGAAAGCGGCTCTCACGGAGTGCTGGAGGTTGGGGCTGAGTCCCGGGGTACTCAAATCCTCACTTTGATTCCGCCTGATCAAAGATGGCACCTCATTACTGAAAAAGAGCCAAGGGCTCCTGGAAGGAAGTCCCCCAGCGGGGTGTGCAATGACGCAGGGAGATAGCAAGATAATTTGATAATGCCATTCAAGAGTTTCCTGAATAATATTTAAATCCCCAGTTACTGAGAACATAAGGAAAAATAAGGGTCAATACATTGTAAGACGTGGGGGAAGCAAAGCTTTTCTCAAGTGGCCATTCAAGCCTTTCGCAGAGCCAGACAATGAAGGCCTTTGCCAGCTTAGAAAAGGGAATATCCAACCAGCTCTCAGTTTGTTCCTTTCCTTTCAAGTTTCTGGCCTTGTGTTTGGTAAGTTCTTGGGTTCGAAAGTAGGCAGGAAGGGAAGTTAATCAGTGTCAACTTTCTCATCCAAGAAAAATTTTATCCCTGACTCCTTTCCAATTTTTCAGGCTTAGAGGTGACCATTACTCCCTTGTTGCAAATCCTGTAACTTACCTCATTTTAATCAGTGTGATATTGTCCATATACTAGTCGGCTTAAACTTTCGTGCCCAGGAGTCATTAGCTACCAAGAAGAGTGCCCAGGCCAGAGTGAAAGGTAACATCTGATCAGAAAAAGCCACAGTCTAGAGGCAGTTAGTGTAAGCCCTTCCTGTATATCAATCAAGAGCAGAAACTTTGCCAATACCCAAGGAATATCAACAGTGTGTTTTGTTTATGTTTTATTAATCAGTCTGATGGATGTAATAGCAGGATCTCGTTGGGTCACATTTCAGTTATTCAAAATAGGTGCAGGAGGAAAAATAAGTTAGCCGTACTCCCACTAGAGCAGGAAGGTACAAGAAGCCAGCGAGGTCTGCTCCTGCATCCCTTAGACCTGCTTCCTGCACCTCTTGGAGGAACGGGGTCTGTGGCTTGATCCCTAGCCAGATCTGTGCCCAGCCACTGCTTCAGAAGGATTTCTGATTTCTGAGGCCAAGCAGACAGCTCAGAGTCCTGCTTTGTAAATGCCATTCTTTGTCACAAGTACCTTTTTCCTACAAGGTAAGGTCAGCACACCTAGAAATGCAGAGAGCTGAGACTCTATAGAGCTTAGGGAGCAAAGTATATGAACTGTTTTGAGCCTGGTTTACTAAAGTCTCTTTATTAAACAAACGTGTGATAAAACTGTTTCTGAAATCCTCATATTTTATAACCCATTGGTCAGGCGATAACGCAGTGGCTTTCTCTCACTTGAATAGAACTTCTTAGTTACTACTATGATCTAACAAAACTAACCTCAGTGTCCTGCATGGCCAGATTGGCTGAGTCAAGTGGCAACTGCTCCATTTTCTTTTTTAACCCCGATCCAGCAAATGCCTTCCTTCAGTCCCTAAGCGCCATCCTTCCTGCTTCGAGGGGCTATGACGTTTGCTCTCCATTCTTCACCTGTTCGACTCTGACACACCCTGTAGATCTCAGCTTAAAGCACTGGTTCCCAAACTTTGCGGTGCATTAGAATCACACACACAGCTTCTAAACAACCCCACACTCTGGATCACACCCCATACTAATTAAATCAGGATGTCTGGAGGAGGGAACCACGCATCAGTATTTTTAAAAGATTCCCTGTGATTCCACTGAACAGGCATTTGGGAGCCACTGGCTTCAATGTTATTTTTATTTTCTTTTTAAGTTTATTTATTTTGAGGGAGGAAGACGGGGGGGGCAGGGAGGGAGAGAGAGAGAGAGAGAGAGAGAGAGAGAGAGAGATAATGAGCATGGGAGAGGCAGAGAGAAAGGAGAGAGAGAATCCCAAATAGGCTCAGGGCTCAGTGCAGGGCTCCATCCCACAAACTGTGAGATCATGACCAGAGCTGAAGTCAAAAGTCAGATACTCAACTGACTGAACCACCCAGGCTCCCCGCAATGTTATTTTTCTTAGTACAGACTTCACTAATCACTCCACATAAATTTAGATTACTCTATCATTTAGTTTCCTGCGTTAGCGATTTCTTGACATTTTCTTATAACAATTGTGCCAGTTTTGTTTCGGTGCTCTCTGCCTCCTTGACTGGATGCCCCACTGGGGCCAACGCCTTCACTGTTTTTCTCATCTCAGCATCTGAAGCAGCTACGACCATGCCTGGCACATGGCAGGTGCTCAATATAAGTTTGTCAATAATGAATAAATCAATGAATTCAATACGTACCACTTCACTGAAAGTTGTTCCCCCATTTAAAAATGAGCCAACTAACCAAACATTTGAGTGGTAAATGTTATCAGTTTTCTAACAAGTACTTTGGAGTGACAGGAGGGAATTGGAAGTAGGAATAATGCATATGAAACCATAGGAGAATTGAATAAGGCAGAATTATAAAAAACAAGGGCTCACACAAAATGACAGTGAGTGTAAGGTGATGAGTAACACATATGCATGGACGTTTGCTCTCCCGGACTTCTGCAAGTGAACTTGGGCACAGACAGTCAAATGTTATGTCATACATCACGGGCTGCCACTGACCATCCCAACTTTGCCTTCTTTTGCTCAGATGTTCGAATTCTATTACCCAGCAAGTATTCCTGAACATTATGCAGCATTTGCCTAAATCAGCAGCCTTTTGTTTACATGAATCAGAAAACTAGATTCACTCATGAAATGTGAAAGAAATACCTCCTTCTTGAAAATGGATTGTCATCTTTATTTAATTTTGATCAAGCCTTTGGGATGATTTTTAAATAATGAGCCCGAGGAATCACAGAGCTGTGTTAGAAGTAACAGATTTGTCTGGGTGCTTTAAAATATTTATTCTCCTCACATTCTTATCCTTATCTTTCACCCAAATCCCTGACGACATCAACATGTTGGGGGCCGTCTCTATAAATCACAATTCCTACATCTGGCAAGAATAGATAATTTCAGAACCCACATTGGAGACAGGGGCCAATTAATGTTCTTGCTAATTTCAACCAGCCAACATACAAACAAACGGACCAAAGGAAGTTCTCAGGCCCTCTTGCCTCATGTGTTACAAATTAAGGTAACATTCACCGGCCACATCAGAGAGAGAGGATGGATAAATTCGAGGGAGCTCTGCAATGAAAGAAGGCATGTACAGTACTAATGAAGGACTAATGCAAGATTGGTCTAAGCCCCTTGAACACAGCACAGCCCTTTCTCGAAGCTAAATCTGAGGTAATGGTAGGACTCATCCTATTAAAGCAATGGACAGAATTTGTCCAAACTAGTTTTACAGTGGGTAACATTGAAGAAGCCTCCTATGTGTGACTGACATTAATTTATTTCCCTGCATTGTCCCCAAGCTCCCCAGAGTTCAGGGAATGGGAAGTGACACTAAGGCGTTCCACACAGCTTCACTCAGGTCTGGCTCAGGCCTGCGTCTTGGACGGCAGTAGATACTCCCTACCCGTGAGGGCTTGAGATTGTTAGCTAAATGTCATCCAGTTGGGTGCATTTCTTTCCAGTAAACAATATGCCATCTGAAGAAGAACTGTGTCAGGTCAGTAGGAGTGTGTGACTTAGTCTGTCCTAGTGTGGTTTTTGGGCACAATTATGATTACCTAGAAGTTACTCTAGAAAAAAATAAATACTCCTTGAAGTGTCTAAATCGAGTTCATAAAATCTTTTTAGTCTCTTGAGAAATTTATTAACTATTATCAATTTCTCTCAAGCGATCTTTGATCAACGACCACTCTTGCTTAATTTAACCAAACGCTACCATTTTAAACTACATGTACAAACGTACAGTGTTTAATTTCCTTCATTCCTTGAACTGTTTGAGTACAAACAAACTCTACCACATTTATAGCTGGTTATTATAAATGTGACAAATTAAACCTTAAACATGGTGAATCTTAACTTACGTCAAATGATTGAATATTCTTTATAAACTTCTTAATATTTCAACTAAAGAGCACAAATCTGAATAAAATTTCTTTTAATATTTTTGAGAGAGAGAGAGAGAGAGAGAGAGAGAGAGAGAGAGAGAACACATGAGTGAGGTGAAGGGCGGAGAGAAGGAGACAGAAAATCCCAAGCAGCCTCTGAGCTGACAGCAGTGAGCCTGATGTGGGGCTTGAACTCATGAACCATGAGATCATGACCTGAGCCAAAATCAGATGCTCAACTGACTAAGTCACCAGGTGCCTCAATCAATTACGCATTTTAATTTAATCATGGGGCTCAGTGATGATACTTCTTCACTAAAGATGCCAAATGCATTCAGCTTTCTTTACACAAAAACATTGAATACTGTGAGGTGATTCTCTTCAACTCTGTACATTAATTAAATGTACAGTAAATAATTTAAAAATTACTTAAAAAATTTTATGTCTACTTATGAAAACAGTTGCAGGTTTTAGCCTAGAGGTAAACTCTGGGGCTGCAAGAGATCCTGTGTAATTTTTCTCACTACCATCAATACACCAAGGAAGTTCTGTTTTGACCTTCACTAGGTCCATCTGGATCTCAAGACCACTCCTTCCAAACAGGGAGGTCATGTAGCCCAGATCTCCAGAGTAAAGTCATATATTTCTTTAATTTTTTTCCTTTAGTAACAAAATTTTGCAACTCATATTAAGCTAAAAGCTAAAATTCTTCACTGTTTCCATAGTAATTGTGTTTCATAGATACTTAATTTCTTCATTGATTCTATGAATCCCTTCTCTTAAAAGAAATGTCTGTGCTGAACAAGTCGTTAATGACTTTTCCGTTCTCTCCACTACTGTAACAGAGCTTCTGCCTGCGAATTTCTGGGGTGGAATCTGGTTTTTCTGGACCAAGCTCCTGAGTGCCCCGTAATCTAGACGTAGCTCAGCATGAAGCTTGGTGCAGGCTAAGGCATTACTCCCCAGCATGCAAGCTTTCCATTTTCCAGACCTTTAGCTACAAACGTCCTCACTAACTTTTCCTGATCCTCCCCAGGTAAATGCCAAATGGAGTGTGGGCCAAACAGAAATTGACAACTGGAAGAATTAGGTCATGTCGTCAAAACTTCGCTAAGGAAAATGACTCCATAAAAGCTTTAAAATAAATATCTGCTTGCAATTGAATAAAAGATCTGAACTGCAAATAGGAAATAAATGTCTTGAGCTCACTTTTCTACATAATAAATATTTGTTTAAAAGGGTGTTTTCCACATACATAAATACACAAAACATATAACTTTGCATGTGATTATTAAATTGATTTATGATATATCAATTCTTTTTCTTCAAAACCACTTTCCCAAAGTTGGCTTATTTAAGTAGCCATCAAAACAATTATTAGAGACAGACAAACAGTACTGAATTTCTTGGAAGGAAACAGACGTTTCCCTTCTGAGAGCTAATGGAAGGTGCCAGGTGCCCCGTCTGGAACAGTGTCCAGAACTGTGCTTTTCTTCCGCATGATAACCCAGGAGTGAAAATGGGTGCCAGAGACTACTTATCTTTGCATCTGCCATAATATGAAGCAAGATGTTTATACTCAACTCTTGCAAACCCTCTTCAAAACACAGTGGAAATTAAGTAAAAACAACATGTATTTACAATATAAGTACATGAGCAGACACAGGAAAAGATGCTCACCATCACTCATCATCAGGGAAATGCAAATCCAAACCACAATGAGATATCACTTCACATCTGTCAGAATGGCTACTATCAAAAGACAAGAAATAACAAGAGTTGGCAAGGATGTGGAGAAAAAGGAACCTTTAGGCATTGTCAGTGGGAACATAAATGGTGCAGCCAACTGTGAAAAACAGTATGGAGTTTCCTCAATTTTTAAAAAATTTTTAATGTTTTATTTATTTTTGAGAGAGAGAGAGAGAGAGAGTGAGAGAGAGAGAGAGAGAGAGAGAGAGACAACATGAGCAGGGGAGGGTAAGAGAGAGAGAGGGAGACACAGAATCTGAAGACAGGCTCCAGGCTCTGAGCTAGCTGTCAGCACAGAGCCTGATGCGGGGCTCAGAACCCACGAACCATGAGATCATAACATGAGGCGAAGTCAGACGCTCAACTGACTGAGCCACCCAGGCGACCCTTCCTCAAAATTTAAAAATAGAAATACCAGGGGTGTCTGGGTGAGTCAGTCAGTTAAGCAACCAAACCCTTAATTTCGGCTCAGGTCATGATCTCATGGTTCAATCATGAGACTGAGCCCCACGTTGGGCCCTGAGCAGACAGGATTGCGCCTGCCTGAGATACCGTCTTTTTGTCTCTCTGCCTTTCCTCCACTTGCACTCTCTCTCTATCTCTCAAAATAAATAAATAAATAAACTTTAAAAAATAAATACAAATAGAAATACCATATGACCCAGCAATTCCACTGTTGGGCATTTACCAAAGAAAATGAAAACACTAATTCGAAGAGATATATGTGCCCTTATGTTTATTATACATTTACAAAAGCCCAGATATGGAAGCAACCCAAGTATCCACCAATAGACATATGGATAAAGAAAATTTGAGATGTGTGTGTGTGTATAAATATTAGCTGGTCATAAAAAAGAAGGAGCCCTTGCCATTCGCAACAACATGGATGGACCTAGAAAGTATTATGCTAAATGAAATAAGTCAGGCAGAGAAAGATAAATATCACAAGATTTCACTTATATGAGGAATCTGAGAAAAGAAAACAAATGAACAAGCAAACAAAAAGGAGAAATAGACTCATAAATACAGAGAACAAACTGATAGTGGCCAGAGAGGAGTGGGATAGGGGGATGGGTAAAACAGGTGAAGGGGAGGGGGAGATACAGGCTTTGATTATGTAATAAACAAGTCCCGAGGATAAAAGGTCCAGCACAAGGAATATCGTTGACAGTCCTGTAATAGTGTTGTGGGGTGACAGATGTCTGCCACACTTGTGGTGAACACAGCATAATGTACAGGGTTCTTGGATCACTATGTTGTACACTTGAAACTAACACAGTAATGTGTGTCAACTTTACTCAAATAAAAATAAATAAATATACATTAATTAAATAAAAAAATATATATGCAATCCTAGAAATGCCAAAGCCTTTTGAATAAACCATTCAATTACACTGACAAATAGCTGAATTTTTGGTAAGCTTATTAATAAGTCAGTTACATAAATTGAAATTGCTATTTTATTTATGACGGATTGTTGGCTGTCTAACCTCCAGCCTAAACTAAACTGCCCTGATGTAGACAGAGACCTTACCACAAACTAGCAGACCAGAAGGCTAGGAAAATTATTCATAGCAACGAAGATAACTTTTCATCCTCAAATTAAAACAATGTTACACAGTTCCTAACATAATCACTTTAATTAAGTGTAATTTATTTGATCCTTATACGGATCTTCCAGTATTACTGCTTACATATAACCAATTATAAATACCCAGAGACTTTGCAGTTCTCATTACAGGCAAATAAAATGCTTTCATAAATAATGCATCCTGCCACGATCTGGGCGCATTCTATTTTTGTGATGGTGCTTTCCTATGGTTTGCACCAAATGCACAGTAAACGCTATTCCTTACCTTTAACTCTATGACGAGATTGAGTTGCTGTGGCTTGAGTTACTGAAAAATAAAAATCAAATTCAAATAGAAGTACACCACGAAAGACAACCAACTGAGGCCATCAAATGACATTCTGCCTGACAACTTCAAAAAAAAGGAAGCGAGTCCAGTTTGGAGCTTTCAGCAGCATGACCAGAAATAAAATTCAAGGAAACATTTGTAACGGTAATGGAAGGGATGAGAAGTCTGTGTTATTATTTTTCGAATTGCATACATTGTTTGTCTTTAAGAAAATAAGGCCTTTCCATTTGGTTTGTTCCACACAAAGTAATCCTGAATGTTTTCTAAAGAGTCATCACAACAATGAAGGTGGTTGTGTGTTCAAGAGCCATTGTGGGAAAGTGGCTTAGTGTGTTGTAAATTATAAGGAATTCATGGTCTCAAGGAGCTGACCTTGACAGCGTCACCCAGATATACAGGCCAAAATGCTGTTGATTAATAATTCTAAGTGGGTTTTCTCTCCAGGACATTATTCCATGGCTTATCTAAATACTTTAGAGTTCAAGTTGAGATGAACTGAGATACTATGACCAGCAATGACAGGCGCTTGGGGTTATAATAGTGTTCGAAGCCCCGATGGACTTGAGAGACTCATAGCTAGACGTCTCTGGGCCAGCGAGTCTTTACTGAGTTAAACACCTGCCTTCCACCTCCCACAACCTGACACAACGGTTCAACATACACAATAACTCTTTACGTTTCCTAATGTAACCATTAAATTATTTGGATAAAACTTAAAATGGGGGTGCCTGGATGGCTCAGTCGGTATAGCATCCAACTTCTGCTCAGTTCATGATCTTGTGGTTTGTGGGTTCGAGCCCCACATCGGACTCTGTGCTGACAGCTCAGAGCCTGGAGCCTGTTTCAGATTCTGTGTCCCCCCACCACCCCCCCACTCATGTTCTGTCTCCATCTCTCTCAAGAATAAATTAAAAAATTTTTTAAAAATTTAGGATGAACTTCAGGTAATGGTATTTAAAACTGGTATTTGGTTAGAAAAGAGATAATGTGATAAAGACAACACAAAACGAAACAAAATCAATCCAAAATGATTTGTTCTATAACAGTAGGTTCCTCTGGGCTTCAGGGATCTTCTAGAACAAGAATAACTCAATATTGTTCAATGCTATTCAATAGTATGGCAAGGTCTCTAACCAGGTCCTAGGGAGTTTATCATTTTTGTTTCAGACAGAACAATCCTGTGCTGGAGAATGGTCAGCACCAAATGCTAGACAAATGGTTAAAAGGGGAATTTTTATGTAAGATAAAACTTCTTAAAAGACTATATAGGTTGGAAATCATTGTTCAGATACCCGCATACTTTATCTATAACTTTTATGTGCTAAATGTGCACCTATCTGAACGATCCATCACCTTGTGGATAACAAGGATACCATCTGAAGGAAACTTTTTCTGTGATTAAAAAAAAAGCCAAGAAACAAGAAAGTCTTTCACAACAGTTCAAAACTCCTGAGGCCAAATTTATTCATCCGTTTGGCTTTCATCAGGCAACCGCTTTGTCCCCAGCAGTATTATCCAAGCTTACTTAAGAATGCAGAAGAGCTCCGAGAGCTGAAAATTCTATTCCTATTGCCATGGTGAAAACCACCGTCTATGAAGACAGCGGCCCCCAGCTCATGTGGGGTGGTCTCCGACATCTCTTTGGGACCCCACCACCGAACTTAGAAACAAATACTCCAATTTACAAACAAGCCCTCTGTCTAGAATCCAGAAAAATGTCACTTCAAATCTCATTTTGGGGGAAACAGATCCTCTTTTCCCTATCCCACCAGCAACGGTGCTAAAAAACTAACAAAAGACCATCATGAAAAGACAGGAATTCTTCCCATATTTGAAAAAATGGATGAATGACATTCATCACGATACTTCCCGCATCCCAAGGACCTGCACCTCCTCGTAGCACAACTTATAAACACAAGTATTTGGTACAAAACCACCCAGAAGACACCCCCGCGGAGATGATCAATCAGCACCCAGTGGCTTTGGGAAGTTTTCCAAAAGCAAAGTGGCTGAAGAATGTTAGCATTTCATTACTTCCTTCTTTTCTGAGGATTATTGAATCAGGAAGTCATTGTCCCCTATTAATCTTTGAAGAGAGAAAAAATGATGGCAGGAATCTACAACTTCCACACAGCACGGCACAGCTGCTTGGCTCCCAGTCAACATTCCACATTTCAAATAACATTAAATGTTAAACCATAGAATTATAAGTAAGTGGGTTATTATGGGGAAGCCTTCCCAGGAAGGCATCTCTGTTACAGAAGTATTTGAATAAAAGGCTAAATTTATTTTTCATAATGGCATGTTGACTATCACAAACGCATTTCTGCATGGGCTAAGTAGCTACCTGTGAGTTATCTGTTTACTCTCTAACCTACAGGTGGTTTAGTTGCTGTATCTAGGAATATGTACTTCAATTGGAGTTAGCTAGTGTTTCATCGAAAGGCCACTTCCCAGGGTGGCTGCTTTAGTCATTTTTATCACCACAGTCCCCTTAGCAGTTTTTATAATTGGCAAAATGGATGTGAAAAGGTGAGGATTTGGGTTAATGAAGTTACTGTTGCTTAAGATGTGTGGACTGGGTAGATATAGAGACACTCGGCATGCCAGTGTGTTCATCCTAGAAGAGTCTAGTGAGCTGTATGTACTCTCTGACACGGCTTGTGGGACTGGACTCCAGAATAGTACTGTGTGCAGGCACGGGGCTGCACCTCGGCGGCCAGATTCCATCACTCAGGTTAGCTGAAATCCCGCCCCCAGAATAGTGTGTTACGCTCAAAGGGACTCTTTCATGCCAGCTGTGGTTGAAACACCAAAAAGGGCAGAGAACTGGGGTTTTAATGTCATTGTTAGGGCCTGATTGTTAATAAATCTATGTGTGGCAAAAAGTGGTCTGAGTATGCTTGTGTATTTGTACGGGGGTTATCAGAGAGGAAAGGTACAACCTTCACTTACCTCTAAATATTGACACACACTGCCATCTCTTCCCAAAATTCACTTTCTTCTTCTGGGGCACACACTTAAGCTACATTTACCAGACTCTCCTCAATTGCATCAGAGGTCTTTAATTGCAGCCAAAGTCTAGCCAAAGGAATGCAGGAGGAAATGATGGGTGCCATTTTGTTTCATGGTTTAAGAAGTAGATGCAGAACCTCTCTCTTCTGTCAACTGGATATAGACAAGGTTGAGCCTCAGGGAATGGAACCTCTGTAGAAGAAGCCTGGGTCCTTGAATCCTCATGTGTAAGCTGAACAGTAATAGTTACTTGGACCGTACTGTGAGCTACAAATAAACTTTGATTGTCTTTCAACAATTGTTCATTCTGGGGTCTAGTTATTACCATAGTCTAGTCTTCCTAACTGAATCAGGAGACCACCAGAGCCTAATAAGTGTGTATGACCAGACTGACTTAGAGTGGTTTGGATACATTTAACTACAAGAGATCAACACACTGTATTTGAAGAATATCTGAGAAAAAGGTTGTAGCTGAAGATTAGCAGACACAATCTTTACCAAACAGTTCTACATTTTATATACGACTTGATTGACCCACATTGCTAGGTCTTTTCAATGTTTTTCTTTTCGTCATTCAGGAATCGTAATAAGAATCATAATGATATGACAATGGCCAAAAATAGAAACAGGTATTGAGCATTTACCATGTGTCTGAAACTATTTTCACAACTTTATGCATCTAATTCATTTATTCTTTCTTTTGTAATTTTTTATAATTTATTTACTTATTTGGGGAGAGAGAGCACAAGCAGGGAAGGGTAAGAGAGATGGAGAGAGAGAACTCCAGGAAGGCTCCAAGTTGTCAACATAGAATCCAATGTGAAGCTCAGTCCAACCCATCGTGAGACTATGACGGGAGCCAAAATCAAGAGTCGTATGGTCAACCAACTGAGCCACTCATTTAATCTCTTTTCTTTAAATTTATTTATTTATTTTGAGAGAGAGAGAGGAGAGAGAGAGAGAGAGAGAGAGAGAGAGAGAGAGAGAGAGAGAGAGAGAGAGAATCCCAAGCAGACTTCACCCTGTCAGCACAGAGTCCCCTGACCTGTGACTCGTTCTCACCAACTGTGAGATCATGATCTGGGCTGAAATCAAGAATCAGACACTTAACTGACTGAGCTACCCAGGCTCCTCTACTTCATTTAATCTTCATAACAGCCCTAAGAAACAGGTGCCACAATTGTCTCCATTTTATAAAGAAGGAAACTGGAAAGAGGCTATATGACCCAAAGTTACATAATTTATAAGAGGCAGAGTCGGGACTTGAACCCATGCAGTCTAGCATCAGTGTATATGCCCCCCCCCCTTTTTTTTTAAGGTTTCTTTATTTTTGAGAGAGAGAAAGTACAAGCAAAGAAGGGACAGAGAGAAAAGGACAGAAGATCTGAAGCGGCTTCTGCACTGGTAGCAGCGAGCCCAATGTTGGGCTTGAACTCACAAAACATAAGATCATGACCTGAGCCAAAGTCTGAGAGTCAACCGACCTAGCTACCCATCCAACCCTGTCCACGCTCTTAACCTCACCACTATATTGCTCATCTCCAGATCATCACAGAAGATTCAAGGATGAATGTGATCCTTGATCCTGCCCCCAGGAGTTTATAAAATTAAGTCTAATACAAGGTAGTATCCATACTCCCAGGCGGAATGTAAAATATTGTGGCATTTCAAAGAAGGGAGAGATAATGTCTAATCAAAGTAAGTCAGAATATTCATAAAGGCAAATAGCATATGTTATTTGTTTTAATTCAGTCAACGTACTTTTACTGAACACCATTTTATGCCACCTCTTCAAAGAGATCCTAGTCAAATAATGACTACACAACGTATGCACACTGAAATGCACTCAGAAAACTATTCTACCATTTAAAGTCAGAGAATAAGACTTGAATATTCCCCAAACATGTCTCCATTTAACCTGCAACCCCTGAGCTACTTTTTAAAACAGTAAATATGTCTTAAATGAATTTTTCTACTGGGCTACTCTATTTAATAAGTGGATGTGTGTTTGCATTTGCACACGTGTACTGAAATCTAACATGCATATTGGAAAGAACACATAATAAGCACACAGCTTGAAGAATTTCCATACGCTGAATACACCAGTAACCTTTACTCGGATCAAACAACAACGTGACCGGCACCCCACGAACCTTCCTTCTGCTCCTTTTGAATCAGCACCTATCCCACATCCAACCTTTATCCTAACTTCTAACAGGCCAGATTGGTTTAGCTGGTCTTTGTACTTCTATAAATGGAATCACAAATTACATACTCTTTTGTTACAATCTCTTTCATGTGACTTTGTGAAATGCTATGTCATCCATACTGCTCAGTATGTTATAATTGGTGTATTGGCATTATGCCATTGCTGCATACCATTCCTTCATGTGAATACACCACCACATTATCTGCTCTATTATTGATAGGCATTCAATGGTTTCCAGTTTTTGTTTGCTACCAAAAAGAATGCTTCTGTGAACACTCATATATGCCTTTTTATTCACATATCTATATATTGCTGTTTTCTTTCAATGTTTTATTTATTTTTTGAGACAGAGAGAGACTGTGAACAGGGGAGGGTCAGAGAGAGAGAGGGAGACACAGAATCTGAAGACAGGCGCCAGGCTCTGAGCTAGCTATCAGCACAGAGCCTGACATGGGGCTTGAACCCATGAACCGTGAGATTATGACCTGAGCCGAAGTTGGACGCTTAACTGACTGAGCCACCCAGGCGCCCCTATATATTGCTGTTTTTAATATACTTAGGACTGGAATTGCTAGAGCAGAGTAGATGGACATTCCAAAAGACATTTCCTATCTGGAAATCCAGCTCAGTAAATAACATGTGTCCGTAAAAGCACACATCAGATCAGAAAGCATTAATGAAATAAGCATTGCTTGTGGGAAGTGTCACCATTTGCACATAACCCTTTCTAGAGTCCGATTTTAGCCACAGTTTAAGAGTAGCCCATCAAGGGGACTGGTTCATGTTGCCATTTTCCAAGAACTGACTTTAAGATCTCACTTTTACTTACTTTTAGGGCATGTGCTTTAGAACATCTGAAAACATTTTCGGGGCCGTTTTGGCTGGAGTGCAGGTAGGAAAAGGAGCCCTGCTCTGGGGACTCTTTTTTGGGGCAATTTGTTCACTTTGTTTTTCTCTTTTCTAGTGCAGTCAGGTTAATTTCACAGGTAGGGCTTTCGGTGCCTGTTGCCGGGGGGTCATTTTTTGCCATTTGTGTTAAAACATGCTGTGAAATTTTTACTTACGAAACTTTGATAGAAGTCATAACAATGCTGGCTATTTGTTTTATCTCTGCCCAAACACCTAAATGGCATAATTCCTTGGCAGTTAAAGATTTTGTCCATGTCTATTGGCATTTAGACCCTTGAGTGTGTCAGGTTTGGATAAATTAGACTGACCAAAAAAAACAGCCTGTTAACTTACTTCGAAACATAAATAATTTACTAAAACCAGGCCGAATCGACGTCTTTGTGAAGACACCGGGCGTGGTATTTTTCTTAAAAACACTTATAATTCAAGGGATTGCTCAGTTTGGGTTTCTTCCTCTTTCTAGGCCTTATGTGGCCCACGACCAGGTTATTTGGGGAAGAGCACATTCCTCACCCTGAGCACAGGCCAATTTGGCCTGGCTTAACTTGTGTTGTGTTTTTTTGTAATAGCAACCCAAGACGGGAACATCTGGAAAAATACCCTGACTGAGCTGGTGGGATCAAAGACCAAAGTAAAGTGGTCTATTGTTAATTTCCAGGACCTGACACAGAGCGCAGGATGAAATAATTCAGTTGGGCATGAATCTCGTTGGATTTCTGAGAGGCTTGTATATCACTGTGTTGCCAGGCCAGATAGTTGAAAAAAAAAAGTAGTTCAGCAAAATTGAGGAAAAATAAATCGGGGTGTGTGTGTGTGTGTGTGTGTGTGTGTGTGTGTGCATACATATCAAGGAACACAAATCAGTAATCAGTATGTTCATGGTATATTCCTCTCATGGCAAAGACAACTTGACACAAAGATATGAAAAAAATATAAAAGCCAGCTGAAGAAACACTTAAGTCGTTCAGGACTTGAAGTCAGGAATTGAGTTTGCAAAGAAACGCCTTGGTCCCCGACCAGACTGAGTTCCAGAGGGTGATGACTGTCTGGTTTGTCCTTGCACTGTTAGTAGCTCACAGTAACCAAAAGCCTACTGCGTGGAGAATAAATGAGTGAATAACTGAATGCGAGAACAAACATACCAAACAGCCAAACTTTGTAATCTAGATGCTGAGTTTGACTCTCCACAAGCCTTTCTAAACTGCAGTCAAGTTATCTCCTTGACTTTTGGTAAATGCATTAAGAAATGAGGGCAGAAAAGAAAACAATACTTGTCTGGCCTGTGAGGATATTTGATACTTAGGTATCTACAGAATATGGACTAAAAAGACCTTTCGGAGATCACCTCTATTTTTCTAGCCATGGAAAGTATGGCATGAGAACCAGCATGGATACAGGTTGAAGACATGCCCAAAAGACGAGATGATGCATGTCGTTTCCCGAATGACATCTGAGAGCAGAGCACTGAGCAAATAGACATGACAATGGGAATGGTAAACAAAACATTTAAGGGATTAAGAATATTGAGAAGGTTGGGGTGCCTGGGTGGCTCAGTTGGTTAGGCATCCCACTTTGGCTTAGGTCATGATCTCGCAGTCCAGGAGTTCGAGCCCTGCGTCGGGCTCTATGCTGACAGCTCGGAGCCTGGAGCCTACTTCGATTCTGTGTTTCCTTCTCTCTCTGCCCCTCCCCCACTCACACTCTGGCTCCCTCTCTCTCAATAATAAATAAACACTTTAAAAAATTTTATGAAATATTGGGGCACCTGGGTGGCTCAGTCAGTTAAGTTTCTGACTTTGGCTGAGGTCATGATTTTGCAGTTTGTGGGTTCGAGCTCCATATCGGGCTCTGTGTGGACAGCTCAGAGCCTGGAGCCTGCTTCAGATTCTGTGTCTCCCTCTCTCTGCCCTTTTCCCGCTCCTGTCTCTCTCTCTCTCACTCAAAAACAAATAAAAACATTAAAAAATATATAGATAGATAAAAGAATATTGAGAAGGGTTAGAAGGAAACATCTGCACTTAGAATCCGGTCATAAGACTGAGGTTCTCTTCTGGAACATAAACGTCAAGAGGGTGAGTATCTTTATCTGGTTTGTTCATTAATGTATGCCGAGGGTCTAGAACAATGGCTGGCCCATTATAGATACCCAGCACTTATTTGCTGAATGAATGAGTACAACTTAAAATGTTAAAATTAATAAAAAAGGAAGGGAGTATTAAATGCTATTACATTGGGTGCATTAGGTGGCTAGTTCATTTACTCTCCATTTTCTCAGTTGGAAGCAGAAGATAACAACGCTGATGGAGTGTGGTGCTACTCAGTGATGCTCTCTCTTCTCCCGCTTCTTTTCCATTACAATCTCGTAATGTCTGGGCACTAAGGTGCAAAGTGTGAAGCTGGAGAACAGGAGAATTGGATTCATCTACTTAGTGTATGATGCATTATTTAGCTACAAGAAAGGAGAACCTGCCAGCTTTCTCTCTTTTATAGTTTGTGTGACAATAAGTCAAATATAGGCAAGTCGGGAAGTCATTGTGCAGTCTTTTAAATTTTTATAACTCTGGTGTCAGAGGTGGTAGAAATTATCTGTAAATGGCATGCAAATCAAATTTTCCTCCTCAAGTTGTTAAAACCTCAGCTCTGCTGGTCCCAGCAGAACTATTTTAAATCTTCTCGCCTACAGTCAGCATATAAACATTTGTCACAAGCATTTAAAGGATGAATACATTTTGTACAATCGTGTATGGCTGTTTTTGTAACCGTGAATACATTTTGGCTTCAAAATGTCATTTGCAGGTTTCTTCTGTCCTGCCTATCCATTCAGGTTGTTACAAAACTTAAGAGCCCAAATATGAGTGGAGACTCCTCGGATCTCGAAAGAAACACAGGTGAACTGGGCTGAGTTGCTTTTATTACACTTCTCGTCATTGTCTTATCTCTGCCTTGAAATCACCGTGTTTGATTCTTATCTGTCTTGAGAGAGGAGGAGACTGGACTTTACCATCAAGACGAAGTATCCAGCCTTTCTCCCAAAGGCGCTGTTGGCAGCCACGTGCAGAAGCGTCTGTGGGAAGCCCTGGAATCCTTGACTTGGGTGCCAGGGACCATCAAGGCTCAATGAGGTCACAGCGGCTCTATCGTACTAAGGGCTGTGCTGGCAAATCCGCCAGTGGCTTACGTTCCTAAAAGCATATACTGGAAGCCCCAGTGAGAGTTTTGTTTTGCTTTAAAAACAAAACGAAACAAAACCAAACATACCTTTCTGTTCTGCCTTATCTTTTAATGTGCAGCACCTCTAACTTTCCTCCCCCTCCAGAAGGCAGAGAAAAGGGAAGGAGCCACATCAACGACAAAGTTTCCTTCAGCAAAATGTTTCCCAGTGAGGCATCCTGCAAAAGTTCACAAGCTGAATGCACCATTCTCCACTGGGCTCATCTCTATTCCTCTCTCCTTCCCCCTCCCTCCTCCTTTCTTTTTAACCTTTCACTGCAGAATTAAGTCTTTGTGATAGTCAGCACATCAATGAACTCTCGCCCAGCCCCAGAGGAGCTCCGGGCCAGGGGCCACTCGGTGGGCCGCATTCCAATTCGGTGAGGTGGTGACAAAGAAACCTAGCCCAGCCCTCAAATGGGCCCTGTGTCTGAGTATGATTCATAACACAAACATGTTTAGAAAGCAAAAGAAAGGAAGAAAAAGGCATGGGATTTGGAGTCATTGAGTCAGTATTGTTGGAAGATTTAGAGCATTATGAAGGCAGAGAAAGAGGATTTATTCTTGTGCCCCAGCCCCCCATCCTCGGACAGATCTGCTCCAAAAGAAGGCCAATGGCACCACACAACATCTTCTCAAATAAGCTCAAATTAAAGCAAAACAAAACCCCCAACAACTCTTCCCACCCCCACCTCCAGCTCCTACCCTGTTGTGGTAAGATAAGCAGATGAATGAATGAACCAAAGAACAATGAATAAGTGAGTGAAATAAACAAGTCACTTTTGACTCTGCCTGGTCTTGTCTGTAATTATTTCTTTTTCCTTATGAATAATGTAGGGGCAAGGGCTGAATTAACCACGGATTCTTTTTTTATGAGATTTGGAGGGGAAATGCTGCAGGGACATATAAATATTCAGGGAACTTAAAGAACAAATTAATTTAGGTGTTCTCATTTATCCACATGGAGTATAATCAATTCAAAACTAAATAATTGATTGGCTAGAAATACAGTTCGGTTCCTAAAATAAAATTGTAAGGAAAAGAGGAAAGCTTTTGTTTATTTAGGATTCAACAGAACCAATCCTGGAGTACAGAGAACTGGCCATGAATTATTTTTATATTACTCCCTTATTTGTAATACATTTATGTACACTGTGCATTGTATCCAGGAATCTCCTTATAACACATGTGGCCACATATTAAAAACTGTAGATGCTAATATTAGTTTGAACGTGTGTAGTCTCCGATGATTATCACACGCTTTAAATGACAGATGTGTGTGTGACCCTCACCATCAAAGCAGGATTCCTTAAAGCTCCAAATAGCAGCTGAATGCATCTTCATTTATCCAAATAACTGATTTGGGGTTTGATTTGTTCACAGAAATCTCACACTATTGCCTTATCTTTGGGAAATTAAATAGCTTTTCCTTTTCCTATTTTATGCTCTTGTAATTGCTGGCATTAACATAAAAATATCCACTGTGGCAAACCAGCCTGAGGACTTTATAGTATATAAACAATCCCCTTCATCCTGAGCTGCCTAGACAGTAAAGGTAGAAAATGGATTCCATGCTTAGTGATACATAAGGCGCGGTCCAATGACCAGAGTGAAGATTCAACAGATTCACTTTTCCTGAAATGTTTCAACAATATTACACATTCCACCTTTTTAAAGAAATAGGGGGTGAATTAAACTTTTCAATTTGTCAGCAGTGAATCAAGCTACATTTTATTTTTTCAATGTTTACTTATTCTGGGGGCCGGGATGGTAGGAAGAGGGGCAGAGAGAGAAAGGGCGACAGAATCTGAAGCAGGCTCCAGGCTCTGAGCCCACCGTAGGGCTCGAACCCACCAACCGTGAGATCATGACCTGAGCCCAAGTTGGAAGCTTAACTGACTGAGCCATGCAGGAACTCATCGATCTACACTTTAATTGTTAGTGCATTAAGATGTTAGTCTCACACATCAAGGACACCGCACTCCCTTTGGACTGACCTCAATCTTGCTTGCAGAAGAGAACACACATTCCTTAATGTGAAATACACGGGATATAGTAACAGTTTGTTTCTCTATGCTGGGACTTCTTGCTTCTTCTGAAGTACAAATACAAGCCCATATCCTCTCAACAGTGAGTTTAAACTGATGCCATTGGTGGGACTGCTGTGGTCTAAGGTCAAAGTCTTTTATATTGGTGAACAAAGAAAGAGAGGAACACTTTGAGGCTGCTTTGGAGAAACAGATTCAAAACATACTTGGTATTCCCATCCTCTCCTCTGGAAAGAAAACGTGAGATGGAGTATTATAATTCTTTTTTAAAGAATTAAAATAAGAATTATTTTACAATAATAAAAATATATATTATTTTATTCCACCTGAAAGCTTTACAACTAATAAATTCATGATTCACTGTGTGTAAAGTAAGAGTTGAGTTAGTCTTCTGAAATTAATTAAAATGTTTTAACTCCTACCAAAGCCCTCACAGTCCTAATTGGGCAAAGTGGTTTAGGTTCATAATTCCTTCTAAATCCTCATTTTTACTGAAGTTTTTCATCACTATGAGTTTTGTGCACACCAGTCTCAACTTTAAAATAACATGATGCATATTTCCCCGCAGGTGAAGAGTTCAGAAACTATTTTTCTTTTTTTTTTTTTTTGAGGGTATTTTCCCAAGTTGAGCCTTACCAATATAGGTTAGAATTTACTCAAAACTTTTTCTAGTGATGTTTAAAAAAAATCCAAGTACTTTTTATAATCGTGAATAAGCTATTGTATTTCTTTTATAGAAGTGAAAATGAAGGAGTGATGATTTTCAATAAAGTGACCCAAGGCACAAAGAAATTTTATGGAAACCACACAGCTCAATAGCCTGTGTGTTCCTAGAAGGTCCGGATCACTAATTGTGTGTGCACCTGTTCAGCTGCCCTTGGCCTTTATACTAACAGGCGAGCCTTCTTCAAATTAGGCTCTCCAGAACCCACTGTTCTCTCACAGCTCTCCTCCTAACTGATGTGAACCACACCCTCAGAAATAAGACGGTTCCCCAAAGGCTTTGAAGTATCTGAAGATTATGGTCTGTGTTATTAGGCAATTCTCAACATACAGCGTACACCTTTGCCTTTCAAGGTGTAATCTGTACCTCAACGTGAGCCTCTTTAGGTAGAGTCACCTTTCTGTAAGTAGCAATTAATGTTGCTAGCATGATGGAGGGGTGGGGTGGGAGGAATAAAAACATGCTATTTAAAAGTACTGTTCTAAAGAAAGAAAAGAGGAGAGTGCTCACAGCCAGAATCCGGGACCCACCACACCAGTTTTCTCAATGCATCAAAATGACAGGATTTCTTTTATATGTAGTATAATCCAAGATGCCCATTAAGAATTGGCTTGTGAGAATCAAGGGAGGTGAGCCCTGTGACACTGAGGTCGGGGAGATAACACATTCAGACTTCCAGCAAAAAGAAGAAGGTAGACTTTGTCAAAAGTTAGAAAACTTTTAAAAGGCTGTTTGAGAGGTTTGAGAGAACTGAATTTTCACTCTCGTTGTGAGAGATACTTGAGAGAGAAGAACATGGGGAGAGGCGGGTAAAGAGAACCTTCCCAGTATACTGCTGCAAACAACAGGAAGCAAGATAAAAACTGATATGAACAGTACCCTCGGTATTTGCCCAGCACTTTCTCAATTGTACCAGTAGTCTCGAAGTTATTTGTCCTGCAAAGAACCCTCCTCTTTCCTTCCTACAGCACAGTTCTTGTAAACAGTGGTGTCTTGTCTTGAAATTCTGAGTCTGGATTACTCTTTTCTTAAAACTAGGAAACAGTTTAGTAACAGAATTGAAAAGGAGTTGTGTTTTTTCCTTTTCGCTTTGCCAGGAGGGCATTCTTACTCCTTGTGGTAGCAATACCTAACACACCTCTCAGATCACACACAAAAAACAATCACAACTGTAGGTGCCCATTAACTTTCTATCATATCCCCAACAGACAGGCTGTCAATCATGGAGAAAAGCCAAAGGGCTTAAATTACAACTTCAAAAGACACCTCAAAAAGTGATGCATCCACTTCATATTTACTTATTGGTTTAAAATTCCTAATTATAAAAATGTTTATTTTAAAGAAATATATTTTGCCAAATATAATGAGTAATTTTAAAATCTTACTAGGGGTGCCGGGGTGGCTCAGTCAGTTAAGCGGCTGATCTCAGCTCAGGTCATGATCTCACAGTTCGTGGGTTCGAGCCCCACGTCAGGCTCTGTGCTGACAGCTAGCTCAGAGCCTGGAGCCTGCTTCGGATTCTGTATCTCCCTCGCTCACTGACCCTCCTCTGCTCGCGCTGTCTCTCTCTGTCTCTCAAAAATAAATAAAAAACATTTTAAAAAATCTTCTTACTAATGTTACTAAATGTTGAATTCACAAACATTTAAGCTTTTGGTTCATAACACACCAATCACTCATATACTGTGATGAAATAGATTCCAGCTTTATGACTTATCCTACATATTGAAAGAATTAAAAACCCATTCTTAATGTCATTTAGATGATTTCATTGGGGGAATGATAGTCCACTATTCTACTCTTTGTTTCACGAGGTATGAAATCAGATGTTTCATATCAGTACCATCATCATTTCTAAATGAGCATTCACTTGGAAAGATCCCATACTAATGGACTGACAAATTCAAGGTCCCACCTTCATTCCCGTTGGTAAACAAGGGAGAAATTAATGGGGCCATTTTGGAAACTCACAGCTGTCATCTGTTTCTACTTACTCAAAGCAGTCCAATAAAAGGACCTTGGAGAGAGGAGGGAGGAAGGATGAAAAGGGGTTTCAGAATGCTGTAATTTGAAGGCTGGCTATATGAACAAAACCTTTTATATCACATATTTTGAGTTGTTCCCATACCTGGTGAAATACACACACCCAAAGCCAACCTGAGGAATCTGACCTCTCCTAGACGACAATCAAGTTGATTGGCTGTCTTAACACTTGACTAGTACCACAACATCATGGATGGGGTAAACATAAAAATTGGTTTGGGTTTGTCTGTTTCCTTCTTCGTTATGAATCTTCAGGAGATGACCTTGTCTTATGTCCCTTTTAGCAGATTTTTTTCAGAGATAGTCATGGTCAGTAATCTGGAAGCAAGTACCAAGAAATGGCAAGTTATGTAATAAGTTATGTTGCTATCATTATTTTCTATATAAATGGCAGCAGACAACTTGGTGTGTTTTAATGTTAGGTATTATTTTTAAAAAATGCTTGTGTATTTCAGTTCAAGAAGAAAATACAGTGGGTGACAGCCACGAGTTCCTTATAAAAATATAGTCTTTTATTTTAAAAGCTTTCATTTCAACTCCTTTCCCTTAGCAATTTATTTTGGGTCAGTAGCTTCATTTGTGTTGTCTTTATTGGACCCAAGAATCAATAAGATGCTCCATTGTGTTTAATTCTCAACAGGTCTCTTGCAGTACTTAGATTATATCAAATACTACACACAAATTTACTAGATTGGAATATCAACAACACTTCAACATGCCAAATGACTTTCGTTACATCTTTTTTCAGCAACATCTGAAGCATGTACTTCTCCAACACACAACGCAATGAAATTTTCAAATGTATATGGACCATAGGTCATAATGTTCAGCCTACATGGGCTTTCACAAATGCCAATTTCTATGGCTGAACTTTATATTAGCAAAGAACCTTCATTTCTCTTATTTCCTTTACTTTATCCCATGTTCTGGTGGTAACCACAGAACCCCCTGTAGTCTCACGGAGAAGATGGAGACTCTTAGCGTCTAACTCATCATTGGAGCTTCAGGGCCCCACTTTTGTCCTCTCCTTGTCCAACAACTCCTCTCCTCCCTTGTCCATCATTGCTGGGGTAAGACATCCATTTTCCCAATTCCTGTGGGAGAATTCTTTAGGTATTAAGAGCACATTAAAATTTGAGAGGAAAACAATAATTTGAGACAATTTGGTTGAAATGCTCCAACTCTCTGATACAGAAGTTGCAGGGCATACATTTGTCTAAAGAAACTAAGTGGCCTGAGCTCTTCCCTTCGGAACTTTTCCGTCTCTCATTTCTTAGTGACTGTCTCTCTGTGTCTTTCATTTTCCTCCTTGCCTCCTCTCTCAAACTTCAAAATGAATCGACTCTAATATACGACTGAGGAGTGTACCAATAAGTGTGCAGTTCAGTGACATGAAACACACTTTTACTGTTGTGCAACCACCACTGCCATCATCTCCAGAACCTTGTCATCCTCTCACATGGAGTCTGTCCCCATTAAACAGTAACTCCCCAGCGCTCCTCCTCCCAGTCCCTGGTAACCATTATTCTGCCCTCTATCTCTGTGAATTTGACTCTTCTAGGTACTCATATAAGTGAAATTAGTGAATACAGTGAAATTAATTTGAAAAACTGCAAGTAGTGTAATGATTACTTATCTCAAGAAAAAAACATGTCAACCTAACTAAGCTGGCTTCTATTTATGTGTAACCTTCCTTTTTGTTGGCTTGACTGTCTTTGATTCTGAATAGAAAACAGAAGACCTAACTTTTAGCTCCAAAATGAGCACAATCCACTTAGTTTATTATGTGTGCCTTTTCCTTTAAGAGAATTCATTTGTCCATTGGCCCTTATTATACACCAGATAGTATGCGAGGCAGGCCCAGAGGATAAAATGGTGAAAGACAGAGTCCCCAACGTAGCCCAGCTCATGGTATAGTGGGAGAGGCAGCTAACAGAGACTTCAAGCACTCTCTTACAGGCTTTTTCTGATCGGAAGAATGCAGGGTGTTTCAAGATGCACAAACGCAGCCTGGGAAAAGAGGGCTTCTGGGGAAAAGTAACATATGAGTGGAGACATGAGAGATAAGTAAGAATCAGAGGTGGGAAGGAGTGATGCCAGGCCCAGGAAACAGTATCTGTGAAAAAGACCTGAAGGAATTTCAGCAGAGATGAGTCAAGTAGGAGACAGGGAATAGAGAGAGACGACATAGAGCAGTGCCAGCGGGGCACACGGGCTGTTGTGCGCAGTGAGCAGTCTGCATTCTTTCTCCAAAGCACTGGGGGTTGTAGGGCTCCCGACGGTATTGTGACATGATCACACTGCAGAATGCTCAGCCTGGCTAAAATTAGATGAGAAGGAGAAATGAAACCTAATAAAACTACTTGGGGATTCTAAGAGTAATCTAGGGATGAGAGTGGTATGACCGACAGCAAAGGCAGCAGTAGCAGGGAAGAAAGTGACATCTCCTTTGCATAGAGTTTCTGTAAACCATTATTATTTTTTGCAAAGAGCTCCATACAAAGCAGTTACATGGGCTCATGGCTTTTCCCTCAAGTGGCTCACGTATCAAAATGAAACTATAAACAGAATTATGTGACATTTGATAATGAAATGAAAAGATTTAAAAAAATAGTTCGCTCTTAGGTTTGAAAATTCAATAAAACCTAATGACAAACAGATTTTCACCTTAGAGCTTCAATCCTCCAATTTAGAGGAATAACGTTTTAAGAAACTTTAAATAAATGAAAGTTGTGAATGTGAGAAACACCCAGTAGTTAGAACAGGCTGCCAGGTGAAGCTGTCAACATCACCATGAGCTCAGCGTCACCACGCCGATTATATTAATGTGGGCTGTGAGCGAAACGTTAATGCTGTGCGCACGCAAACTACACAGGCACGTGAGTAAACAAAGTAGCAAAGTGGAACTACAGAAAAATGTATCACTTGTTCACATGCCAATTCACATTCCCATAAATAAGTAGTTAGATCAATGTTATGGGGATTTTCAATGTTCATAGCAGCAATGTCAACAATAGCCAAATCATGGGAAGAGCCTAAATGTCCATCAACTGATGAATGGATCAAGAAGATGTGGTTTATATACACAATGGAGTACTACATAGCAATGAGAGGGAATGACATATGGCCATTTGTAGGAAAGTAGATGGACCTCGAGGGTGTCATGCTAAGCGAAATAAGTCAGGCAGAGAAGAGAAAGACAGATACCATATGTTTTCACTCATAGGTCTAACAGGAGAAATTTAACAGAGGAGCATGAAGAGGGGAAGGGGGAAAAAGAGTTAGGGAGAGGGAGGGAGGCAAATCATGAGAGACTCTTGAATACTGAAAACAAACTGAGGGCTGAAGGGGCAGGGGGAAAGGGGTAGTGGGGTGATGGTCATGGAGGAGGGCACTTGTGGGGAAGATATGGAAACTAACTTGACA
Organism: Suricata suricatta; assembly: GCF_006229205.1. Taxonomy (NCBI): domain Eukaryota; kingdom Metazoa; phylum Chordata; class Mammalia; order Carnivora; family Herpestidae; genus Suricata; species Suricata suricatta. Next base: position 61,678,514 of record NC_043703.1, on the reverse strand, counting down.
ATAAACTATAAAAAAAATTAAAAAAATTAAAAATGTTATGGGGATTTTTACTAAGTTAAAAAATGTTACAATTTTTCAAAATGATGATAGTATCCTGGTGTAATTTCCAAGATCTGGAATCCATGTGGTGATCATATCTCATTTTTAGCTGTGATACATTAATATGAGACTTGAAGAGAGGGCACCCTACATTCCTAAAATATTTCCCAAAATTCGTAAAGGTAGTGGGGGGTGTGGGGGAGGGATGCCTGGGTGGTTCAGTTGGTTGAGTGCCTGACTCTTGATTTCAGTTCAGGTCATGATCTCACAGTTCATGAGTTCTAGCCCCACATCTGTGCTGTCAGCACAGTGCCCACTTCACATCCTCTATCTCTTCTCTCTGCCCCTCCCCTGCTCTTTCTTTCAAAAAAGAATATTCTTTCAAAAAAGAATATTAAAAAATAGCTAATTTTATGTTATATATATTTTACCACAGTGCAAAGAAAAAAGAAAAGACCGTTAAGAGAATAAAAAGACAAACCATAGACAGTGAGAATATATTTGCATATCGTATACTGATAAAGGACTTGTGTCCAAATATATAAAGAGCTCTCAAAACTCAATACTAAGAAAACCAAAAGAATAGACAAATAAACAAGCCATTAACAAAAATGGAGGGAAGACTTGAACAGGCACTTCACCAAACACAGTATATGGACAAAAATAAGCAGATGACAAGATGCTTCACATCATTAGGTCTTAGAGGAATGCAAGTCAAAACCACAATGAGATGCCACCACACAGCTATTAGAATGGCTAAAACTAAAAAGACGGACCCTAACAAGGATGGGTGCGGATGCGGAGACCCGGGAACTCTCAGAAACTGATACTGGAAAAGTAAAACAGTAAAGATGCTCTGGAAAAACAGTTTGGCAGTTACTTAAAAAGTTAGACATATGCCTATCACACGGTCCAGCCATTCTACTCTTAGAGATATTTGCCCAAAAGCAAAGTAAATATATGTCCATACACAGCCTTGTATACAAACGTTTATAGCAGCTTCTTTTGTAATGGTAAAAGAAAAAAATGGAGTCAACACAAATGTTGTCAACGGGTGAATGGATAAGCAAATTGTGACAGAGTCATACAATGGACTATTACCCTACAATAAGAAGGAATGAACCGCTGACATATGCTAAAACATGGATGAATCTCAAAATAATTATACTGAGTGAAAGAAGCTAGCCAAAGAGTATATTCTCTATGACACCATTTATATAAAACCCTAGAGAACACAAAATAACCTGTAGTGACGGAAAGCCAACCAGGAGTCACCTGTGGGAGGGGAAGTGCCCCGGAAAACTTGGAGGAGTGATGGAGATGTTTGTATATCTTGACTGCGGCCCTGGTTTCATGGGTAGGTACAGGCCCAAGTTATTAGACTGTACAAGTTAAATCTGTGCAGTTTATTGTAGGTCACGTGTACCTAGTAAATCTATCTGAGACCATGAAAGAGTACAAAATAAAACTTGTAGTACAAAAAAAAAATGCTAAGATGCTTCCCTCTATCCTATAACTTTTTGTTTTAAGTTTATTTATTTATTTTGAGAGAGATAGAGACAGAGCCTCCCAAACAGACTCCACACTGTCAGTGCAGAGCATAGAAATATCATTGTGTATGAATATTCAATTGTTCCAGCCCAATTTACTGAAAAACCTATATTCTCTACCCAATGCTTTTGCAGCTTTGTCAAAAATCAGTTGTCCATGTATGTATTTATTGCTCACATATAAAAATACAATTATGTTTTGTATAGTGCTCTTATATCCTGCAACTTTACTAGTGTTTTTAGTTCCAGAAGTTTTTGGAGGGAATTCCCTCAGATATTCTACAGGGACCTGTATGGTATCTGAGAAGAAAAACAATTTTCTTTCTTCCTTTCTAATCTGGATAATTCGTATTACTTTATCTTACTTTACTGCAGTGGCTATAACCTTCAGTTCAATGTTGAATAAAAGAGAGGAAGGAAACATGCATGCTTTGTTTTTGATCTTTAAGAAAGGCATTCACTGTTAAGAATGATGTTGTGGGGAGAAGCACTGGGTATTATATGGAAACCAATTTGACAATAAACTATTATTAAAAAAAAAAAAAAGAATGATGTTGACTGTAGGTTTCCTGTAGGTGATCTTGATTAGGCCATGGACGTTCCATTCCATTTCTACTCTATGGAGAGTGTTTATCAAGTTTGGATACGGGATTTGTCAAATGCTTTTACTGCTTCTATTGAAATGATCATACACTTTATTTTTTTAAGTTTTAAAAATATAGAAACTTACACTGGTTGGTTTTTTAGTGTTAAACCAGCCCTGCATTGTTAGGACAAATTCCACTTGGTCCTGATATACTATACTTTTTACATATTGTTGGATATGGTTTGCTGAAAATTTTAAAGATCTTTGACACATATGTTCAGAGTGATAGTGAACTGTATTCTTTTCCTGTAATGCCTTTGTCAGCACTTATAGATAATGCTGGTCTATAGGATGAGTTGAGAAACATTCTAACCTATTCAATTTTCTGAAAGATATTTATAAAATTAACATTATTTTTTCCTAAACGTTTGGTAAACTTCATTAGTGATATCAACTGGGCCTAGAGTTGACAGAGATATTTAACTATATCTCTATTTAACTATAAATTCATTTAAAAAATGGACACAGGGCATTCATCTTTTTTATTTCTCCTTTGGTTGTTTGTATTTTTCAAAGAACTTTCCATTCCGTCAAAGTTGTCAAATGTATTGGTATGTAGTAATTCATAATATTCCTTTTTATTCTCTTAATACCAAGAACACCTTTAGTGACATCACATCTCTCATTCCTGATATTTGTTATTAGTGTCTTCCCTCCTTTCTTCCTTGATCAGTTGGGCTACAGTTTTATTAATTTTATCTACATTCTTAAAGAACAAGCTTTTGGTTTCAGCAATTTTCTCTATTGTTTTGTGTTTTGTATTTCATTGATCTCCACACTGGTATTTATTATTCTCATTCTTCACTTTGGATTTCACTTACTCTCTTTCTACGGTTTTTGAGTGGAAATGAAAGTCACTGATTTGAGGCATTTCTATTCTAATAGAGTAATATACTGTTAGGGTAAGTTTTCCTCTACATACTGCACTAGCAGCATCCCACAAATTTTGATGTATTTGTTCTTATTTTCATTCAGTTCAAAATACCTTCTAATTTCCCTTTTTATTTCTTCTTAACTTGTGGGTTATTAAGAAATGTCTTCTTGTATTCCAAATAACTGCTACTTTTCAGATATCTTTGCTGTTTATTTCTAAGTTAATTCCGTGTGTTTAAAAAAACATATATTATAAAACTTAAATCTGTTTAAATTTATCAAGACTTGTTTTATAGTCTGGAATATGGTGTATCTTGGTAAATGTTCCTATTACATTGAAAAAAATGTACTCTTTGTGTAGTAGCTGTGTAGATTATTCAAACAATGTTAATATTAGGCCAAGTTGATTGACAATGTTGTTGAAGTCTTTCATATCTTTATGAGTTTTCTTTCTAATTCTATCAATTATGAAGAAGAAGGTTTTGAAATCTTTCACCTGTAATTGTGGACTTATCTATTTCACCTTGCAGTTCTATCATTTTTTGCCTCCTATATTTTGAAGTTCTATGATTAGGTGCATAAGTATTCAGGACTGCTGTTAGGTCATCCTGATGAACAGACCCCTCTATCATTATAAAAATGATCTTCTTGCTCCCTAATAACATTCTTTGCTCTGAAATCAACTTATATACTATTAATAGAGCCACTCCAGATTTTTTTATTAACATGGCATGTCTTTTTAACCTATGTGCTTTATATTTAAAGTACATTTCTTGTAGGCACCATATACCTGGGTCTTATTTTTATCCAATCTGGCCATCTTTGCCTTGTATTTAGAGTGTTTAACCTACTTATATTCAATGTGATTACTGATGCTTATTTTTTCCTTTCTGTTTAAGAAAAAAGTCCTTAAAGGAACAGCATAGACTTGCTGTCTCCAAATGCTCTTCTTCCATTCTCTTTTGAATTCCCTTCAGTCTGGCTCCCATTTTTACCACTCTGTTGAAAGAACTCTCTGTAGGTTAACATCTTCCTCTGTCTTGCTAAATCTGTGGGTCATTTCTCAGTTTTCATTACAGTTGATCTCTCCGTAGCATTTGACATAGGTGATCACTGTCTCCTTGAAATATGTTTCTTCCAGTGCCTTGTAGGACACCATAACTTCCTGGCACTCACTGGAAAACACTGACTTCCCCTTCTCAGAGTTCTTTGATCTTTCTACATTATCACTTCAACCTCTTGAGAATATCCAGGGTTCAGTCCTTGGACTTCTTCTCTAGCTGCATTCATTTCTTTAGTGATCTCACCCTTCCCATCAAGTTAAACACTATCTGCAGTAGGCATTGGGTGTACCTCACAGATTCCCTCTTTTTAGGACTGTGGCACCCATTTCCCCTGCTGCTGGGAGTAACGGTGGTTGATGCCTCAAAGCTTATTCCCCATCTCCACCAAGGGATTGTCCTTATCAAAAACAGCTGACTCACTCAGGGCATCTAATGACTGGTTTATGTAGGGGATATGAATTATGGCAACTCTGCAGGGCATTCCAACTCAAGAGCTTTCCCTACAACTAGTGATATTATTTCCTTAAGATTTGTGATCCTATCACCACCTAACTTTTCCTCCTGCACAATCCTGCTTCCTTCACTCCTCACAGCTACTGATCTCAGGAGTACCTGTCAATAAACTTCTGGTGCAAATCTTCTCGGTGTCTGCTTCCTGGGAAAGTTGACTGGTGATATCATCCAAATGCTGACACCTAGAAACTTATGTTTCCAGCATACATCTTTCATCTGAACCCATGACTGAAGTAACTACCTTTGTTCTCAACTTTGCATTTTTTCTAATCACTTTGATGTTTAATGGAAATCTCAAACTTAATATCTAAAACTAAATAATTGGTCAAAACCACTGCCTTGACTGAACTCCCAAACTATTCCACACGTAGTCTTCCCCATCTAACTCGAGGGTAACTCCAAACTCTCAGTTACTTACTACATCAGCCAAAAGTCCTAAAGAATGTTTTGGGATGTATTAGGGTTTTTTTTCATATTCTAACATTGAATTTGTCAGCAAACCTGTTGGCTCTATTTTCAAAATCTTTAACCATTTCTCAGCCCTTCCAAGCTATCCCTCTGGCTCAAGCCACTATGATCTCTCACTAGAATTAAATGCAACAGCTCCCAAATTGTTTCCTGGTGTATGTCCTTGCCCTCTAAGGTCTAATTTTAATGTGGAAGCAAAAGAAATTCTAGTAAAACATAAGACCTATCACTTTACTCTTTGCTCAAACTTTCTAATGACTTTGCCCTTCATCTGTCCCCTCCCACGCCACCCCCTACTTTCGGGCCTCACATCCTATACTTGCCTCGCCCTTGCTGTTCCTCCTTAGGGCCTTCACCCTGGCTGGTTCCTTTGCCTAAAATGCTCTCCTCCCAGATATCTCCAGGGTTTATTCTCTTGCCTACATCAAGTCTTTCCAAAATTCAACTCTCCATTAGAATGGCAATCATCTCTACTCCTGGTACTTCCTGTTTCCTTTTCTGGTTTTATTATTTTTTTCCCTCTTTAACACCCCATTTCTAGAATTTAAACTCCATGATTTCAGGAATTTTTATGAGTTTTACTTGTTATTTTTGCAAGGTCTTGACTACAGCCTGGCACATGACAGGTAGTCAATGATAAGACTGCTAAATCAAGCAATTGATCAGTCAATTCACCAATCAACTGATATTGACTGAATATGTTTTTGTTTTGCCCTCATTTCCATGGCTGACATGTAGAAATGTAGAATATATATCCTGTTAACAAACTGATATGTATCCAAAAGAAAGGAATCTCTTTTCATTTATCCTCCCATAAGGCAAAAAAACACATTTGCAAAAATCCCTTCAAACTATCTAGTAATTAAGATCTTGCCTTCTGATGGTAAGACAAGCAGATGTGATTTCCAGTTTGTAACCCTTACACTGTTGTGTTTCCACTGATTGGAGTTTTTCTCATCTGTAGCATTAAGGAACTGGTCATCTTCAAAGCTCTCTTATTTTGAAATTAGTATAATGTGATGATAATTATGTTTCAGAAACAACTAATTTGGTGAGTAGTCCTTTTCCCTCCAAATGGCAACTGACTTTCATTATGAGGTGTATTTAACTTTAGCTAACAAGATTAACAATAAACTGGAAAATAAAACAAAAGAAACCCTGACAAAGCTAAGCACAGGAAGTAACTGGCTTTTCTTGTAATGAAGAAATTTAAAACTTTATATAATACATGTGCATACACAACTCTGTCCTTAACGTACTTTATATAGAGTAAAGAGCATGTAGTATGCATAGACCTTTAGTGATCTATGTTGAAGAGTGCCTAATAAATACCAAAAAGCAGTAATCAAGCCAGTGGAAGCTCCTGACAAGGTCACAGACATCTGGACATGCGCAACTGTCCAAAACTCAGCGATCTGTACGGAAGACCCTAGAGAAAGAATTAGTGTCAATCTGATATTCAGTGATAAACGATTATTACCAAAAATCCAATGTGACTCTGGAGATCATAACAAAACTGGCAAGTTAAGTGCAAACTTAGTGACCTCGGATTTTATGAAAATGTGAAGCCCTTGACTGCTGCTAAAAGCTGGTGTTGGCAAGATAATTCTCATTCAGCCTGGAAGTGTAGGAATTCCTACCTGACTCACTCTGGCCCTGTAATCCAGCTCCCACAGCCACCGAACCTTCAAATAATCCAGCAGCCACCAGGGGCCTCCTTTCGTCTAAACCTTGTTCCTTTTACTGCTTTCAACACACTGATTTCTGCCCCCTGGGTCCCCGGCTCTCTGGCCCTATTTCCTACCCTCTTTTTGTTCTGGTGACTCTTACCCACTCTCATATCAGCCTTTTTGATTCCTATCACTTATCCTAGAGTCTGCCGCCACACCTACCAATGCATTCTCTGATTTGCACTTAGAGTCAGCCATGGGCCCAGCAAAGAGACCTCTCAGTATCTTTGTGAGAAAATTCATTACTATTGACATTTTAGAGACAAGAGATCTGAGAAGTTAAAAGTCACAGAGCTAATACACATACAAAGAAGGCACCGTGCTTTCTGCTCTGACACACTGTTTCTCTGCAGAGCATTTACAGCATGAGTGATTCCAATGTCATATTTCCCCTTTGCATATTATTTGATGCAAATATTTTAATCATTTTGGTGCCAAGTTAATTTTTTTCTAAGCATGGAAACAGTATACCAGTACAGAAAGGCCCTATAAAACCAAAGTAACAATTATGTTACTAATGCATTATGTAAATTTCTAAAGGACAATTTGGTAACGTGGCTCAAGAGTTCTGAAAAGCATTGATTTGTTTCAGTGCAGCGATTCCACTTCTAGAAACATATCCCAAGAAAATCTTCCTTACAGTTTTAGAAGTAACTGGCATGCCCCCAAAGTAAGAGATTGATGGAATTCATTTTGAAATTGCAGCGTATTGCCATGGTTTTCAGAGTGTGGTCTGTGGACCACTGACAGGGATTCATGAGGTCAGAGCTTTTATAATAACACTAAAACGTTCTCAGCCTTTTTCACTGTGCGCTGACATTTGCACCAGCAGTGCACAAACACCTATGGCTAAAATTGCAGGCTCCTTAGCCCAAGTAAAGGTAGTAGCGCCAGAATGTACAGGTAGTCGCACTAACATATATTATATTGTGTGTGCACAGGTGGTCTTAACCCCTACACATCTGCAATTGAAGAAAAATGTCAGTGCCAACTTAAAAAGATCTCTGATGAAGGGGCATCTGGGTGGCTCAGTTGCTTAAGCATCCCACTTCGTCTCCGGTCACGATCTCAAGGTTCATGAGTTCAAGCCCTGCATCGAGCTCCGTGCTGACAGCTTGAGCCCGGAGCCTGCTTCTGATTCTGTGTCTCCCTCTCTCTCTGTCCTTCCCCCACTTGTTCTCTCTCTCTCTCTCTCAAAAATAAACATTAAAAAAGAGTATCTTCGATGAAGAATTAAAATGTATTAATTTTATTACATATCAACCCTTGAGTCCTTGTCTTTTTAATATTCTGTGTGACAAAATGGGGAGGATGCACACAGAAGTCTCTTAAGGCAAAACATTTGTATATTTGATTATTTTGAGTTTCAAGTTGAACTGGCTTCATTTTTATGAAACTTCATTTTTAACTGAAAAAAAAAAACAAAAGACAAAGTATTGTTCTGGTTTGATATTTGGCAGATGTTTTCTTCCTTTTTTTTTTTAAGTTTATTTATTTATTTTGCGAGAGAAAGAGAGAAGCAAAGACTGAATCCCAAGCAGGTGCCACACTGTCAGGCAGAGCCCAGTGGTGGTGGGGCTCGAACTCACTTGAGCTAAAATCCAGAGTTGGATGCTTAACTGACAGGGCCACTCAGGCGCTCCTGGCAGATGTTTGCTCTGCAATAAGGAAAGGGAACTTGGTGCTGACGGTGTCTTTTGCGAAGGATAAAATTTAAATCTCAAGTACAAATAAGAGTTTTGGGAACTTTGTTTTTGTCACAGTATGCTTGACATCTCAATACCGAAAGACCTTTCTTATGAAGCTACAGTGATATCAATAAATACAACTGTTTATGTGTCATAAATTAAAATGTGTCACTATCTGGAAGATCTACATAACTCAATAAATCAATTTTCCAAATGAATAAGGTATAATGTTACAAAATTATGCATGGGCACAAACATGAGAATTCATCTGTCTTCTCTTAAATCAAATGTTAATGAGATTTACAAAGCTGTGAAACAATGTCAATCATTAATTTCTGTTTGTTTTCAGGAAAATATACTTATATTAGCATGTATCATTTACTATCATTTTAAGGAAATAAATAAATAATTAAGTAGATAGATAGATGATACATAGATACTTTAATCCTTTCTCAGTTTCAATTTCTACTAAGTATCAATAGCTGTAACTCAGACCAGAATAATCTGAAGTCTTCAATAATTTGAAGAATACAAAGGGGTCCTAAAACCAAATCATCTGAAAGCCAGTGATGTAAGAGAATTTTAGGTAGCCACAAATATTATAGAAGATTATGTCCAGAAAGATTCCTGAATAAAATAAAACATACATCAAAAACATGACTTAAGGCAGATGCACTTCAATGTTTCACAGTAGGTGAAATTGTAAAATTGTAATTTTGTCTTTTTGTTTTGAATGTTTTATTAAACTTTTCATAAAACGAGTACAGCTTGCTTCTGTAAAAAACTAGCAAACTGTTAACAAATGACTAACTAAATAAACGAATAGCTGAGTCCTACATGATAATAGCTTCAGTTCGGAAAGAGCCTTTTCTTTCCTCACGGTCCCTCAACATTTTTACTCAACCCTCTCCCTTCTTTCTGCCTACCCTTCAACTCTCCATGAGCCACATCTCTTCTCCATTGCCTTGCCCTGTGGGTGCTGGTTGAGGACCCCTAACCCGTGGGGCTCCACCAATACCTGATCTTATAAACAGCCTTTCCTCTCACCTGAAGATCATGGACAAATACTGAAGTCATTGTTTTCTTTTTTAAAATAATTTTAAAAAGTTTATTTATGTATTTTGAGAAAGAGAGAGTGTGTATGCGCACGCAGGGACAGGAGAGAGGCAGAGACGGAAAAGGAGAGAGGGAGTCCCGAGAAGACTCCTCGCTGCCAGGGACGATCCTGAGGTGAGGCTCATTCCCACCAACTGTGAGATCATGACCTGAGCCGCAATCAAGAGTTTGGACGCTCAACCAACTGAACTACCCAGGAGTCCCAGAAGTCACTGTTTTCTCCAACTATTTATTCTAACGGCCAGTGACATTATGCTTTCTTCGATCACACGTGCTACAGGTGGTATATCGAATTACGTTGATGATGTGAGGATGTGGAGAAAGGGAACGCTTGTGCACTGTTGATGGAAATGCAAACCGGTGCAGTCACTCTAGAAAACAGTATGAAGTTTCCTCGAAATGTTAAAAATAGAACTACCTTACAATCCAGTAATTGCACTGCTAGGCATTTGCTCGGAGAATACAAAAATATGAATTTGAAGAGATACATTCACCCCAATGTTTATAGAGCATTCTCCATACTAGCCAAATTCTGGGAAGAGCCTAAATGTTCACAAACTGATGAACGGATAAAGATGTGGTGTATATATATATCTATATATCTAATATATATAATGGAATATTACATATTCCATAAGAATATATATCAGCCATAAAAAATAAGGAAATCTTGCCAATGGTGGGTGGAGCTAAAGAGCATTATGCTAAGTGAAATAAATCAGTCTGAGAAAGACAAATATCATATGATTTCACTCCTATGTGGAATTTAAGAAACAAATAAATGATCATGGGGGAAAAAAAGAGAGCAAGGCAAACCAAGAAACAGACTTTTAACTATGGAGAGCTAAGTGATGGTTACCAGAGGGGAGAGGGGTGGGGGTGGGTTAAATAGGTGACTAAGGGATTAGGAGGGCACTTGCGCGCTGAGCACTGGGTGTTGTACTGAAGTACTGCATCCCTAAATTGTAAACCTGAAATGAATATTACACTATTTGTTAACTAACTTGGATTTACATAAAAACTTTAAAAAATTACGTTGATCATATAATTGCATGAGCCAGACTGAGTCTCAGCGTTCCAATGCACACTTAAGAATAGTTGTAAAATAAAGCTATGGTCCAAACAGTGGTAAAGGGTGTGAGAAGAATGACCTACATGTTGGGTCCACTGAGCCACATGATGGCTCCATGGTTAGGCCACTGGAGCCCACCAGGACTGGGATAAAACCCACAGTTCCAAATCCCTGCATATGTTTTCTAACCTCTCTACACTTCAGTTTCCTCATCCAAAAAGTGAGGAGCTTCACAGAGCAATTACAATACAAATTGCTAGCCCCTGTGTTTCTATTGTTATAATATTAGTATTAGCGTTCTTGGTGTAACTCTAGATGTGAACTCCCCATTTAGTCCTGATTTCCTTATATGTCATTATAGTGGGTCATAGTGGTGAATTTCTCTTCTAGTCCAACCTTATTAAATAATTCATTTCACATTAATCAGTTAACGTACACAGAGCTTGAAGGGGTGAGGTCTCAGCATGTCTTAAAAGAGACAGAGACTATATAATCCATTGGATAACTGGCATGAGATATTTAGCAAAAGCAACCTGAAGAGAGAATATAGTGATGTGTCACAGGTTACGAAGGACAGGTGACTATAAGGGTTGGAAGAGGAGGACGGGCTTGAGGACACTAGTACCTCTCCATCAGTAACTTCCCAATCTCTATCTCTAGGCCTAATGATGTCACATCGCGTATTGAAAATGGATTATGGGACAGATTTGGGGATTTAATGGTACTTGGAGATGTTTTTTGATGCAGGGCTTTGTAAAAATAACTAAAAATTACTTTTCCTGTTTTGCCAATTAAAAACATAAGACGAGGGGCGCCTGGGTGGCTCAGTCTGTTGAGTGTCAGACTTTGGCTCAAGTATTGATCTCACAGTTTGTGGGTTTTGAGCCCTGCATCAGGCTCTATGCTGTCAGCTCAGAGCCTGGAACCTGCTTCGGTTTCTGTGTCTCTCTCTGTCTCTGCCTCTCTCTCGTTCACACTCTGTCCCTCTCTGCCTTTCAAAAAATTAATAAATGTTAAAAAATTTAAAAACAAATAAGATGAGAGAAGTCAGATTATTCACCCACCCAACTACTAAGTTAGACCTTACCAAAATTAATGGGAGAGTGCCTGGTCCCAGGGCAGAGCAGATGTAAATAAACTTTTGTTAGAGTATTCTTTGGAATCCCTGCCAGCTGGAATATTAAAAGGGACAAATAATTTGAGTAAGTACTCAGGGGTTGGTAATTATATAGTACTTGCCTTCTATAATTTACTTGATAGGGCTTTCCAAAGAGTTATTCAATCATCTAGTTAGTATATATTTGGTGCAGCCCACATGTTTGCTGCAGAATAAAACAAACAAAAAGGGGTACAGTCAGAATAACTCAGCCTCTTCAAATGGCCACTCAATGTCCTTCAAGAAAACCTGCTACCTTAGAGGACATCAAAGTTTGTTTGAAAGAAAAACAGCTTCTCCAAAATGGGTCCTCAAAGATGGCAAGGTACTGCGGAACAGCTCTACACCGGGGCTTTTTTCTATGGTACTTTAAGTATAACAGATGGTTCTTCATAATTAGCATCACATTTGCATGTTTCCCTCCACCAAAAAAAGAGCTAATAATCTTAGAAGGAGAATGAAACAGCATCATTCCATCATAGTTTATTGATCTTATTTATAATTTGCATGCCGAGTCTTTTTTATGGTCCCTCTTTACTGGCAACTCTGTTACCTAGAAGACGAGCAAATTTACAAATGAGGAGATGTGTCCTCAGGAGCACAAGCCTGAAAATGACTTTAGGACTAGAACTAACCGGGACGCCCTGATCATGTAGAAGAAATGAGGAGATTCGGATGCAGCTTTGAGTGCACCGATGCAATTGCCTCCAATAGAATAGGTCTTTTTTGCTTTTATGTCCATTTCTATGAGGCTCCCATCCTCTCCTTGTGCTATATAACTCCCACCACGCAGAACCATTCAGCTTAAAGGTGCTATTAGATAAATTAAAGCATCAGACAGATTGCCCTCGCAGGCCAGGTCTCCTGGTCAATGGCTTGAGACAGCAGGTGCCTGAACCACGGCTGGGCACGCAGCAGCGGAGCACGGAGGAGTGGAGGGGGTCCTGGGGATTCGTGCAGGGGAGGAAACACACCGCAGCAGGGCCAGGCCAGGGAAAACAAGGATGGTATTCCCCTTGTGTATTGCAGTTGACACCTGGATAATCTCCCCAACTTCCCCGTGAGGCTGATTTCATCCTTAGTCTGTAGACTCAGAGGAGTGAAACATCTCTCCCAAATCTTCTCATGAAGTGACAAAGAATGGTTTGCATGGAGGCTCTGCCCAACGGCAAACTTCCCGATCCTGACCCGTGCGCCACATTAACCTGCCAACTACATACAGTCATTTGGCTCCAGTAAAGGCTTTGCTTTGATTCATTTCTGCCCAATTCATAATCAATAACATAACTTTGTAAGTCACCTGAATAGGGATTAGGAGTGTAATCAATGGGCATGAAACAGAGAAGATAAACTGGTCCACAGGGAAATTCAACCCCTGACCTTAAGCTCTTGAGGGTTGATTTCTAACCAAGTCACTTAATTAGCCACAGGCTATTAAATGAACAAATTAGGATCCAGATCCTCTCAAACCACAGATCTAAGCTGACCCTTTCTAGGGGCACAGAGTTAACATGCACTGATTTTGAGTGTGCTCCCATTTGGCACACTGTGGGCCCTTGGCCTATCCCAAAACTATAACTGAAAATCATAATCTTATCCTGATATTCACTTGAAGTGATAATGCCTATGTTTTTTTGTTTGTTTGTTTGTTTGTTTTTGCTTTGAAGATGTTATATGTAGCCTAGGAATCAGGGTCTTTAAAAGAATTGTAGTCAAAGTGTCAATTTTTCATTAGATTCATTAAATTCTACCTTGAAGGCAAAATCAGATCTCAAATTCTTGAGCTGGAGGGTATTCCACTGATTTTGTGTACAAAATGAAAAGCAGCAGCAGCATCCTCACCACTGTCGAGATCTGTAAGCCCAAGAAGCCTGACAAAGCCTCCCCTAACCTGTTGCCCCTGGGCTTCAGGCCTCACCAACAGCATCCTGAGCCTGTCCCCACACAAGCTTGGTCCCTGCCCCCCAACTTCTCAACTGAACCAGTCACTCCAGGGATGCCCTCTTGCAGGGTGGAGGAGGGAAAGAGAAGGAAACCACCAGAGGGCGCGGCATCCTCCACCAGGGACAGTATGTGGGCCAATGCTCTTCTCTACTCTCTCCATAAACTCCCCATAATTTTGAAAGGGCTAGAAAGTGAGAAACAGAAAGGTTAAAGGGCAAGAAGGAAGAAAGGAAGGGAAGGGAACTCCTTTGGGGTTGTTCTTCCATTCTTCCTCCCTCAGTTCAAATCCCGACACCTCCTTTCTGTCTTCATGGTAATTCTTGACACTACGCTCTTACTGAATGCCAAATCCCCTCCACTGTAGCAAGCCTGGGGCCATGGCACTCGCATGTTCAGATCTGAGGGCATCTCTTCAAGGCACAGATTTCAAAACCACGGAGTTTCATCCGAGACCAGATCTGTTGGTTGCATTTAATTTAGAAGTCTGTCTTTTCATAGAAATAATGTTCTCCAAGATGACTAAGTCTGATAGAATGGTTATTTGGAGTGCATTCTTAAATAGGCTTTTGTGTGCTGGATTTAGATATTAAACAGCATAAGATAACATTATGAGTTCCATGTTTCTGTGGGGGAGGGGCCTTGCCTGAAATGCATTGTGCACATTTATTCCTCAAATAGAAAAATGAGGAAGAGTGTGAAATTGAGAATGCACTTGGAAGACATAGGAGCAATGTTAGCTAAAGAACCTGGCACACTGGGTAAGTTCTGTAATGATAAAAAGTAAGACCAGGCATTACATGCTCTAGAAATTCATCATTTCCTCCAATAGCTCAACTTCCATTTTCTGTAAACAGTGTACAACTTTATGTACAAAATTGCTGTCATAATGTCTGATGGTTACTCTACATTTAGACATGGGAAAGCCTTATTAATAGAAACCGCATGGCTATAATTCTTTTTAATGGAATTTGGGGCTGTTTAAACCATCATTCATGAGAGAACTCTAAATCCAGAAAGGTGATGAATTCTGATTTCCTTATGTTAATCTGACAAGATCGGTTGGAAATATTTAAACTGCCTGTAACAGAAATCATTTACTGGAAGGCTATAATAAATTCTTAATATGTTTATTTCAGGACAAAAAAAGAGTAATGCTCTGTTTTGTTTTTCTTTAAGGGAAAACAACTAATAGGATTGGATTTGTAATGAAAAGGGCTTGAGGGGAATCTGGCCAGTTGCAGCTTCAAAAACATGTGAGCAGATGCATCAGGAGTCATCTGATCTGAGAAACACGGATGCCAGCACAGTCATACCTCCTAAAACTGCTTCAACCATGTGGATGCAAAAATGGAACCTTATTTCTGGTTTGCAGTTTCCATAGAAGCAAAGAAGGTGAGACTTAGCTCATGGTTAGAAGGAGAAGCTTTTCAAAGGCATCTGACTGCTCATTGAAACAGAAGTCCACGTCAACTAGAAACTGAGCTTATGAGCAGTGATATTCTTTTACTGTATTTCATGACAGTTGCACTTTAATATGCACTAAGCGGGGCGCCTGGGTGGCTCAGTCGGTTAAGCATCCAACTTCCCCTCAGGTCACGGTCTCACCATTCCTGAGTTTGAGCCCCACATCAGGCTCTGTGCTGACAGCTCAGAGCCTGGAGCCTGCTTCAGATTCTGTCTCCTTTCTCTGTCTTCCTCCACTGCTACTCTGTTTCTCTCTATCTCTCAAAAATAAACATTTAAAAAATTAAAAATAAATAAATATGCACTAAGCACATAGATGTTTGAAATGTACTTTAATGTTAAACCCAGGAAATTAACACCTAATTCTAAATCAGCGAAGCTCATAAAGAAAATTTTACTTTTGAAAGGGCTACAGTTATAACCAATACTTCCTAGTGTGTCATAGCCAATAGTGTAAATGAACATAGTTATAGGCATTATGGGAAAGTAATGTTGATGAGAAAAGAATTTTTTCAAGGATACAAAAACTATAATTTTTCTACAATATTATTTGCAAAAGTTGATGTCCAATTCTGCCATTTAAAAAATATCATATGGAGTGCCTGGGTGGCTTTGTTGGTTCAGCACCTGACTTTAGCTCAGGTCATGATCTCACGGTTCATGGATTTCAGCTGATAGCGTGGAACCTAGAGCCTACTTTGGATTCTGGGTCTCCCTCTCTCTCTGCCCCTCCACTTGTGCTCTCTTTCTCTCAAAAGTAAACATTAAAATTTTTTTAAAAATTAAAAAATCATGACTATGAAATATGTAACATTCACTTCAAGATTTAGAATGAAAAATGAGCCTAAGTTTGTAATACATACTGCTCTACCTTGAATTTATATGGTGGAGCTTATTTTTAGGGACAATATATAAGGGGGATATATAGATAATGAGCCAAATATTCAAGTAGCTAAGCTTTTTATTACTGTAGACACTACCAGAAGCTGCACTGAAAAGTGAGTGATACTGTGCCAACCCAGAGGTAATATAACTCTATCTGTGATTCAATTGCTAAATCCACCCAAGGATAATAGTCAAGGGTCCAATGATTATGAAAGGAAAAAATAAAAAAAGAAGAATTTCAAATTAAAAGGAATAGTTTGATAATTTCTGATAGCTCTGCATCAGATTTGCCGTCCCTGGTTTCTTACTCTGAAATCTCCCTTATCCACAAATACCTACCTGGCAATCTCCCATATTTGAAACATAACTGAGAATCAGTGCATTAAGTCACAAAATACAAGCCACAGAACTCTCCGCTGTGCTTTGGAGGAGAGCTTCTTGTACCAACACCTTCAAAGATTATTTGCTTTTAGACTCTACCTAAAATTATGACAGACCTAGTGACCTATTTTCTAAATCCAAAGAATATTAGAAGCCATAAGTAAGTGGGCTTAGGACTTGAAATGAGAGCAGACAGAAATAATGGTCACAATAGCAGAGAAAATAGAAAATATACTAGAAGTGGCCTATCAAAAGCACACTATTCTAGAGAGAGAGCAGTAAGATCTACCACAAGCCAGTAGGTCCTGTGGGCATCATAGTATTATACACCTGGCAGAACTGATGGCTGTTATGATGCCTCATTCATTCAAGAAAGTTCCTATTTTGTTTGGTTAGTCCATTTAACAAGTCATGAAAGTGCTAAGGCATTTTAGAAAGGTCTCCACTTGAAAGGCTTAAAACAGTATCTGGACGGATGTGCGTGAGTGTGCAAGTGTGGATGGATGCATAGGTACACCGACCTATTTATCTACCTATCCACTGAGTGCGATGATTACATGCTTAAAAATTCAAACTGATTTTTCATGAATTCAGTTTTCAATTAGTTACATACCTCTTATATTTAGCAGTGTCTGGAATATAGAAGTAATAATAATAAGAAAGCAAATCTTATTTATTAGTTATGTACAAAGTCCTACATACAAGGGTAGTCTCTTTTCATATCTTATTTCTCATTCTTTAAATAGCAGAGAGGGGCGCCTGGGTGGCTCAGTTGGTTAAGCCTCCGATTTTGGCTCAGGTCAGATCTCAGGTTCGAGCCCCGCGTCAGGCTCTGTGCTGACAGCTGGCTCAGAGCCTGGAGCCTGTTTCCAGTTCTGTGTCTCCCCTCTCTGCTCCTCCCCCTCTCATGCTCTGTCTCTCTCTGTATCAAAAATAAATAAAACATTTAAATAGTAGAGAAAGGTAGGTCTTGTTATCTCCGTTTTCTCAATGAAAATCTGGTCTCAGGAAAGGTAGATAACTTGGCCTAAGTTTAGAGTTATAGGACCAGAATCTGGATGGTCTGGATGAGAAAACGGGAATGACTTACTCCAAAGTTCATGCTCTTATCACAATACTCATGTCTGTCCTGTTAGTACTCAGTTGGTGGTTTCTTAACTTGAACCATTAAATAGTGGGTGTGATCTAAGAGATCTAAGAGAATGCCATTTCTATAGATCAAAAGCAGTCAAATACAGCAAGTTCATAAGGCTATAGCTAACAGTATCCATTTCAAAGCATTATGCACCATTTTGTGGCCTGTTACCTTTTCTATATTCTGTAATACTTAGGCCAGTTATACAACCAGATTGGATTGTAGGCATAAAGTAACTGGATAGTATGGACTCTGGAATGAGAAGTGTCATTGATGTTCTAATGGAAACCATGGTGATGAAAACAAAGTTGATATTTGAATGGTCATATATCAGCACAAATTCAGCATGAAGAGTTTAATTTTTACTCACCAAGAATTTAGATAGTATTCGACTCCTATTACCCCCGAAGATGGCTGGTGATTGGCTTTAGGATCTCAAGAAATTTCCACCAAAGTTGAACTGGAAGTTGTCAGATTCTTCTTCCACTCATGAATTCCATTTTGTTTGTTTATTTATTTAATTAGCATGGGGGTAGGGTAGTTATAAATAGTTTGCAGAGCCAAAAAAATTATTAAGTTATCTGCTAAAACAAAATACTTTTCATTTATTCTACAGGAACAAAGATACTAGGTAATGGGAAAAGAAAAAAATCAAATGGTGTTATGATTTTATTGTAGGTGAATTTCTTTCTCAGCTTGATGTATGCTTTTTGTTTTAAAAAAGATAAAGATTTATAATAATTGTTCATCTTTTCTGTGAAATAACTGACCTGCATCCAGTCTATTATATAAATTAGCCAAAGAGAGAAGTTGTTCGTAAGATTCCACTATACCAAATGCTTATACTATTTATAGACTATGAAATGAGCTTGTTTTGTACTGAAGTATATAGTATTCAGAAGATTAAAGGAGTACATTTTGAAAGTACATAAAGCAGTTTATAACCAGGCACGGTATTGTAATAGCAATTTGACTTTTAACATGTTCTATTAGCATATGTCTTTACTGCTGATGTTCTTCCAACACGTCTCATAGAATTAAACCAATAGGGGGGCATCTGGGTGGCTCCGTCGAGTGTCCAACTCTTGATGCTCATCAGCTCAGGTCATGATCTCATGGTTCATGGGATCAAGCCCCACGTCCAGCTCTGTGCTGACCACAGAGAGCCTTTTTAGGATAATCTCTCACCCTCTATTTCTGCTCCTCTCCTGTTCACGTGAGCTCTGTATCTCAAAATAAAATTAAAAATTAAAAAAAAATAAACCAAATAGTTTTTATCTTCTTGTTTGTTTGTTTTCAGCTTTATCAAATTACACCCTTCACTCATATTCTTAAGAGCTGAGTATATTCAAACCTCCCTGTTAAATTTGAGGAAAGAAATCCTATCTAAGAATAATAATAGAACTACAGAAAGCAGAAGCATGAAACTATAGGGTGTGTGTGTGTATGTGTGTGTGTTGTATGCATTGCGCTCTTTTAAGAATAGATGGTCTTAAAAAATAGTTTTGGATCAGGGCCATGAACTGAATGAACATTGACCTCACGAAGCCCCGGGCAGACTCCTACACATTAAAGGAACAAAAGCTTTTCCATAGAAAATTCGTTATGTACAGCTACATCATGTTAAAAAAAAAAAAAAACAACGGAGTATAAAACAGTGTAAAAGAGGTCAATTGAATTACACCAGCTGGTCCCACTCCCTGCCGGGCTGCAGAGGGAAGTGAGCAATCCACAGGATACCTGAGATTTAATACAGACAATGCTTCACTGAAAAAAAAAAATCCACACAGTGAATTGTGCTAGGAAAAAAAAAAATCTTCAGCCAGCCTGGATTATGGAGTACTAATAGAACATAATATTTTAATAATAATGTTCAATGTTTGCCCTTCAAGAGAAGCTCTTCTATAAGCCAGTCAGCCTGGGTTTTGATACAAATTGATGCATTCAGAAATACAGCCTTTAATTTAGAGAGAGGAAGAGGTGGTGTACATTTCAGTCAATGCAAAAGTAAAAGCACGATTGCCAATATTACAATGACGTTTTGAAACCCAGGGTTGAGCAGTGAGGGAGACACTCGTGTGTTTCTTTGCAAACCCAGGGCTGTAATACGCTGTGGAAATGGCGTGACAGGGGGACTTTGTACTGGCTTTGATGTGGCCCGTTATGATCCGCCAGACGCCAGGCATCTCACACATTTCTCCACTGTCTCCTTAAGTCTCCCCTTTAGGGTTAACACGTTGAAGGCTGTAACTGAAGCTAAAGGAAGAGCAGTAGGAAGGGTGGCCAGTGTATAATGTGGGAGATGTTCAACACAGCCACTCACTGATTTTATTAATTGGAAAGGCAGTTCAATTATAATACAGGATGCTGGTCCTTTTCTCTCCGTAACGCCCGCTCGGTGTTTACCTGGCCTTATTCTCTAACGTTCTGATCCATCGTCTGGCTCTGTCCATCTGTCCCAGTTTCCTCCCCCCAGAGAGTGTGACCTTATTGCTACCCTGCAGAAAGGCAATAAATGCATCCGCCAAGAGCAGCCTGGGGAAAACGGAGATGCCAGCAACAAAGACATCTCCCTAGAATCCTGACCTTTCAAAAGCTTTTTATGGACACTTAGGATAAAGAGAAGCCTGCTGATGCCGTTCACTTACATACACGGTGCAGAGAAAACACACAAGGCCACTCTCTTTTTTTGGCTTTACCCTGGGAGTCGGGTCACTCTTCTACCTATGAGAATACAATTTTACCTGAAGAGTTCTACTTGAAGAACTACATTTAATTGACAGCCTTGTAGTCATGGCTTAAGGTCAGCCTTATTCAAATAAAATAAGCAACGTATCACTGAATGTACAAGGGTGCAGTAAAAAGGCAGCATCAGGCTAATTAGGAGAGATTAATTAAACTACATATGTAGTATTTTTATTATAAGCCTTGAAGTATATCATGATGTGCATTTAAATTCATGCAATGCCTTTCCTCTAAATATACAGAATCCATTAACTTGAAAAGCAAATAAAAACTTTAATGCAGCATGTTTTTTATAGCACCGCATTTAAAAAAGGGAATCTTGGGTTAATAATTTAACTCTCCTTAGCACGTGGCATTGGCAAGGCGAAACTTATGATCCTCTGTTAATGAGTACAAACTGATGGACAAAGCAGCTAAAAAAAAGCAAACTGCCTTGTCCAGCTTCCCTGAGGTGGCCGTGCATTGGCCCATTCTCAAATTCAATTCCAGGGCTACAGGCAGGACGAGATAGAGGCACCACTGCAAAGCCTTCTCCGTGACTGGAAAAGAACTCAACAAGCGAGTCGTGTGTGTGGTTATCTTTGAAGAGAAGAAGAATCTAACCTTCTTTTCAATAACACTAATCCACCAGCACTGGAGAGACCTGGGGAAATGCCCACGTCAAGGTCAGGACCAGAGGTTTTGAGTGTCTTCATGTGCCTGCCTGGTCATACTTGGGCTGACCTCTTTTACCACATCCTGCAGGCAAATGCAATTGACTTTGGAGTTATCAACTGCTTTTAATAATCCAACCCAGCTTCTATCCCTGTGGATAACCAGGAACTGATGTAAAATTAAGAATTCAAGGAATACTAACTAGATCTCAAAATACCATAACCTTCTACTCTGTCTCCATTGTAAGATATTATACCTCTGTAGAACAGGTTAAGAGCCCAGAATAACAAAATCAAGATTATCAAAACCTATGGTTAAGCTTTAAAACATAACCCAACATCATGGCACCTGGGTGGCTCAGTTGGTTAAGCGTTCGACTTCTGCTCAGTTCACAATCTTGTGGTTCATCAATTCAAGCTTTGCTTCAGGCTCTGTGCTGACAGCTCAGAGCCTGGAGCCTGCTTCAGATTCTGTGTGTGTCTCTCTCTCTGCCTCTCCTCCACTCATACTAGTCTCTCTTTCTCTCTCAAAAATAAATAAAGCATCAAAAAAATTTAAAACATACCCCAACATCATTTAGTCTTCTGGGTTGGCAACACTTATACCTTCTCTCTATATTGTATCCTTAGGAGTTGTTGTTGAAGGATATTGGGCTAAGAGTTGGGTTCACTTTAAGGGTAAGACTGAACTTCTTTCTATAATTCCATTTTAGCACCACCAATTAACATTACTACTTTAAATGATTTTTTTCAGTTTATTTATTATTTGTTTTGTGTGTGCGTGCAAAAATGTGATTTTCTTAAAGCACGGGGTCAGGACCCATGGGCAGAAAGAGCTGCCTGTTTGTTTAGCATCCCAAACAGGCTTCACACTGTCAGCACAGAGCCAAGTTCTCACGAACTATGAGATCATGATCTGCGCCGAGATCAAGAATAAGACAAGATCCTTAATTGACTGAGCCACCCAGGCACCACTAACAATAATACTTGAAAGAGCTTCTTTTTGTAAATAGAATGAATTTATTATTATACATATTCATCACTTTTTGGCTTCCTAGTGATACTGTTTAGAGAATGAAGATAACAATATTTTCATCCAAAAGGTCACAGTATGTACCATCGCTGGCATTTTATTGAACTCATTTGGAAAAATAAATGCTATCATTGTATCATTATAGAATGCCTTTCACTTTTTCTTCTCATTATTGTACCTAAAAAGATTCTGTTAGTAAACATAAGTGGTTTTCAGATTTTTAATGACTAAATCATTTAATAAAATTCACTGAGGGGCACCTGGGTGACTCAGTCAGTTAAGCATCTGACTTCGGCTCAGGTCATGATTGCACAGCTCATGAGTTCAAGACCCAAGTCTGGCTCCATGCTGACAGCTCAGAGCCTGGAGCCTGCTTCGGATTCTGTGTCTCCCTCTCTCTCTGTCCCTCCCCTGCTTGTGCTCTGTCTCTTTCTCTCTTTGTCTCAAAAACAAATAAATATTAAAAAAAAATTTTTTTAATAAAGAAATAAAGTTCGCTGAGCAGCCACCAGAGTACCCTGAACCCTCCACCTGTAGCTGCCACAGCCTGGTGAGAATCCGCAGCCCTAACCCAGCCTGGGTTCATTACTGAAGAACTCGGAAGGGAGAGAAGCTGCAGTGTCCACCACACCCTGAAGTCACTGAATATACACACAAACTCTGCTCAAGGTGTGCCTTTGTTGTCACATACCATCGATATTTTCAATGTAAAACTAATTAAATTATTTGGATAATAAACTCTATTTTCCATTTTATTAAAAATAATGACCAAGGGTTTCACTAGTTCCAGAGAGAGTAGCCGTGCTCAACACAGCAGGAATGACTCCTCAAAAACCTAAGGAAGAGGAACGGTTTATGAGGACAATAATCTGATTTTATTTCACTGGGGAGCAAGGCTTTCGAGTCTCCTGTTACTTCTCACAGTATCTGTTAATGTATTTATCAAACGTTACGAAGCGTTTCCTTCATTTGCTCCCCTCATCAAAGGCAAATAAGATTACCGTGTGAGAGGGCAGAGAAAAGGAAGCTGATTGTTCTAACCACATTAAAATCACACTACCAGTGCTGCTGTTGAAATAGACAAGACATTTGAAAATAACATAATCGCAGAAATGTGATCAAATTTGTGATGAGCCACACTGTGTGTGTGTGTGTGTGTGTGTACGCACGTCTCCAAAATCCACAAGACGGCAAAGATTATCATCCCCTACACATACTACAAAGGACACAGATACGTTCAAGGAGACTGTTGATTCTTAAGAGTTTTCATGCCAGAGGCTGAATGCGGTTAATGCTGCAATGCATTAGTCAGCATGGTAAACAGGGAAATAAGAACCATCAACTAGTGAGCAAGAGCAGAACACAAGTTCCTGAGAGTAACAGTCATTTCTAACATATGTGGATTCACATCTAGACAAGAATCAATTTCTTAACTATGTTTAGTAACCAACCATAGCTGAGTCTTCCTAAGGATAACTTGTGATTGGCAGAAAATTGAACCCTTTTGGAGATATACTTATTCTTCCAAATTTCAAAGGACTGGTTAGAAATTGACCATGTGTCAAGGATTTGACTTTACTCCCAAATCTGTAAAAACAAATGATCTTAGATAACAAAAATACAAATTTCTACTCTGGACAAATTGGGAAAATCCACAGATCAATGTATTTCCCTACCTGACCGCTTTGACTTAAGAGTCTGGAACAAGCCCAAAGATGTAAAGGGTTGAGGGAAGTATATGGAAATCTACACTCAGTGTATCATTCTCTTTGGGTTTACCTTTATATTTTGAAAGCAAAGTCAATCCTAACCAACTCCTTCAGAAACAGAGGAAGATAGAACACTTCCCAACTCATTCTATAAGACTAGTAATACCCCAATGCTTGGTAAGCCAAACATATCATAAGAACAGAAAACTAAAGACCAACAAATCCAACTTTAAGAAATTCTTAACAAAATATTACAAAATTGAATAAAGAATATATAATTTGTACAATCTACCATGAGCAAGTGATGGCACCATCATGACCCAGAAATTTAAGGCAATTAATATAATTCACCAAGCTAATTTAATGGGGGAAAAGAGACTTTTCAATAAATGATGCTAAATCAACTAGATATCTGTATAAAAAATGCAAAAAACAAAAGAACTTTGAGTGTTAACTTCATAAAACATTCCAAAATTAAGTCTACATGGTTTCTGTACCTAAATATAAGAGCTAAAAATTTTAGAAAAAAAATATAGTAAAAAATATTTGTGACATTGGGCAGGTAAAGATTTCTGAAACAATGATTTCTTACTCACTGTGTAAGTTAAAGAAATTTCTAAAATGGACTTCATCAAGGCTAAAAACTTTATTCAAAAGATACAGTTAAGAAAAGAATACAAGCAACAGACTGAGAGGAAATATTTGCAAAACTCATTTCCAACAAATAGCTTGTGTCTAGAATATATAAAGAACGCTTGGGGCACCTGGGTGGCTCAGTTGATTAAGTGTATGAGTCTTGATTTCAGTTCAGGTCATAATCTCACAGCTTGTGAGATCGAGCCCCACTTTGGGCTCCACTCTGCCAGTGAGGAGCCTGCTTAGGATTCCTGCTCTCCCTCTCTCTCTGCCCCTCCCCTGCTTGTGCTCTTGCACTCTCTCTCAAAATAAATGAGCATTAAAAAAAAGAACACCTACTATTCAATAAGGCAGACAATCCAATTAAAAATAAGCAAAATATTTGAACAGTTCACAAAAGAAGGTATACAAATGGGTGATAAATACATTTAAATATGTTCAATATCATTAGTCACTAGGGAAACACAAATGAAAACCACAATGAGTTATGACTCTACACCAATTAGACTGGCTGTAGTTAAGAAGACTGACAATAACAAGTGCTGGACAGTGTGTAGAGTAATTGGAGCTCCCACATACTGCTGTTGGGGATGAGAAATGGTAAGGATAACTTTGGAAAACACTACAGTGATAGCTTATAAAATCAAAGATATACTTATCACACAACTCAGCAATTCATTTCTAGAAAGTTATCCAAAAGAAATGACAGCTTAAATCTGCTCAAACACAACACCACGGTGACAAAAGTCAGATTTGTGATAGAGAGTGAAGATGAGTTATAAAAGGGCACAAGGAAACTTCTTAGGGTGAGGGGATCCTTCTGTTTCTTGATACTGGTGGTAGTAAGGCAACTGTGTATGTTACCCCAGTTCCCCAAGTCATGCCTCTAAATGGGTGAATTTTACTGTATGAAATATCTTAATAGATAAACAGTATAAATACTTCTTATTATCTGCTGTCTTTTGGTAAAGAAAATAACACAGTCCCAAGGAAAACTGCCAAAGAATAACATGATGAGGTTGAGATTTTGAGAAGAAAGTGATCAGAAATCCAGATCCTAAAATGTCAAATCCAACCCAAGCAAACTACCTTCCAACGCCATGACTATCATCCAGTAGCCATTTGTCTTGTGGAAAAAATGATCATCAGGGGGAAACAGAACAGACATAACAGCTGTTGCTGGGTATTTGAATTACATAATGGAGAAAGAACTCAGTCCTCTCTCAGATTTCTAGTGAAAGTCGGCCCTTGGCAAACCTTGGAGGATGGAGAGTCAAAAGTGTCTAACCAGAGACAGGAAACTGACAAATAAATCAGTAGAAAGTACCAAGCGAAAGGAGGTTAGGGAACAGCTGAGGAATAGCGGCATGAGATGGCAAAGGAAAGGCACAGATGAAAATAAGAGATGTCAGAACGAACGTGAAGGCATATGAAAGCAAGCAGTCAAAAGTTAATCAGGACAAGTAAGGAGAGAAAAGAAGACTATGGGAACTACAAATGAGGAAAGAAAAAAAATAAAGTTAAGAAGGGATAAGAAGTCCAAATTTGGATGGGAGTGTAAGATATGAGCCTGCCAGCATATTATTTTGCTGTAACATTAAAATATGTTAAGGAAATACCAGAGAAATAACTTGAATTTCTTTCCAGATGTCCTGAACATATTTTTTTCCCTTCTATGAAATATAACCTTTCTGGGGTCTTTCAAAATCTTATTTGGCTCCTTTGCACTTAAATAACTCAATTTAAGGCATGGATTCTCTTCCAAGGACATTTTAATCTATGTGTTATTTTCTTAAAATTCTTTTCAAAGAATTCAAAATGCTTATGGAATAATTCTCCCTGGGAAGCAGGGAGACAAGAAAGAGATACAGTATAAAGATATACCCGTATTCTGGTTCCAGGTCTGTGAGCAACTGTGTGTTTGACAAGTCCCTTAATTTCTGTGTGTGTTGTGTGTCCACGTGTGCACACGCTCATGTGTTTTAACAACACAGACTCTCTTGCAGTCTATTGATTTTACTCTTCTTTCTCCCTTACTGCTTCCTTGGTTCCTTTTTTCCCTCAGTCTCTTTCTCATGCTTTTTCTTTTCTCCCTCTCTCCTTCCCTTCTTTTGTTATCTTCTAGCAAATCCAGAGCATCCACTCCACTGAGCACTGTGCCAGGTACTGGAGACACGAAACCGCAAAAGGTTCAGTCCTCCTCGGGATTTGGACTGGCTTGGTGAGAGCTAATTTATCATAACTTTCAGTGTTTTAACATTTAGGAGAAGCAATCACTAGCTCTCCCATCCTTCAATATTAATCCTTTTAAGTATAAAAGCAAGATTTTATTTAAGTAGGGGAATTTAAGCCTTTCTGGGTACAGCAATTTTCTAGTTATGCACTCATTTATTTCCCCATTTCCTAAATGTCATGTCTTCACCATTCAGTTTGGAACTGACAAGACAGCCTGAGGGGCCTGCAGAGTGGAGGCTACAAACACAACACTGTGAATTTCAAGATAATAATTTATGGCAACAATAAAGGCTCCAGCAACCCAAAACAATATTTTCAGGGGGAAAAATGTGTCTCGTTTTAGCAAAGAATTGGATGTGTAAGAAATCACTTAAAGTAGGTTTGAAAATATGCTAACTGCCATTGGCAGATCAATATAGGGTTCAACATGCTTTAGATTCCTACAATTACCAGAAAGAATGTGATTTAAGGATCTTTTTAAAAAATAATATACCTTTTTATATCTCATTCCCTTCTCTTCTCTTTTAATTTTTTTATAATAGTTTATTGTCAAATTGGTTTCCATATAACACCCAGTGCTCTTCCCCACAAGTGCTCCCCCTCCATCACCATCACCCCTTCCCCCCTTCCCCTCTCCCTTCTTTTAATTTTTTTAATGTGCATTTTATTTTTGTGAGAGAGACAGAGCATGACTGGGGAGGACCAGAGAGAGAGGGAGACACAGAATTCAAAGCAGATTGCAGGCTCTGAGGTGTCAGCACAGAGCCCAACGCAAGGTTCAAACTCACAAACCATGAGATCATGACCCAAGCTAAAATCAGACACTTAACTGACTGAGCCACCCAGGGCCCCTCATTCCCTTCTCTTATTTTTAAAAAAAATTTTTTTAACACTTATTAATTTTTGACACAGAGAAAGACAAAGTACAAACAGGGATGGGGCAGAGGAGAGAAGGAGACATAGAATCTGAGACAGGCTCCAGGTTCTGAGCTGTCAGCACAGAGCTCGATATGGGGCTTGCGCCCACAAACCATGAGATGATGACTTGAGCCAACGTTGGACACTTAACCGACTGAGCCACCCAGGGGCCCCTCATTCCCTTCTCTCCTTCACTTACTTTGTGCCATTCAATAAATCCCTTGAGCACCTGTTGAAATTTCTCTTCCCACACTATGACTAATTGATCTCTGTAAACTGGCAGGCATTTCAACGAAACCTTCACACAGGATGCTGGGTAATCTACATGATATAACCCTTGAACCATGGCAGGCTCAAACAAGAGTAAAGCTTACATCTACCCGGATACAAGTCAAGGCTCAAGGATCTCATGGTGGGTTATCTAATATAAGATGACAAAAGGCCTTCCAATTACATAGATAAGAAACTCCAGTCCTTTCCTTTCGGACAAAGATGACATCCCCACTTGTCTCGGAGCTTCTCCCTCTGTAGGTTTCCCTCATGCTTTCCAATGTTTGCTCAAAAGGAGGCAATTCAACAAGAACCACAGTGCAAACATTAAAGGTGCAGGCTTGCAAGCCAACGGGCGCATTGGTATTGAAATGGGGGGAGAGAAAACAACACAACAAACAAGCAGCCGGCTCCAGATTCACAGCAGCTTTCAGCAATTCTAAATTATGATTTCTCAAAGAGCTGTCACTGGCTCTCTTCGGTGACTTGGTACAGACCCCAGGACAACATTTGTGGGCACTTAATAAACCACATTTGATGGCAAAACAAATGGAAACAGTGTTGTTATTTTGGGAGCCGTGCTCCTAAGTGATTTAAACTCTTAACAGATGCTCTACGTGGGAGTTGGTACCCTTGGAGTAGCTATTTAGTTCTCTTTGGAAACATTAATGGGGAGAAAAGACTCTGTGGTCTTGGCAGTGCTGTAAACCAAATGTCCTCATCGGCGTGTGTTGATAGCTACATGTGCAAGGGCAAGTTGTGGGGAGGGTAGTCAACAGCCCATCTGGAGAACCTGAATGTCCGCAAGTCACTGTCCCTTGGGCAAGTGTTTCCTTACAGCTGAGGTTTGTATTCAGAGATGCTATGGCTAATCTATGTCCAGAAGGCGCGCACACACACACACACATACACACACACACACACACACACACACACACACACAAGACCTAATTATAATTATACCAGGGAAAGGGACCAAGGAGGTGGAGATGGAGTGATGTTGGCAAAAACCAGCATAAAAATCCACCTGGGGGAACCTGGGGTGGGGGGAGGGCTCAGTCAGTTAGGTATCTGTTTGCGCCCCACACCAGGCTCTGCACTGACAGCACACAGCCTGCTTGGGATTCTCTCCTCTGCCCCTACCCTGCTTGCCTGCTCTCTCTCTCTCAAAATAAATTTTGTTTAAAAACTTAAAAAGGGGGCGCCTGGGTAGCTCAGTCGGTTAAGCCTCTGACTTCAGCTCAGGTCAGATCTCATGTTGGTGGGTTCGAGCCCCGCGTCAGGCTCTGTACTGACAGCTAGCTCAGAGCCTGGAGCCTGCTTCCGGTTCTGTGTCTCCTTCTCTCGCTGCCCCTCCTACTCTCATGCGCGCTCTCTCTCTCTCTCTCTCTGTATCAAAAATAAATAAAAAACATTAACAAAAAATTTTAAAAACTTAAAAAGAATTCCACCTGCAAAACTGCTGCAAAGGGATATGTATTTAAAAAGTCTCAAATCAGCATACAGTGGAACGTCCAGTTGGAATTTCTTCCTCCCTTAATATGAGCTTAGTGTAGACATTTGTCCTGTTATGGACCATTACTGTATTTTCAATCCCCGAAATTAAGAAGAAAAAAAGGGTTAGGGAACTCACAACAAAAGAGCAGACTAGGATTTGTAGGAAAAAAGCCCCAGGGCTGGGTCAGTCATCTGGGGATTATGCAAAGTCAGTCCTCCATCACGGGTTGGTGCTTAGCAGAGGAAGGGCTGCCTCAGAGTTTCCTGCCTCAGAGGCTCAGGGAACTTGACCTTCTGCCAGGAGGCCAACCTTCTCTCACTGTACTAACTCCTATAACTCCTAATGGATGGAGCAGACACTTTTCCCACATTATCTCCCTTTTCAGAAAGCCTGGAGCTGACAGTGTGCTAACCCTCCCTTACAGTGAGAAGAGATGTCTCAACCCTGAAACACACTCTCCCAAGGACTGATTTATCAAAACGTCACTACAAAACAGTGCTCCTTGGATAGTGCTTCTTTTGGACAACAGCTTTTGCCTTTTCTTCCCCCCCACCTAACATGTGTCCTACTATATACCTCATGCACCATGTCTTTGGGGAAATTTAGTGAGTTGAAGATATCTGGCCTTTGCTTTCACTCACATAATTGTCAGTATGTTTCAAATCATCTCTTTCTAAAAATATTCCCCAGTTCTACCACCCTATCCCCAAAATGTTGTCTGTCACTCAAGGACTTTTAGAGGAAGGGAACAAACCTCTATGAAGCGACAAATGTCACCTATTAGACTCTGCACTTTCCATTCCTGGCTCACTCTATGAGGCGGCCAGTGGATATTACTGTCACTGTTGCATAGATAAGGGAACGAATTCAGGCAAGTCTCACAGTGGTACGTGGTAGAAGCAAGGATCAAACTCAAGTCCGTGTGATTCCAAGTTCCATTGGTATCCTTTCCTCTGCTTATTCAGACTCTCAAAAAGCTTCGGGAATGGAAGTTTTGTGAGGTCAAGGTGAGAGTCACTCTTGATAGGCCTGTGATCATTCTTTAGGTTAAGGAAAAAGCTAAGCCAAACCAAACTGCGATAATCTAAGCTCTTATTGGCTAATGCCCTCTGGTTCTGCAAGAAGGGTCTCATGAGCATGTTCAGGAAGGGGAAGCAGCTTCCAGAGGCACTTTATGTCCTACAAAGGTAACTCTACCCCAACCCCAAAGCCATCTAAGGCTGCAACAGGAAATGGGTCTTGATCACAACTGTCAACACAGAGTAAGAGATGCTATCAAGAGTGATGGGTTGAAAGACTCTGGGTCATGACAAGAGTACAGAATCAAATATAAAAGGCTAACTGCCCACCCTTCAATTGTGTGGCTATTATGAATCTGGCCAAGTGATTTCAACCTCATAAGACTTTAGTTTCCCTTACTATCAGCTCTACAGCTTCTCCTCAACCTTAAAATAGTTCTGTTCATTGGTAAATTACACATCTTCAAAACTGGGACAGTAGACCTAAGATCTACTGTGGATCCTACTATATTTATGCCACTGACATTGATGTAGTTGGTACAACGTGATCAGAGGTCACTTTGGCTGGGTACTTATATTGATTATCAAACTATTCAATGTAACAAAATAGTATCCAATATAAAATGATCTAATCTATCCAAACTTCCTACCTTGCATACAAATATTAATTTGGGTAGGGCCAAAGGTCATAGTACCTTAATATCTGGGTGGGTGCTAGTGACAGTCCATGAGTCACCATGAGGGATGAAGACTCTGCCGTTGAATGAAAAAGGTCTGAAGATTTCAGCCAAACACTTTCAATCTGGCAAGTCAGGAGAAGAAGGAAAGAGGGTGTAGAACATCATAGTCCTTATACTTATTTGTGAGGAATTCCTGTGAAATCACAGGTTTCCTGAGGGACTCTGTTGTACCACATCCACACTGTGATTGGTCATGAACAAATGAACAAATCCTGATGTAAGTGCACACTGCAGCCTGGGGTGCCCACCCATCTGGCTGTAGGCTTTCTAGAGGCACAAACTGAGCAACCCTGACATGTTGATGCTGCCTGGACACAAAGCCTTCACTATGACAAGGTGGTCGTCATGTGTTCTTGTTGGCAAGGCTTTGGTGAGAATTGGGATTTGGAGTCATAATCCATATGTTCACAAGCTCTACACAAGTAAAATGTGCCAGACACAAAGGGAATTATGAACTAAGGAGATGTTTTTTAAAAAGTGAGTTTTCAAGTAGGTCAGTGATTTACATTTCTTTCTTATAAGCTCAGCAATGAAGCAGTTCATGAATTAGAGCTCAAAGGAGTGACGCATTAAGAAACATGTCTAGTTCAGCATAGAGACATCAGTGAGAATAGGTGGGGTATATCAAACTACAAGTGGTATTTTGGGGCCAATTAAATCTTTCCAGTGGTAATTTGTATGCAAATCAATGAATTAAGAGATTGGTGCTAGCAAACACACCCTATATAAAAGAGCAAAAGATAGCATCACTTCACATTTCACCCATACCAAAAAAGTAAAAATAACTACCTAGCCAGAGATTTAGGTCAGATGAAACCAAGGATACATGACCCCAAACACCATTAATATCAGGACTTCCACAGAAGACATCAGAGTAAGAGGAGCCTAAGCTCACCTCATCCCACGGATAAAACTAGATAACATCCACATCAGTGTAATACCCCAGAAAGGGACCCGAAGACTGGAAGAACAGACTTTCCACAGCTAAAGGTAGAGAAGAGGCCACGTTGAAGAGGTTAGGAAGGGTGGAGACACTGTCGGGGCTACACGGACCCGCCGGACTGCGCGAAGGAGGGAAGGACTCTGTGGGTGAAGGAAGGGGAGAGGAGCAGATCTCACACCAGGGACCCCACATGGGGAAGATGAATCCTCATACATTTGGCTTTGAAAATCAGAGGGGTTGAATTTTGTGAATTCTTATAATTGGTGGGGCTTCAAACCTAGAATTTTAAAAATCAGCAGGCTTGTGGGAGAGCCAGGAAAGCAAGAGGAAACTGAGTCACCATCCTTAATGAGAGAACACAACAAATAGCCCCACAGGGATACAGCCCAGAAGCAGCAGTGTGAAAAATCCCTGGAGTATATGGGATTTGCTTACCTATTTTAGAGAGAGTGCCAGAGGGGGAGGGATCATCGGGAGACTTCTCCAGGAACAAAGGAACTGATGGGTGCCATTTCCCTCCATGTCCCCCCAGCCTGGACATGCAGACACCTGTGGGAACCAGCACAGCGCCAACACCTACTACTTAACTTGCTAACAGTGCTCCCCATCCCAGTGTTCTGCAGACATGCCCCTTCCAGCTGGCCTCCACTCCAGGTCTTCTCCCGCAGCAGACCTGCACACACACTGCTAATACCACGTGCTCTGCCTTCATGTTCTCCTCAGTTGGTGCTAGTGCATCTCTGACAAGCCTGATCTGACTCAACTTAAGCCCAGTGTGGCCCCAGATTGGCCCCACTAACAACACAGGGACCAAGCCTTGCCCACAATAGGAAAAGAGAGCCACTGAAGGCAAAAGTGGCTTGGTAGGATGCATGCAACACATGTCTCTTATGTAGAGACAGCCCTGAAGTACCAGGATCTGGTGAACAAGGGACACTGCACTGCAGGGCACCGTAGGACCTCTTCTTCACAGGGCTGCTACTTACAAGAACAAGAGATGTAACTGACTGTCCTAACATACAGAAACAGACACAGAGTTAGACAAAATAGGAAGACAGAGGAATGTGCCCCAAATCAAAGAACAGGACAAAACCACAGCAAGAGAGCTAAGCAAAATGGATATAAATAATATGCCTGTTAGAAAAGTTAAGTGATGGCCATTCTCACTGGACATGGGAAAATACTGGAGGACTTCAGTGAGACCCTCGGCAAAGAGATAAGAGACATAAAAAAGAACCAATCAGAGATGAAGAACTCAATACATGAAATTAAATATATACCACAGGGAATCAATAGTAGATTAGAGGAAGCAAAACAGACCAGTGACCTGAAGGACAGAGTAATGGAAAGCAATCAAGCTGAACAGGAGAGAGAAAAAATGAAAATAGACTTCGGGAACGTAGTAACACTACACATGAGGGTGAACGTGCAGAGAAAAAGGAGCTCTCTGCACAGTTGGCAGGAATGCAAAGGGGTGCAGCCCCAGAGGAAAACAGTATGGAGCTTCCTCAAGAAATAAAAAATAAAACTACCATTTCCAGTAACTCCGTTGCTGAATATTTACCCAAAGAGTATGAAAACACTAATTTGAAAAGATAGATGCACCCTACATTTATTGTAGCATTATTTACAATAGACACATTATAGAAGCAGCCTAAGTGGTCATCAATAGACCAAGGGATAAAGAAGAGATGGTATATATGTGTCTCTATCTGTCTGTCTGTCTATCTATCTATCTAATGGACTATTACTCACCCATAAAAAAGAATAAAATCTTGCCATTTACAACAATATGGATGGATCTAGAGGGTACAATGCTAGTCGGTCAGAGAAAGAGAAATACGGTATGATTTCATTCATATGTGGAATATAAGAAACAAAACAAATGAACAAAGGAAAAAGAGACAAACAGAAAACAGACTCTTAACTATAGAAAACAAAGTGACAGTTCCCAGAGGGAGGGAGGTGGGGGGATGAGTGACAGGGACTGAAGAGTACACCTCTGAAGATGAGAGGTAAGCACGGAGTAAGTACAGAAGCACATTACCGAATCACCATATTGTACACCTGGAACTAATATGGCACTGTATGTGAACTATATTGGAATTACATGTTTTAAGTGAATGGAAATGTTCTACACCTTTAGAGAAAAAGACCATTAATACTGAATTTTGGAGGAACTGTACTACTTGATTCCATATGAAAGAATGGATGTAAAAAACAGTTTTAAACCAAAATGCTACAAAAAATGTAAAGAAGGTCAATCTGCAGTTCTTTTATTCTATTCAACAATCTATTAATTAAAGGTGGAACTAAGTATAATTTTATTTCTGTAACATTTGAGAGTCTCAATGTAAATAAATTCAACTATTATGCAAAAAACCAGTCTTTTTTGTTAGACCTAATTTCTTGACTTGAGTTTTAAATATTTTCCCAGTACAGAAATAAAGTATATACCTATTTCCAGAGAACAGGAAATTGTGAACTTGTTTCTCTCCTTAATCAGTAACATACGAGGGGAGGAAACATGGCTTTAACTGTTCTTCAAGCTAATGAGATCTCTGATTCACATATTGAAGGAGTCCTTCAGATAATTCAGTATCTATTATATCTGGGAATCCTGTCTTCTAAAGGGCACTTATTAGCTAAAGAAGAACAAAAAGGCAATAATCTTCAGGGATGCCTGCTGTCAAACAACATAAATCAGAGACCGTCATTGATTAACTAATTTGAGAAGTGAAGACAGATGTGGTTGCTATAGCAATAAAGAAAGGGTTGAAGATTTGATCACCAGACCGATTCCTTATTCTCATGGAATTTCACAGAAATCGAAAACCACAAAGAGAAAACAACCACCATGTTACTGGCTGCAACTATAAAATAACAATACTTTGCAATCACTTCTATTCTGGAGAGTTTAAATGGCTTTACCAATACTAACTTTTAGAGTGACCTGTAAAGACAGGGGGCATGCCGATCCATCATTAAGAGGACTTCAGGGAGGTGATTCCTAAACAGCACAGGAATGAGAGCTCAAAGCTTCCAGGGTCTTCCTATCTCAGCGGCTGCTAAAGAACTCACTTCCCTAATTTAGAAACTACCCAACATGTTCAATGGTTTCAAATGGCTCTTTCTTACCCAATTAATGCAATTTTAGGTTAACGAAAGTAAGAGTCCCACTGTCCCGAAATCATATCTTCCATATTGTCGCCCTCCGTCCTGGCATCCAACTCATTCCAGAAGGAATGTTTGGGAGCCAAGCACATCATGGTACTAGGGATGCTCCTCCAAAAAAGACAAACTGAGAAATTACTTCATATACTAGTCTATAGATATTTGAAATGTTTATCTGTAGAAAAAAAAAAGATCAAAGCTATTCTTTCCATAGTTTCAAAGAACAGAACTTCAGAGTGGTCCCAGAGAACAGAGACATTCCACTATAAGGATGCTAGTTTGAATCAACATGAAGGAGAAAGGAGTCACCTGCATGGAGAACATATTCTTTTCACAGAAGAACGGTGCGGCAATGGCCAGTAATAAAATACAGATGTTTGTTTGGAAGATTTCTTCCCATTCTTCCGAAGACAAGGCTGGAGAAGCTTAATGGTGGCTTCCTCTAAAGGCTGTGGCTGTGACCCTAAGTGTGGTACTGCTGGGTGGGACATTTAGCCCTTCCCTGGCGCCCTGTCTTCTATAAGTGTATTTGCCTTTTGAATGCCAGCCTTTTGATCAGAGTGGGCTCTCTTTTATGGAGAAAGGCCACCTCTCTGTTCTTCAGGTCTGTTCCTTTCGCTAGGAGGAGAGATGTGAAAGCATTTTTGGAAAGTCTTAAAATGTTCAGCTGAAAACATTTGCATGTGAATTTGACTGATGGTTGATCGATATTCCTAAGGTTCCCTCAATATTGCCACATACTCCTAGACACTCCCAGATTGAGAAAAATGGACCACTCGGTCACAAAGCCTGAGGAAGAGGAGAGAAGAGGGTGATGTCTTGATTCAGATTCACCTCTACTTGGATATCAGCATAAATGCAAGCCAGCAGGTATCAATTATACACTAAGCATGGGAGAAAAGCAGAGATAAATGTTTCTCTGTGTTTATACCTTATCATCTTGCACAGCAGATTTGAAGCACCAATGGATGCATACATAGTGCCTGCCTTCACAGAGTTCACAGAGTAATAAGAGAAATAAGAAAATACTTAGAGTACAGTTCTTTGTGTGGTGCTTTTTTAGGGAAGATTTATTTTATTTTATTTTACTTTATTTATTTTCTTTTATTTTGAGACGGAGGGAGCACGTGCAGGGAGGGAGGGGCAGAGGGAGAGGGAGAGAGAGAATCTTAAGCAGGCTCCAGGCCCGGCGCAGAGTGCAATGCAGGGCTTGGTCTCACAACAATGAGATCAGACCTGACCTAAAATCAAGAGTCAGACAGTTAACCAACCGAGCCACCCAAGCACCCCGGGAAGTATTTAATGAGTAGTTCGGAGCCCAGGTTTCGGAATCAGTGTCTGGTCACACTGTGGAATAAATTACTTTTGTTGTTCCTATGTAGGTCTTTCTAGCTTTTATGCAACCATACATTAAATATGTGAGGGCTAAACATAGAAGTTCTGATATGCCCTTATTGCCTGTTTCCTACTGCCTCTCTGGAAGTACTTTATTCTCTAATTCATTCCTCTTATCCTTTCATTTACCCATAATAGACAATGAACGTTAAGCAGATAGCTGTTGTAAGGTAATCTTGCACTTCTGTCTGGCCTTAATCATTTTGCTCCGGGCAGTGACCTGGTCGGTGCGGCAGAAACTGGGGCTTAGCTCCTGTGCTCCAGTCACCTGGTAGATGATCTAGCAGTGAGGGGTTCCTGGAAAAATATTCTGGCTGATTTCTTGGACTGGGCCAAGACTCATGAAATAGCTTGACATTTCTGTCACCAGCATAATGCCTCCATGAGGCGTCTCTTCATCCCTGACCATGTCCTAAACGTCATGTCATGATTTGTTCTATGAAGTTCATCAGGATTATTCAGAGTTCCCAGGAAATTAGGTGAATATAGCTTCTGGATTGAAAATATCCAACACTATCCTTTTATAACTATTTAGGGCTTCCTTACACGTGATAAAAATTCTTAGAAAGAGCCCAGCCTTAGATTATTTTCCCTCGTATCAAAAACTTAATCTTGATTTCATAAGGGAATTAATGTTATGAGTGGCCTCCTCATTCTACCATTTGTACAGCTGGAAATGCCAAAAACGATTATAGGATCAAAATTCACCATTCTCTTCAAGTAAACACCTCAGCACTGTTTGCTACCCTAGAGATGCTTTAACTGAATTTGTATGTCTCAGGCTAGCAGAATTGTATAAAGCCTAGAAGAGCACCAGCTATTCCAGGAGTAAAACCAAATTCATAAAGATTTCAACTGTAAGTTACTGGTCATCAGAGCATGATATTTGTTAACTCTCTTGCTGGGATAGCAGTCTTCAAAGTACTTCAAGTCAGACTCTCACTTTTATTTCCTGACCTCCCTGAGAGCTTCTTCCTCTTTTCTTTCTCACACCCTCGACCCTACAACACACACCTGTACCAGCAGCCAAGAAGTCACTTAGCGCTCAAAATACTGCTGAGGTTCAGATGCTCATGGTCATTCGGTTCAGAACTCCGTCCCCGCCCACTTTATCACATGCAAACCATCAACCACCACCTTCTCTCCCTCTGTCACAACGTAGTCCCCTGGCTTTTCCACTGTATTTGATTCATATAAAATGTGGGACATATAAAGTCCCAGGGTGTTTGCCTACATCTGTGAATGATCCCCAAATCCTCCCAACAATGGCCACACTTCCTTGCTAGCCTTGAGAGAAAGCAAATGGGTTAGTGCTCAGGATGGAAAATAAGTCAGGAGAAAGTCATCAAAGAAATACATAATATTCTGTCTTTGGAGGTCCAAATAGGCTACTGCGGTGAACTTGTAGTAGACATGTGTGGTTTTTGATTGATCACGTGAGCTAATCTATCACTTCACCAAAGGAGAGCAGAATCAAAGAATGATTTCACAAAGTATTTGCTGAATATCTGCTGTGTGGTTGGCTTCAGGGAAACCGAACCCGAAAGTGCTACACATTGTCTCTTTCTACAAAGCTCTTACAGACCAGGCGTAGTCACAGACACATGCATTCACAAACACAACAGGAGGGCATCGCTACAACAGTGCAAACACGTGCCCAGTGCCAGGAGAGCACAGGTCACCAGCAATCAACCAGGCCTCAGGAAGGGGTCAAGGAAATCCTGGGGAGGTCCTGTAAGAGGGAAAAACTAGCTCCGGAACCTCAAGTGAGAGGCATTTGGGGTTAAATAATTAAGGTAACCATATCATCTCTCTGTTCGCTTTTAAAATATATATAATCAAAGTCATAATAGGTGAGCCAAAATGGAAAATTCCCGTGGTATAGTTTTGCTAAACGAAGAGGGCAAGATGAGCCCCTCTTCAATATCTCTGGTTTGAAGTATAATATTTTGTGCTGGGTATGCTCAAAGAAGTGCAAAGGAAAACCATCTCGAATGTCTAATTTCTCAAGAAAGTTTCTATCAAATTTAGCGAATGGGGAGCTTTAATTATATTTTAATATTTAGCAGTTTACCCTTAGTTTATATTCTGGTTTTTTTTTTTCACACTGTCATCTTTTAATCACCATTTTGTGTCAATGTTTCTGTAGGATAATTAAACACTGGGTGGCAAGAACTAAACTGAAAAGGAAATTTCTTTAAATAACAAATGCAGCCTTTAAAAAGTCTCAATAAATCAAAATGAAAATTTCTCTGGAGATTTAATGAATCGCATTTCAGCAATACACACATTTCTAACTTACTAAGCAGAGGCATGGACACTTCCATTATTCATATTCCATGACATATGGATGAAAAAGCATATAATAAATAATAATTAGATCTATCAAACCACGCACAAAAGCCCAATAAGCCCAACCTTCTGAACTTAAACATTAGTTTAAGAAAGAATCTGGGTGAAAAAATACTGATTTCAAAATAAGTGTAATAATTCCTTAGGTTTTAGATGATGCCTTTCCATTTGTAAAATGCTATTACATAATAATAGTAAAATTCATAAATAATCACATAAAGAGCAACAATAGTAAAATAGCAAAATCTCTATGAGCGATCCAAAACAGGAATCTGAACATCCCTGATTCGGGCCTTCAGACATTTGCTCAGTAAATATTGTGCAACTACAATTAGTAAAGCTC
This sequence comes from Suricata suricatta, assembly GCF_006229205.1. Classification (NCBI taxonomy): domain Eukaryota; kingdom Metazoa; phylum Chordata; class Mammalia; order Carnivora; family Herpestidae; genus Suricata; species Suricata suricatta. The sequence goes on along the minus strand of NC_043703.1, from coordinate 61,639,127 downwards.
TATTCTTGACACGTGGGCCATAAAGTAAAATAAGAGGGTGGTTCTCCTAAAAGGACTTGGAGACCAGTCGGAGGGCCACCAAGGAAATCAACAGCTACAGCGTAGGTCTGGTACAGGTAGAAGCTAGTTGCCAGGGGACCCTCCAATCACAGTGAGGGAGAAAGTTTTCTAGAGGAAACGATGCCTGCGCTAAGTTTTGAAAGATTCAGGAATGAGGAAATGTTGGCCAGCAGGAGCAGAGAAGCCTATCTCAGGCAAAGGAAGCATGAATGTCTATCATTTCCACATTCGGCCTTGAAAACACTGAAATGCGTTCTCTCCATCCTCACTGTCATTGTCACTGCATTATTTCACCCCCTCACCACTTTCTCCTAAAAGACGTTAACAAATGAATTCCCTAGAGGGCTTTAGGCACCATGATAAGTTGAGACCTACTGAGGGGAGAAAGGATAGAGGTCACTGTACTACAGCAGACAGCAATGATGTCTTAATGGCTCTTTATCCATACACGGCCTATAAAAATGATGTCTGTATGGTCCAGTGCCTCCAAGATTCTCTCATACCTCCAGCCTCAGCTCTGAACCTCCCATGTATACATTTATCCAGAGCACAGAGTGATCTGCTCCCACGTTGGATTTTGGCTCACTTATGTGGTGTATCGTTCCTTATGCAGGTATGGCACTATATGTATTGTGTATATCCCTAGGGGCCACGTGTCAGCCTTGTAGAGAAATTAACCAATGGACTCTAATTCACTTTTTAGGCATGAGAAGTTATTCTTGTAGCATAAAGCTTTAAATTAATATAAACATGATTATCATTCTCTTCTGCTGGCATCCTAGCAAAATCAAACATCATTTTCCATAAACAAAGAGACTTATTGTAAAATTTGAGCAACTCACCCCCAAATGATTCTATCTTTTCCAGAAAATGGTGTGAACAGGAAGCATGGGATGCATTTATTCTCTTGGACCTGGTATCATCAGAAAGGAATACATACCCCCGACAGGTGAGGTGGTGTTCCCCAAACCAAGGAGCAACTGGGAGACAGGGCTGAGCCTGAGCCTGAGATTGTTGGCGCTCAATTCACTTTTCTTCCACCTCATCTTACTAGCCCTAGACTTTCAGTAGTTTATAAACATGTCTGCTCCCTGCGGTTCTGTGTAAACTTTCCCAAATATGTACTATTCAGTCATTTGCAGCACACGAGAAAAGAATCAGATAGGAACCAAAATCGCTGATGATTTTGATCAAATTTAAAATGCTAGTTACTAGCACCATCACCCCTTCCTCTTCCACTTGCCTTCCAAAAGGTTCTTCCCCTGAGGAGACGTGGGTAAGAGAGACGGCTGCCCACCACGAGTCATTCTCCTGGTATTTTCACTGTTAAAGGACTGGCTTTAAAGTCTGATCAGCACTGCACACTTCCATTTGTTTTATTTCCTGGGGAATGTGCCAAGTCTCATCAGCGAGAGCGGGAACATTTCACTTTCTCTTAATGAACCTTAAAGATTTCTCCCCTTCTTTATTAACGGTAGTCCGTGCACAGGTACAGCTCTTTCTGGAACTGCAGCTAAAATCCCTGGAAGGTATTAGCACTCTAATGATAACTCTGCATTATGGGAGTAGTGGTTACAGAGTGAAAGAGGTGCCTGAAGCAACGCCAGGATGTGTGTCCCCAGGAAACAGAGCGCTGTGTACCCTTACACCATGCGCTGTGCAGCTGGGTGGGCTGGGGGCAGAGCTCGGGGTCACGTAGCGCGAAGTGGGGGTTTCATTGAGCTCTCCTCTCAAACAAGAGTTCTAAAGATGGCTGGAGTCCCCTTCATATCCACACCAGCCAGGTCTTGATGCCACTTTAGCTGCTCCTTCAAACAGGTGTGCCTTGAGAACCAAAGCTCTCCGGGGAAATGGCCAATCCTTCTAGAATAAGGACAGGAAGATACAAGATCTCTCTCTCTCTCTCTCTCTCTCTCTCTCTCCCTCTCACACACACACACACACACACACACACAAATTAAACACAAATACATTTTGTGTTTAGCCATCCGGTATGCCATGATGAGACATACATTATATAAAACTTGTAGACAGTCACTGAGTTCCTTAGAAACTCTAGAATGAAGGAAAGAAAGCCAGTGACAGACCAGGTAAAGGATGCGACACTCCTGTTCCCTACAATGCTATTCATGATTAACTGAATTTCTCCCACTATAAATGTGTCCAATCTCACTTTTTTAAAATTAGGTTAATCTACAAGATTTGGTATAATGGAGCTTCTGAGGTCCTCTTTCCGGCACCACAGTACCGCTCATTTCATTGATACAAGTCCTTCTTGAGTCATTGATGTGAACCTGTCACATACTGATAGTATGAAATAACCTTTCAATAGACAGGGGTAGAAAGTTAAACACAGAACAAAACTGACCAATTAGAATTTATGAGAGCCATATACTATGTCCAGCTACACAGTAAATGCCACTGACATTACATCAGAACTCGAAATCCTTCACAAGTGCTAGTGGTCTACAAAAAGAATACTTGGAATGGTTAAGGTGTCCAAGTTCAGGCATTCACCTGAACCAAGAAAACAGCTCCAAATGGAAACTGTATTTACATAAAGATGTAAACAGCAACAGGGAATTCTTAGCCCATTTGCTTTAGCAATATAAATCCTCACGGAGACAAGTCTGTAACTTAGAGCCGTGCAAAGAGCAGCTTGAAAGCTGAATAAAAGCAACAAAGCTGCTTCAGAATTTCCTTTGGATTCTTGTCATACAACTAAGGAGCAGATTGAGTCCAATTCATTTCTTTCTCTGCTTCCCTAGAGAAACCAAAAGAGCAATGGGGAGGAAAAAAAACTTCCCAAAACTTATGACCATATCACATAAAATTTCCAATTACACCAAATGTTCTCGGTATGTTGGGACAGAGTTTGAACAAAGGATAACCATGCAACAAAAGTCGTGGATTCGAGGGCAATGCTGGAGAGTTTCTCTTCCTGAACCAAACTGCAATTGCAACACCAGAAGAATTCTGCCACAAAACCTCTGCTTACAGATATTTTATGAGTGTGCCTTTTTATGACCCTACAGTAAACATTCTGTATCTGTGATTGGTGATAATATAATTTTTAAAAGGTTTAGTAGTATCACTTTAGAAAGAAAAGGAAGAAACTGTCTACTTGTTGGATAAGACAGCTTTTCTATTTTATGGGATTGTTTAAAATACCAATGTAAAGTATTTTTTCAGTTTCATGAAGACAATTTCACTTGTCCTTATGTTTCTGCTTTCCTGATCTGGGCCCATGTGCCAACCTGCACATAAGAAGAAACTCGGCAAGACAAGTGGGTAACAGCTTTTTGCTTTCAATTTTTATCTCATAATTTAAAGCACTCAGTAAATAAATAATAAGCACTTAGTAAACTCTGCACAAGACCTTCTGCTACGTATCGGACAAAGGGTGCTGTCAGATGATGCCCCAGCCCACCAGGAGCTCACAGAGCAGTGACAGGACAGACAGGTGCCACGATCAGTGACGTATCTCATACCTCATGATGCTACAGGAGCAGGTGGAGAGGAAAGACCTTCTCCCGGTGAGCACAGGGAGGAGAGACCCTGGTAATCAAGGAAGAATGGACAATGAAGGTCAATAGTGGAACCAATTCTTCAAAGAAGGAACTGCTTTGCAGATCAGCGGTTCTCACATTTTACACTGAACCAGTTAAGAATAGAGTTCCACTCTGTTCTCCCGGAGAACCCTCTGCAATATATCCCAGATGTGACCCAGAAATCTATGTCTTTAATAAGCCTCCCATCTGATCTTGATTCAAGTGGTCCCAGGACCACCCTTGGAGAATCATAAAGCATACCGATGGAGAGAGGTAGTGGGGGGAGGAGCAGATCAAGCAGGAGGAATGATCTGTGAGATCCAAGTAGGGCAGTATGCACGAGCAGAGAGTGACTGAGAAATTTGAGGGGAAAGGTGGAAATGGAGGCAGGTGCCTGACCACGAAAGCCTTGCTCATCATGTATAAGAGCATGAGCTTGATCCTGAACTTGATGGAGAATCGGTGTTTAAAAAAAAAGGAAAACTAAGATCAGATGTACTTACGAGCTTTTCTGATAGTAACAAAGTGAGGGTTAGTCCTTTCCATTTGATTAGTTGATCCATTTTTTATCCAAACCATGAAGAAATGAGAAATCCCTTTTTGGTTGCTGTTTTTAATGCCAACACTAATGTCAGAAGGCAATGGTTTAAAATGCCCACCAAAATCGTGGGAGTACCAACATGGCTGCCCATCTCACGAAGGATGGTGCCTGGTAGCCCCTGAACACCGCAGACACCATCTACAGCATACACAGGAACAGCACCCAACTTGTCAATGGTACCATGATGTGTCCCCATATCCCAAGCAGGACCACAGCTGGAGGTGTCTGTCAGCATCACAGGGAGGCCCCCACATAAAGCAGCAGCAACAGACTGCCATGATCAAGGCGTAAGTGAGGGGACACCAGTGACAGTCCCAGTAAGGTCAGAGGATCCATCCCACACCGTGTAGGGAGAGCACAGACAGTGACACGTGGTCCTGCCACCAGAAGGAAGGTCTCAATCTGCATCACCATCACCCCTGAGTGGAGCAGCTACCCTACCGAAAAAGAGTTCCATGATGCAGGAAATGAAAAATCATGGAGGGGATGGTGTGTGCTTGTGTCTGTGTCCTGACTACATATTACTACCAACTTTTAAATTTTCATCCAAATGAAAAAAATGAACTACTTCTTTCCATAAGTTGATTGTTTACTGTTTCTATTAATGCATGATGGCAAAAACACATGATCAATATTGTATTTAACCTAATGGAGCATTTATCTTTTTTTGTTTTTTTTTCACTCTGTACGAGAACATCTACTTTTATTTAAACATGGATTCATTAAATTAGAAGGCAAATTTGAATTACAAAATAAAAAAATAAACCTCTTGTAAATTCACTTAGATAGTTACTATCTGAATAAAGGCTTGCAACTAAAATAAGATACCATGTGCCAAAGAGTTGTTTGGTTCTTGGCATAACTTCTAAATTCTTACTAAAGATCGAGTAAGAATTTGGCATAGAAACTGAGCCTAAGGACATTCTGGTGAAAGTAAGTAAGAATTTTAATAAAAATCAAATTGAGAGCATAGTGAATTTTTAATGCATTTCCTCAAGCCTCCAATATAATTTATATCAACTGTTGTATCACTAGGAATAGAAGTCTGGGGAAAAAATTGCAGGTCTGAAGAATTTGGAAGCCATATTTGCAAAGCAACATCAGTAATAATATTCAATAATACATGCACTCAATATTCCAGAACCTGCGAGAAGCCTCTTCCCTCCAAGATGATGGCAAACAGCCTTCGAGTCTCCTCTAACGTGAGGCCCGTCACCCCAGTGCAAAAGAGACTATTCTGTTTTGTCTTGGTAGTTACATAAACAGAATGTTTGATTAGCTGTTGACAATATTTGTAAAAATCAAACGGATCAAATGTGGGTAAAGAATGGTCTCATCATTTAAAACCTCTATTTTGTTTCCCTTTTAACCCGCCTGCATAGCATGCTTTCAGAACCTGGCCTTCTCACTGTCTAGCCAACCTAACCATCGCCCCCTTCCCCCTAACCTCACCCCCACCAGCTGCCCCTACCCAGCCTCTGCTTCTGAGCCAATGATGCACTTCATGACCAGACCCTCCTCCCCTCACACCACTACCCTGTGACTCCAAAGTCTTTTCCACCTATTTCATCTTGGGTGGGTTCTCCCCTTTCCCTAAATCACTATTGTATATTCAGTCCACACTGCATTGTTTATTTATGATCCTACTTCATGTACTTCTGCCTCTCTGAGTAGGTTTCATAGGAAGGAACTTATTCACAAGTATTTTTAGCATTCTATTTGAAATTTACCATGGGAACTGTGGAATGATATTTTAGCAGTAGAACTTGATCTATAAACTCTGTCCCAAGAAGGATTTGCCAAGAGGAACATGACCAAATTCCCCAGCCCAAGGGTAGTGTCCAGAAGGGAAGAATATTCTGTATGTTATCCAGAGACCCCTTTCATAGCACATAAGAGTTCATCCCTAGATGAGCATGTTGTCTTTTGCTTGCTGATGTATCTGCTCCCTTGGTTAAATGGGAATAAAGTGTGAATTTTGAAAGGAAAAAAGAAAGGCCAAATGATTTTTTGGTTCTAGTTCTAGCACGTCTCATGGTTTACAGGAAGCATCTTAGTAGGGTGTCATGGAGTCAGCAGATAGCTAATAATGATGGTCTTACTGAGCATAAATCGTCTATCTATTGATTTCCCTGTCAGCTATGGATAAATTTTTTATCAAAATTGATAAAATTATGAAGATACAAGCCATTCAATGTCAATTTCACAGCATTCACCTGGAAATCAATCTCCATCTTTGAGAGGAATTAAACTAAAAAATATTCCAAACTGAGGACAGTCTTCCCATTTTCAAAATCAAACTAAAGACTGATTGGCGTTTACTGAGCACTTACTATATGCCCAGCACCACTCTAAGGAGGAAGGGGAGGGCTTCTAAGAGGTTTCTAGGAAGCGAATATCCTCCGCTCAGGGAGTGGGCATGCTCAGCTCCACAATTAATGGAAGTTATGAAAAGTGGTACCTAAATGGAATTTATAATATTCACACAAGGCTTCGTGGAGTCAGTTGAATATTTATTGGATTTTCCTTTAGGTAACCAGAACTAAACTATAAACATCGTTCTGAGCCTCTGTGGGGTTCCAGGCACTGTGCTAAATGCTGGAAACACAGTAATTAATAAAACAACATTGAAAGAATGCACAGACTGGACCTTTGAGTGCCAAAGCATTACTACATAACTTGCATACTAAAGCACATTAGTGTGTACTTTGTGTGAGTGTTTGGTCTTTTAAAAAAATCTAGCTCCATTACCTGGTTAAATCCTACCTACAGCGATCATGAACAGAGAACAGCTAATCAACACAAATGTTTTTTTTGGAGTGAAAGAGAGGAAATAATTCTGAAAACATCTTCTAAGTAATGGGGAAACTAGGCAGAAGTAGACCCGGAAGTATGTTATCTAAATTCATAGAGGAGGCCTCTGCTCCCTTCCCCAGAGTTTAGTCAGCCATGATGTAAGGCAGAGACTGTGGAATGTTCCAGAGTTGTACTGGGGTCATTGAAAAACTACTGTGTGATAATATTTGGAACAGAAATAAAGGAAAGGAAAGAATAGGAATATGTAACAGAAGCATCATCAGCAGTAATCAGCACTGTGTGTACTGGGTCAGGAAACATACTTTAAGGGCAGACATTGACATCCCCTTATGACTGACCTGACAAGACCTCACTTCAAGACACAAGTGCCAGGACAAGGCAGGCTGCTGAAGCGCCACACCCCATTAACATGCAGCCAAGCATATTTATGTCCCATTTCATACAATAGCCTCATTGTCTTAACTTATAGTATAAAATTTGCATTTTCTCATGTTATTAGAAACTCTGCAAACAAGTTAATTTGTCAAACTAGAAAATACAGATAAATAAAAATAAGGGGAAGCATGGAAAACCCTCATTAACATTTTGGCACAGATTCTTCCAAAGGGGCCAATTTAAAGAAGGTCTTGTCTCAAGAAAGAAAAGAGTATTAAGAAAATATAAGAAGAAAAGAATCTGAAATTAGACCTAGACCATGAAATAGGTCATGTTAACATTCTGAATAAAGGTTTTTATGTATATTTAAGCAAAAATATTTTTCCCCAAAACACATTATAATTACATCTGAATTTTATACTAACATCTTCCTCTATATTCGTGTGTGTGTGTGTGTGTGTGTATACTGTTCATGCAAAGTATTTATTTACTATATTTCTTCTCAGCTGGCCTTGTTATTTGTCCACCGTTGTCCCAGGAGAAAGGCTCCTTTCTGGCATTGTTAAAAAGGAAGGATACCATGCCAAGCCTCTTTAGATGAAGGGCATTTATTTTTACCCCAAAAGAATGTCTTAATTGGTAGCTTGTGACTAAATCTTAGAGAAAATGCCACAACAGGAATACCTTTGTGTGGCCTACTCAAGTCCTTCCTGCTTACAGGGACCTCTTGGTTTAAAAGGCCACTGTTCTTCACTCGGGAAAAATCCCAGTAGAAAGATACACACGGCCATGGTAAGTCAAAGCAGAATCAGGCAACTGAGGTATCATTGCGTTATGATTATTAGCAAGGAGTAAACTCAACTAGACTACAAGCTTACACCTCTTACCGATATTAGTGAAAGAACACATCTTAGAATCATAGATTTTAAAATTATTTTGAAAGGTAAAGAGAAGGGTACATATTAGGATGCCTGGCTGGCTTAGCCAAAACAGCATTCTAGTTTAGTTGCACTGTGGTCTGAGAACACACTTTGTATAATTTCTGTTCCAGCAAGTAGATTCCAGTGTGTTTATGGCTCAGAATGTGGTCTGCCTTAGTGATCGTTCTATGTGAGCATATGTGGCAAATTATCAATCAGATTATGGGTCAGTTTTCACTTTTATTTAACTTTACCTGTATTTCTTTTTTTAATGTTTTTTTAATGTTTATTTTTGAGAGAGAGAGGGAGACAGAATCTGAAGCAGGCTCCAGGCTCTGAACTAGCTGTCAGCACAGAACCTGATGCGGGGCTCGACCCATGAACCATGAGATCATGACCTGAGCTGAAGTTGGACACTTAACCAACTGAGCCACGCAAGCGCCTCTTTTAATGTTTATTTATTTTTGAGAGACAGAGACAGAGCAATAGAGAAAGAGAGGGAGACACAGAATCAGAAGCAGGCTCCAGGCTCCATGCTGTCAGCACAGAATTCGAGGCAGGACTTGAATCCACAAACAGTGAGATCACGACCTGACCCCAAGTTGGACACTGAACCGACTGAGCCACCCAGGCCTACTTTACCTATATTTCTAAGTTTTCCCAACTAACATATTAGTTTTATAATAAAAAATACTTGTAAAAATGACTAATTACACAGGAAAATGATACGCAATTGGAACAATCAGGCAATGGAGAGCTTTATAAGATATGATTAAAAATAGTATTTCCATTCATAGTAAAAATGGACTAGAGAAAAATACTTCAAATACGTGTTCAATAATCATTCAATCTGTATTTATTAAGCACCTATTTCATACCAAACGCTACTCTTTTCTCTGAGCATAGAGTGACCAAGCAAGGTATTTCCATATGCTATGAAGAGAATGTAACAGGCGTATGGGGAGGAAGGTAAGTGGGAGGGATGAGGCTACGTTAGACCGTGCAGTTAGGGATTCTGCTTTGAGGAACGACATCTGGGATGGAACCTACATAGCGAGAAAGGCAGCCTGGGAAGGTGTAAGGCCACAGAGATATAAGAATAATGAGGGCAAAGAACCGTGCTTTGAGTTAGCCTTTTTAGAGCTGGGACACGGAGCAAGAAGGTGGGGAGGCCAGTACAAGACATGTTCAGAGCAGTAGGCAAGGGTCAGATAGTGCAAGGCCAGGGTGCTGAGTCTGCATTTTCTTTTCTTTTCTTTTTTTCCTTTCCTTTCCTTTTTCTTTCCTATTCTTTTCTTCTTTCTTCATTTCTTTTTTTTTTCTTTTCTTTTCGTTCTTTATTTTTTTTAACATTTATTTATGTTGAGGGAGAGTGTGCACACAAACAGGGGAGGGGCAGAGAGAGAGGGAAAAAGAGAATCCATGGGGCTGGATCCCACAAACCGTGAGATCATGACCTGAGCTAAAATCAAGAGTAGAAGCTTAACTGACAGAGCCACCCAGATGCCCCTCCATTTTATTATGTTTTTAAATTGTTTCCTAAAGTTTATTTATTTATTTACTGAGAGAGTAGGGGAGGGATGGAGGGAGGGAGGGAGAGGATCCCAAGCAGGCTCCATGCTGCCAGTAGAGAGCTCATATGGGGCTTGAACCCACAAAATGCAAGATTGTGACTTGAGTGAAACCAAGAGTTGGATGTTCAACTGAATGAGCCACCCAGGCATCCTCCTGCATTGTATTTTAATTAATGAGAATTCATTGTAAAACCTTAAGCAGGGTTATGACATCATCTGAGTACCTGTTGATGGAGTAGAGGCAAAGTTGGGGGGAAGAAGAGACCTCAATCCTGACCTCAACACGTGGCACTACAGCCAGACGGTGGTGCCATACTGTGATGATCACTACAAGTGAGACACATGTCAGGATGGTACAGTGTGGATCTAAAGAACGACCTATTCATTCTGGCCATGTCGTGTTGGACACACCATGCGAAGTGCCTGGGAGGGAGTTGGCATCCGAAGCTCAATGAAGAGGGTAAGACTGGTGGAAAACAGGAATTACTGGTGTGTGGATGGTGCTAAAACCATAGTTCTGAATGCAGTCACATAAAGAAGTGAGTGAAAATAGAGAGTATTTGAGAAGAATGGATCCTGTCCAAATGAACAGGTAGAGCAGAGAACATAAAAATAGCTGATGAGTTATCAAGAAGACTAGGAGGAAATGATATCTTGCAAGATGGCACAAAAGACCATTTCAAGGAGAAGGAATCAATGTGTCAAAGGCTGCACAGAAAATTAACCATTGGATTTGCGACATTGAGGTCATGGGTGACCTGGACAATAGCAGTGTTAATACAGTGATGAAGCAGTAAGGTCCATTTGGAGCAGTAGGATGAGGAAAGAATGGGAGAGAAGGGAGCAGAAGGGCAAATACAGAAAATTCAATTATATGAAAGTCAGCGAAGTAATAGTAGTTGAAAGGGAATGTAGAGCTTCACTAAAGCAAGGAGGTATGAGAAAGCTGACCGAAGGGGAAGGGATTAGACACAGGGCTCACTCAAGTGGCTGGGTGGCCCCTCATTCATTGTAACACAAGGGAAGTCGGCACAGCGGGACAGATGCAGGTCATCTGCTCAACATCGTAGGGGATCAGTGGGCGAGCTTCCATCTTCTCTCCTTCTGCTCTCAGCCATAGTTCTCTCTGATGGGCTGGATTATTGGTGAATTTTATTTCAGTGTTACAATACTTCTTTTTTCTATTTTCCCAAGTTTCTATAATGAATGTACATTCCATTCAGAATAAGAACAAACATTATTTGTAGACCAAATATTGAATGAAGCTTAAATGTCCACTGGGAACATCTGAAGACTTTAAAAGGTAGTAATGTTATGTAAGAGATTTATTTGAACATACAATAAAAGAAGGAAACATTTTTGTGGCATAATGTCTGCACTGTTCCAACACTGCAGCTGTCTTGATCTATTTCTTTCTCTGCGTTGTGACTGGGGCAAGGGCTTGAGAAAATGTACCAGCATTGTGATTCTGGAACTCAACCAGAAAACAGGACTTTTCTTTGTGGCTAACTCAAGTTGAACATAAAAATGTCACATATACAAAAAAAATAGGTCTATGTTATCCCAAACCCTGTCTGCCTGGTCACATTTTTTTTTTTTTTAACAAAACCACATCTTGTTGCTTTTCATCCACTTCTGCCTCAGGCAAAGGCATTTTATGATGTCATGAAACAGAGTTTATTGGTATAGACTCTATTTCCTTTTAATTTTTTTTTTTAGATGAAATACTGATGCAGTTTTCCTCATTGGCTTCAGAATCCAAGTGGACCCAATTTGGGATTTTACAAAAGCACCAAAAATCAATGCAGAGAAGATGAAGGTGGAATTGCCAATGGATATAGCTTATTGACTGATCAGCGGAGAGTGGCTGAGAGGTTTGGCCATTACTTGCTTGTGAGTATCTGTCACCTTATTCCTGCCATGGAAAGAAAGTGGCTGGACACCCGCTGAAATTTGCCTTTTCACATTTATTAGAGACCTTCAATCTTTAAGGCAGTTTAAAATCTGGTATACCACAAGGCAGTGGATATTACTGACGGCAGCCACAAGAATTATCAGTAATCTTTTCAGTTGGGTAAGAAATTATTTTTCTCAGTTTTAAAAGACTCATTTGGAGGAGTACAATTGCACAGGTGCTTTTCAGATGTATTTTCCACAACAGTTTTCTAAACTTCACTTTAGTTGGCTGCAGTTGTTAGAAATTTTAATGAGAGGAAACCCTGGTTGGTCAAACAAGTCATTTCCTCAGTGAACACAGGATACTGAATTGTAAACAGGGTGGGTCTTCTGGGGAAAGGCAGCGACTTACAGAAAATCAACAGCCCCTTTCCTTCTTTCTCTCCTTCCTTATATTCTTTCCCACCCTCCTTTCATGTGCTAAGATGATTTTTTTCCTTTTGGTATTTTATTCCCCATTAATGTGAATTTCCTGTTATAAAAAAAAAAAAAAGCATCTTAAGGGGAAGCTGCCTGTAACCAGGTATGAGGGTTCTAAAGACCCGCCTTCGCCTCCTCCAGTTTGCAATGGACTAGTCTCAGGATTCTCTTTTATTCTATGCAGAAGTTCTCACTAAGCTGGCGTGCGGGTCTGTGTGTGTGAGAGGCGAGTTCCCGTGGGGTTTGCATGCGTGACCGCCTACCACTGCCCCAACCTTCAGAATGACTGATGGGCTTCCCCTGGCCCCCCTTCCTTGCACAGCAAGGGAAAACTTACTGATATTTACAGTGATGAAAACAAAGATGAAACATGGCAGTTTTCATCTAGAGCCAATTCACAATTATCCACTTATAAGCCTGTGGATCTTCCAGGGCCAATTTTCAATTCTAGAAAGGTTTCTTGTGATACCTCCCATCCTTTAGGGTCACTTTCCCTTCATTAGTCAGTTGCTGCTCAGGGAATACCAACTACATTTAATATCAGATTAAGCAAAATACCCAGGAAGATGAATCAGCAGGAGAAATCATGCTGCATACAAAACACAAGAAGGAGTATTTTTGGTGTATCCCATTGTTTGTAATATCAGCACCGCTGTTTTGTAACTGAGCAATGTCTTAGAGGCATTTTAATACACTCTAAAAATTTTATGTGTATATCTAATTCAGAGAAATGGGTTTGGCTATTTCAAGTATTCTATGATTAATTATCTAATTGATAAATGATTCAAGGGAAACCTATTCTTCCCCTTGCCCAGTGGTCCTTGTTTATTTGTTTCAGCAGATATTAGCCTCACCATGGGCAATAAGAAAGAAATAAGGAAGGGAAGATTAAAACAGTTCATTTTGTTGCTTGCTAGGTTTTTGATAGAATTCTGGTAAATGCAACACTGGACTAGAAAATGGACTAAAATAAGATTTCCCCATGTTTTACGTTGAAACATTTATTCATGTGTTCCTTGGCCTTCACCATGTGGATAATCACGAGCTAGCTAATATGAAGGCAGCTATGAACATCAGTACATTTTCAGGGAACAAGAAATCAGGATGGAATGAAAGGAAATGGCTAATGAGCTCAATTTTAACAATTATAATTTGTTGGGAAAGAAATTCAATTTGCTTTGACCTCTGATAGCACTTACATTTGTATCACAAAGTTGGCACTTAGCATGCATGGGTTTGTGCCATTATTATTGTTAGTAATAATAACAGTTGGCATTTATTGCTCTTTTACTGAGTTCTGGGCTATGCAAGGCACCTTACGATGTTTCTAATCCTTATAGCAACCCTTCTAAGATTGTCATTTTCACTTTACTGACAAGAAAATAAAGGCTTAGGACCACAAAGTCTGTTGGGTCAGTGGTAGCATAAGGTTTGGACCCAAGACCAGCTGACCCTCAAATTCTCTCCACGAAGGGGTGTCTGGATGGCTCAGTCAGTTAAGCATCTGACTTCTGCTCAGGGCATGATCTCGCAGTTTGTGAGCCCCACATCTGGCTGTGGGCTGACAGCTTGGAGCCTGGAGCCTGCTTCAGATTTTGTGTCCACTCCCCACCCCCACCCCCACCTTCCCCTGTTTGCACTCTGTCTCCTCTCTCTCAAAAATAAACACTAAAAAAAGCTTAAAGGGGGGAGGGTCTCCACACAGCTTTCTCAATGTCAGGTGTCACAGTTTACATGCCTCATTCTCTTTCCTAACGAGACTCTAAGTGTCCAATGGATGGCGGAAGAGGAGTTCCTAGGGGTACAAGGACCCAGACGTTCCACACCTTTGCATCTTTCATTGTTTCCCGTGCAATGCTCCATAAGCAGTATCGACTGTGTCTCCAGTTTGGTTGGGGATTTCTGTTTGTTTTAGCATCATTTTTGTTTGTACAGAAAGGCCAGCTGCAGCCATGCAGTGGCTGTGTGAGCATAAATTATTTTTTTAAGTGAGTCTCAACCGTGTGCTGTCACTTGTAAATGGGTAGTATACATACAGATCCAACCCAGGGGTTCCCGGGAAGGAGACACAGGGGTGTAAGCAGCAGCATCCCAGCGATCCCTGAGTTCTGCTGCCAACATGGCGACTGTGGGCAGTGTCTTGCTCTACCCTAAAGATGGACTGGTCAGGATGACAGGCGTCACAATCTGTCACTGCAAGTGGAAGTGGCATCTTGCCAGCTTGAAATGCAGGGGTCACTCTGAGTCCGGTACAGAATAGAAAGCAAATGTTAACCTACCAGCGTGTCAAATCTCAAAAGTGAAAAAACAGTGTAGTTCCTGGCTGGATTACTCTGTGCCTCAAAAATTGAGAACAAGTGGGTAGAGCCAAAAAACTAAATAAATAAATAAAATTGTGCCTTCACTTATTTAAAAAAATGGTAACAGTTGTCTGAATAGTCGTGTTAATTTATTCAATGATACTTAATCAGCACACAACAGGCGCTCTTGTACAAAGTCTACTTCAGAGGCAGCCATTGCTTACACAAGGGTCAACACCCAACTCAATGAATGCGTATTTACCTTAACTCATGGATCAATGAAAGGAGGGCTGTTTCTCTGAAATGAAACATATAATCTTGGAAGCTTTTGGAAATGATCACATAGAAAGGGTCACTCTAGAAAGCTTTCTTCCAAAAAATATTAAAAATGATAAATGGGCCATCCATCAGTTTGGGCATTTGTACCCCTCCGGCATTATTCAAGAAAGAGATGGAGACAGAATATTCCCAAGCTTTGATTTTTAGTAGAAAAAAAAAAAAAGAGCATTCTCTCCGTTTTTTAGTAGACAAAGGATTGTGCGTCAGCCTGGAGCCCTCCTGTTCTGCTCTCGCTGCACCACTGGTTTCCTAAGTGACCTTGGGTAAAGCACTTGACCTTCTTGCATTTTAGTGTGTCCAACAGTGAAATAAGAAAGATAATGACAACAACAATAATAAGGCTTAGCACCTACATACCTCACTGAAGTGTTTAATGAATTCATCATATTGGGCTTGAAAGGGACGTTTATTCTTTAAAAGCATTTGACAATAGTTTGCAAATTTCCACATTAATGTAACATATGTGGTCCATAGAATTACCAGAGAGGTTTTGCCTGGTAAGTGTGCACAGATTATTTTGTAGGTTAGTAACATTAAAAGAAATACAATTGCTTTTGCCATTAACCCCAGGGAGATGGGGTGAGGGAGGGGAAGCAATTTTAAAACATAGTAGCCAGTTTGGGAAAAAATTATAAAAGTATCCAAGTGAAAGATTAGCCTCTGACAGTTTCAATGGGAGTTCTGAGAATAGGTAATGGGTCATCAGTGAGGTAGATAATTTCTTCCTTTTATTGTAGAAGTTTGTTCTTTGTCCCAATCCCACCCCTTAACACTATCGCCATGCCCTCTTCTCTCACTCTCCAACATTTCACATCTTTCTCTCCCAACAAAGATGCAACTTCTTCTTTTTTTTAGGTTTATTTTGAGAGAGAGCGAGAGAGAGAGAGAGAGAGAGAGAGAGAGAGAGCGAGCAAGCAGGACAGGGACAGAGAAAGAAGGAGAGAGAGAATCCCAAGGAAGCATCACACTGTCAATGCAGAGCCCAATGCAGTGCTCAAATTCAGGAACATTGAGATCATGACTTAAGCCAAAGTCAGATGCTTAACTGACTGAGCCACCCAGGTGTCCCAAAGATGCAATTTCTAAGCAGACTTTACAGTTTATAACTTGCTTCTATCACTGTAACACAAAGAGAAAAGTCTTAACTACTAAATATGGCCCTAATATGTCTTATTAGATCATAGAATACATTTTTACCTGTAACGAACTTTATGCCAACACATGACCCTGTCAGACTGTCAGTACAGGTGCCAACCTGGGGGGGAGCCATTTCCTGAGAACTAACGTGAGCCAAGAACAGCGCTCCCAGTTCCAGAACCATACAAGTAATGATGCTAATTGGTTTTGAAACAGTCTAGATATTCATCCTGGAGCAAGGTTTCAAAAGTACATTGTCACCAATACATACTACTTGGATTCAACACATGTGACTTCATAATCACTTCAGGTGCTATATCCTTCATCATGAACATGGAAGTCATGGGCAAAAAAACCCCGCCCTAATGGGAACCTGTTTAGTTTATGTGGCTCCTACACTATCCTTTATCTGTTGGGTTTACTTCCCTTTTGCTCCATCTCTCATGCATGATCTGCACAATATCATTTAAAGACACCCATCTGTTGTTCCTTACACAAACAGATCTGCCAGCAAGTTTGTTGAATCCTGATTGGCTCCTTGCTGTGGAAGGTTTTGTGGTATGTCATCAAGTGGCTGTGACTGACACCCACATCGTAACTGGTGTACAGAAGTCACTGAACAATGTCAACAGGACCTGAACGCTAACCATCGGGAGGGAGGTCTAGGATACTACTGTTCCACCATAAAGAATTGCTTTGCAAAGCTGACACTTTTTTCTATTTCTAGAGCCAAAGAATCTCTTTGATGGAGCACTAACCTAGAAGTCAGGAGACCTATATTCTAGCCCCAGGGCTGCCCAGGGGCAGAAGCAAGCACTAGACAAGGTACTTCAGTTCCCTAAGCCAATGTTCCTTCAAAGGGGTTGAACTTAATGATCTCTTAGCTCCCCATGAATCTTCAAAGAGATATATAATAATATGATTCCATGATGTTTCATACTATGTGTATTTAAAAGCTGAAGTGTCTGGGTGGCTCAGTCGGCTAAGCATCCGGCTTCGGCTCAGGTCATGATCTCATGGTTCATGAGTTTGAGCCCTGAGTCGGGCTCTGTGCTGACAGCTAGCTCAGAGCCTGGAGCCTGCTTCAGATTCTGTATCTCTCTCTCTCTCTCTCTCTCTCTCTCTCTCTCTCTCTCTCTCTCTCTCTCTGACCTGCCCCTGCTCACACTGTCTTTGTCTCTCAAAGATAAATTTTATAAAACATAAAAAATTTTAAATATTTATTTAAAGAATGGAGAAATACGCTGTGCTTTTTTTGAATGAATGATTATGATTTTTCTGTGCAACCTTTGGAGAGCTGGAGTAAAGCATAAACTTTGATTTAGAGATCTACAAAACAAACAAACAAAAACCCAATCCACAGAAATAAGAAAAGGTAACAGACATGAAATTAAAAGCAAGCACCAACTTAAATATGAAACCCAAACTGCTGTTTCCATACCAGAAATTAGAAAGCTGGAGAAACAAATAAAAGAGCCATAGCTAACAAAAAACAAACATAGAAAATAATGGAATAAAGAGGAATCTGTGGGGGACTCAGCCTCTCCTTCCACATCTCTCCTTCCTATTCACTGGTCCCAAACGACTCAAGAATTATTTGGGTGTTTTCCTGTGCGCTGAACAGAGAGAACAGAGCCACAACAGATGTACAAACCAGGAGGGGAATCTGTTCAGAAAACAGATCCCCAACATTTCCATATATTAAAATCTCTGTAATAGACACAATTGTCTGTTAAGAAATTCACTGAGTGTCGTGGGGAAGACCTCAGAGTGCTCTGATGCTGTCACAGTGACTTCAAGGAAGACAACATGGTGACATACAGGAACAGCTCACTTAAGTCGTTTAGAACACTGTAACACAGCTCCTCCCTATCCCCATAAAGGGAAGCAAGCGAGCACGAGCTCTAAGCAGAGAGTTGGGGACTTTAAACATAGTGCACATTCTTATCCCTTTTCTGAGAGAGGCACTAGGACTTGGTGACCATGCTTAGAACCTTAGACAACAATCAGAGAGTGTTAACTTCATCTGTTTCCCATTAGAAAGAGAAATCATTGGGGGGCCTGGGTGGCTCAGTCAGTTAAGCATCTGACTCTGGGTCTCGGCTCAGGTCATGATCTCATGGTTTGTGAGATCAGGCCCCCCTTTGGATTCTGCGGTAACAGCATGGAACCTGCTTGGGATTCTCTCTCTCCCTCTCTGCTCCTCCCTGGCTCTCTCAAACACACACACTCTCTCTCAAAATAAATAAATAAACTTAAAATTGTTTTTTAGAGAAAGAAAAAAACATTATGTTACCATGTCAAAGAGCCTCACGTCCTGTGCAGGAAATCCTGCCAAGGGTCTTCCATAAAGCAATTCAAATACACTGGGCAGGTGGTACTGGTTTACAGTCATAACCCCAGTGCTGGAATTGCTTCCCATGCGGAAAGACAGCAAGGAGGGCAGAGCCCATGGCCTCAAGGGCCACTGTTACCAGTCACAGGACTGGCATTAGTGCCGTCTTTGCGGGCTGCACCTAAGGAAGGTGCCGTGCTAAGCAGCTCCCATTATTTTTCATCATGTACGTCCCATTTTTGCAGATGAAGAAATACTAATTAAGAGCTTGTTAATATCCCTACTTTACAGATGGGTAAATTGAAGGGTGGAAAGGATAAGCAGTTTGGCTGGGGTCTCTTAGGACGCGTCAGAGGTGGGATTTCAAGCCACGCAGTCTGCCTCCAGAGCCCGGCTCGTCCGCTTCCTGTCATCCCCACTCAGTTCTGCCAGGCCCTTCACCTCTGCTCCGAACACTGTTTACACAATCAAAATGAAGTTTACATACTTATCTGTATGTAAGCCATTTCTAGTCGATGTGAACAACTATCCCAATAACATCAAAGTGAGTATTAATTCAAAGAATCCTCTTTTAATAGACAGAACTCACAAAACTATAGATTCACTGGGGTAGGTCATTTGAATTATGTTCTGCAGTCATTTAAGATTTAATTTGAATAAGGGGAGCCTGGGTGGCTCAGTCAGTTAAGCATTCTACTCTTGATTTCGGCTCAGGTCATGATCTCGGGTTTGTGAGATTGAGCCCCACATTGGGCTCTGCATTGACAAAGCTTGCTAGAATTCTCTCTGTCCTTCTCTCCCTCTCTCTCTCTGCCCGCCCCCTGCTCAAATGCTCATACTTTCTCTCTTAAAATAAAGTAATAAACATTTAAGATTTAATTTGAATAAAATTCACCAAACTTACTGTATGGTAGTACTCACAGATGAATAGGATCGCCTAGTGCCAAAATAAATGTTTCTCTGACTGAGATTATGGGTATTCCTTTTCCAATTAATTAGTACAGAATTTTCCATTTTTATTAGCACACTGCACCACTGATGACATGGGCTGGAAGCAAGAAAGCCATATAGCTATGTGACTATGAACTGTCTGTACCTTCAGGGCACTACATTCCAAGGACATCCTTAGACATTTAGTTAGAACATGAAATGAGTGCACCCCATTCTCCCATCCCAAATTCTCCTTGCTCCCCACATTCTTATTCATTGGTAGAAGACAGTGATTGAAAACTCTTGAACTAGGGGATTGCCTGGGAGGCTCAGTCAGTTAAATGTCAGACTTCGGCTCAGGTCATGATCTCATGGTTTCTGAGTTAGAGCCCCGCGTCGGGCTCTGTGCTGACAGCTCAGAGTCTTGGAGCCTGCTTTGGATTCTGTGTCTCCCTCTCTCTCTCTCTGCCCCTCCCTGTTTGCTTGTGAGCTCTCTCTCCCTCTCTCTCTCTTTCTCTCTCTCTCTCTCTCTCTCTGTCAGAAATAAGTAAACATTTTTTAAAAAGTTGAACTAAATCAATGTTGAGATGTAAAAGAAAAAAAGGCTTTCAGTAACAGACATTGTGACTCAAACAGGAAGTCTATTTTCCAAACACATTCGCTCTATTGCCTTGGGACCTTGGAACACAAGTTTATGAACATGAAAATGTTTCTCAGGTCAGTGGATCTTTCCAGGGTGTGGGTCTCCCAGAACCTCTTTACTAAGTTATGTTCTTAGTTTATAATCTCTGGCACTCTGACTTATGGTCGTTTCCCTTCTTTTCATGTTTATTTATTTACTTTGGCAGAAAGAAAGAGAGAGAGAGAGAGAGAGTGAGTGAGCGAGTGAGAGCCAGGAAGGGGCAGAGTAAGAGGGAGAGAAAGAATCCCAAGTAGGATCTACACCTTCAGCTCAGAGCCTGACACAGGGCGGGAACCCACAGACCATGAGATCATCACCTGAGCCAAAATCAGGAGTCAGATGCTTAACCGATAGACACCCCTGTGGCTTCATTTACTAAGATTCTCTGCATCTAGGAAATCATGGTTTATAATAATAATATCTTTCATTTGTATTGTACTTCAGAGTTTTCAAAGCATTTGTTGTGTGATCATAACATTTCAGTTATGGGCATAAAAAGAAACAATGTCCCTTTTAGAGACTGGGGGCAACATAACATCAAAGTGAATGATAATTCAGAGTTATGGTCTTACAGAAACCGAGGAGTTCTGTTCTTACGTGGAGCAACACGTAAGTCCTTTAAACAGTCATACTGGGATTTGCCGGTAAGTACATGGTCATCCCATGACTCGAGCATTAGAGATCGCTTACTACGTGCCAAGTAGTGCTGGGGATCCCGGGTGCCAGGCTCCAAGCCTGGGCTGGGGACAGGAGAAGCCCGTGATGGAACTCAAGGAGTTTTGTAACTTCCCAGCTCATGCTGCTGTACACCGGCGGTTGGGACCGGCGGGGCTCTGGAAGAGGCCAGGCTTCAAGAAACCAGGTGACCTAGAATTAAAATGCTGTCTCAATTGCTGACCAGCCAGGTGACCCTGAGAGTCATTTTACTTTTCTGAGCTTCACTACCTTTATCGATAGCCAATGGGAACAACCTCTCGGGATGAACGTATAGGTAAAATGAGGTAACAGATATAAAGTGTCTGGTGCATGGCTCATTTAATAGAAACTGGATGGAAAGAAGAGATTAGAGGGGAAGAGAAAAAATGATGGCGAGTTCCACCACCTCAATCCCTTGATACTCGATGAGACCAGTGTGACAAGATGTCATACAACAGACCCTAAAGAAGGCTCTTTGCGCCCCAGCACCTCAGACATGCATGCGTGCATGTCATTTATACCTCCCTAATGCAGCAAAGGACCACGTGTCTAAGTGTGGAAGGAAGACACCCCGCCTGCACACGGACCGGTAGAGAGCTGTAGACAAGAGCGTGCAGCTTTGTGAACACCCGGACCTAACAGAGTCCCCACAGAAAGGCAGGCGATCTGCTGTCAGTGAAGATAACCGTGACACCCCAGTTTTGAAAACAGTTGCCCTGCAGACACTACAGAGACCCAGGGGTCCCTTGTGCCACGGGCATTGCATTCCCAGTGACCGATGGGCAGCAAGTGCAGAGTGGCTGCCCTCCAGGAGTCCGGGGTTGGTGCCGCCCCCAGAAGCAGAGGGCACAGGGCTGGAGTCATCTCTTACCTGCAGGCTGCAGGTGGCCCCAGGAAACCTAGGTACCAACTGGAATCCTAGCACTTTCCAACCCAAAACGTGAATGCTTATCTCAAATCCAACATCTGGCTGTAAACTGTGGAGCCGTAAAAATAAGATTGAACAATTAAAACTTCAGGAGGGACTAAGTATGGATTTAGTGATAGATCATTCAGCTCATGATCTTGAGCAAGTAAACTACTTTCTAAATCTACTAGTGGGCTCTAAGCCAAACCCCCACTTACTGCCGGCTCCAAGAGGCAGACCAGGGCACTCTGTCAGGTTTTATGGTAATGCTAAGCAAAAGTGAGGTAGGAAATTGGGTGATCGCTAAACCACGAGGGCATTAGTTACTGGAATTGGTTTGCAAACACTACAAGAGGGGAAGGGTCAAGGTGAGAGAGGTCTGAAAGAGCTGATTTTATTCTTGACACATGGGCTGTACTATCACTGACTTCACTCTGACTGAGGGAGAGAAATGAAAAGAGAACGTTTCTATTTACAGGAACTCCACTAAATTCCCAGTAGAAATTCCATGTGCTCCCTAGAGATCCTCTCAGGCGTGAGGAACAAACGCCTTGGAAGAGCCCAGTGTGCATTTCTGAAGAAAATTTAAGAGCATAATTTACTTCTCTCCCTCAATAAGATGTTCGTTCTTTCTTTCTTTTTCTCTTTCTTTCTTTCTTTCTTCTTTTGTTTTCTTTCTTCTTTCGTTCTTTCTTTTCTTTCTTCCTTCCTTCCTTTTTCTTTCTTTCCTTCTTTCTTTTCCCTTCTTCCTTCCTTCCTTCCTTCCTTCCTTCCTTCCTTCCTTCCTTCCTTCCTTCCTTCTTTCCTTCCTTCCTTCCTTCCCTCCTTCCTTTTTACTTTTTACAGCCATGGGGAAAATTAGTTCATGACTAATGAATGTTTAATATTTGTATAGGATCAATCAGTCATAAGCCTTCCTGCTTTGATTTCATATTTAATCTTCTGGTATTTTGACAGCAATCCCAAAGACAGGGGAAGGAGCACACAGCTCTTTAACTTAGGGTTTATTTTCTCCACTCTCTTCACAGCGTTAAGAGTGCCGGAGATGACGGTAATAGCGTTATCTGATTTGATTTGAGTGGCAATCTTTTCCATTTAATAACTGATGTCAGCTTCTCTGTCATGTTGCCAAGTTTAATTCCCACTTCTACTGCGATTAATACTCTAATGAAGACGCTGTCTGCTTTCAGTGCCAGCACGTACTTGTAAAGCTCTGCTCTTCTGAGCTACAACTGGAGCTTCCCCAGTGAACCATGATAAATCACCCCCAGCTAGAGTGCCCCTCCATTGTAAGACTAAAAAACCACGAAACATTCGCTCTAAATTTTAGTACCCCTTGGTATATTTAACATTATAGTATTACTTTATTTTTCCAGTTTTACTCTATTTTTTTTTTTTTTGCTATCACTTTATTTTAGTACCACTTTATTTTCCAGTGTTTTATTCTCGATTTTGGTAATTCTTCCTAACAACCTCACTAAAGATAAGTCAGTGGTCTGGGTCCTCAGTAAGACCTACAAAGGTTCAGTGACTTCCCCTAAAGCAGAATTATTCAATGCCTTCTGTGAAGAAGCAACTGAAAATTTTGTTTCCTGGTCCACAGCTCCATTAAGATAAAGAGCATTTACAAGCTTCCACATGGAGGAGGGTGAGCAGAACCTGGCTAACAAGAGTGCATCATGTTCCATTTGTTAAAGCGCTTCCAACGTTTTGTACATTTTTCTTCTACCTATGGAACAAGGACTATCAGGGTCCTTTGCAACTCTAGAGAGTCATATTAACCACTTTTCCTCCTGAAATTATTTATCTCAAAGGTTAAAATTAAGGAGAGAAAATCGGTAGAGAATGAAAGTCTGAGTAACTGGAGTGTAGTTAGGAAATCCAAAACATAGCCCGGCTCTCAAAGGTTAGAGCTGCATTAGGAAGGGTTAAATAAGACCCCAAATACCTAGTTTAACAAAGGAAACAAAAAGGCATATAGCACTTCTGGTTCTCTGGGCTAAGAATTCAAGGATGAAGGATACAGGAGCCAATGTCCGCAGGGCACATCTCTGGCCACGCACGGGAGATGCCTCTTGAATTTCCCACCAATAACCACACAAACTTCCCAGGGTGAGGCCGTGAGGCTTGCCACTTCTCCAAACTGCTTCACTCCACTATGGCCGTGAAGAGCACCAACTCATCTCTCCTATACTCCAGGCGCGGCAAGGAGGTGTTTTTCTTTGATCACGCTGTTCAAAGTCATGGTGATCGTTTCCTTCCAGTGATGGTCAAGGTTTGTCCTCTCCAAGAGGTTTTGCACAAACCATTCCAAGCCTTCATCACTCTGCCCCTGAATCGTGGCAGCAGCCTCCTTGCTGGCCTTCCTTCCTCGAACATTCCTCATCTCAGCACCCCTGCAGAGGACTGACCTGCTGCCCAGGACACAGGCACCCCCTTTCCAATACCTGCCCTGCTGCGTATGGTCCACGAGGTACAGCGGTCAGTGGCTGGATCCCCCTTCCGTCCAGGAGGGGCATGGACCTGATCTAGCTTACCTGAACCCAGAGCTCAATTCTAGGGCATTTCCTGGGTTTCTGCGGATTCGATGTAGGCCCAAAGCTTCTGGCTATCAGCTTATTGCCATAAGAAGGGCCCCTCCCTGAAAAAGGAGCTGACACAGAGAATGGCAAGGAGGGGATCCATGAGTAATGACCTTGCTGGAGTCTCTGGATTATCCTTGGACATCAGTGACATAAGCCAATAAATTCTCCTTTTTTGATCTGGCCAGTTTGAATTGGGTTTCTGTCACTTGCAGCTAAAACAATCCTGACTGATGCACACACACCCCCCACATGTCTGACAAGGCATTCTTACTTGAGAACCCTTCTAATGTGCTGTTTGTTCAAGATTCTAGCAGACTTGCCTGCAAAGTACAAACTGGTCTGCTCTTCCTTCCCAAACTCTTCTGTCTTTACAAATGGCTCCCGTTAGAGAGGCCGTTTCTGTCTGCCTTCCCCTCCAGCACCTGGCTCAGTGATTTCCTCAACTTCTCTACTGTCTCCTTTCCCAAATAAAAGTCCTTTTATATCTTTCAGGGCTGTTTTCAGAACTCAACTGATCTCTTCCTACTACTGCCCATTAATACATTCATTCCCTGTACTCACTCATTGGGCACCCAATGATGGATTAAAGGAGATACTGACTCCTCAATTAAATTACAAATTCCTTAATAAGGACCCTAAATTATAAGTGAGTATTCTTAAACCTTTTGAAATTTACACTTATTCTTTTTGATAACTAAAAATTCCACAGATCTCTTAATATTATCTGAAATTTCAAAATGAATTAAATATGGTGACCAAAACCAAGCCCCATGTCTGGTATAATGTTAAATATGCATTTTTAAACTCAACTTGGACAAGAAGTCTGGATTGCCTCCCTGAGACCAGTGCTTCTCAAACTTGCGTGAGACCAGAACCACCAGCAGAGCCTGGGAAAACAGATAGTCAGCTCTCCCCCTAGAGTTTGTTTTTCAGTAGGTCTGGGGTAGGGCACGAGAATGTACACTTCTAATATATTCCCAAGTGACACTGAGGCTCTGGTTTGAGGACCCACTTTGAGAACTTTTGTGCTAGAGGCATGTTTCTTCCTCCCTCCATCTTGTATTTGAAAAGAGCATGGTGGGGGCACCTGGGTGGCTCAGTGAAGTGTCCAACTTCAGCTTAGGTCATCATCTCCCCATGGTTGAGTTTGAGCCCCTGCTTGGGATTCTCTCTCTCTCCTTCTCTCTCTCTGCCCCTCCCCCACTTGTGAGCCCATGCAAGCTTTCTCTCTCTCTCAAAATAAATGGAGGAGGAGGGGAAGGAGAAGGCGTGGAGGAGGAGGAGAAGGAGAAGGAGAAGGAGGAAAAAGAGAAGGAGATGGAGAAGAAAGCATGGTCTGGTCTTTGATGTCTGAATCCAGAACTCCATCTCTGCCTCTTTATGACCATGCAAAGTTATGATCTGTGGCAATAGAGTACAAAGCTCTGAGCATAAACTCTTACACCAAATGGATGACCATCCAGGTCCACCATGTTGCTGGGTAACATGTTGGATAACACTGAGTGGTTAAACTCCTCACTCTCTCTAAGCACCCATCCCAAATATGTATAATGAGACAATTACAGAACCTGTGTTCTTACCTCACAGACAAGGGTCAGAGTGCTTCTCATGAGGCTTAGCACATAGTAAGTGCACAGTAAATTCTGTTAATACTGGGAGAGTTATCAATGCTGCTAACAACAGTAGGTTCATGGTTTTCTAGTTTCCAGCCCAAGATCCTTTTCACTCAGCAGTATCTCTTTCAGAAACTTTTTAACTTCCAACATTTGTTAGGTGAATATACCTTTCACTGCAGTACAGCCTCTAATATTATCCTTTCTCCTATCTCACACTAGTACTCTGTTCTAGTACAATATTTGAAATTGTCTTTCTTTGAATAGCCCAGAACTCTTCCCTTCCATCATAGAATGTACTTTTTCCTTCAACTTAGTTCAATTAAAATGCAATTTTTAGAAAGTCTGTGCATTAAAGAAAATTAGATTCTGGGCCCAAAATAGCCCCGTTTTCTCACCCAGTGACAAATTATTAACAGTCTTCCTACAAAATACATTATGGCTTTCTGTAGACTCTGCCTATGGAATTCTCTACCCCATTAATTTGTGGTAATTTCACAACAACACACAAAAAAGAGGAAAGCCAGATTCATTGTCTTCTGCTCTCTTTCATTTACTTCATGGAGTACAGGCTGGAAACGGGCTCTTCGTGTGGTCACAGAGTTTCTGAAGAGGCATCAACTATGTGCTCGGAAGCTTGACAAGGGGCTGGCCCAGGGTGAGCCAGGGCACAGAAGCATGATGCTCAGGAAAATGGGAGCCAAGAGTCAAGCAATTAACATTGTTTTCATGCTTCACTATAATTAGCCAGATCAAAGGGGACCTTGGTCTACAGATTTCAGCAGTCCTGCATGACTCTCTGAGAACAGTCAGCAAACAGCACTGCAGACCCTCAGTGCGACTCACTGTTCACAAGCAGAATTCATTTTCTTATCAATCACTCCCTTGTGAATCCTTTACCAGCTACTCCCAGTCTGAATTGTTGCACTTGAGACAATGTTCAGGACTCACCCAGCTACTCTTTCCTGAACATTTTCCTGAGTGTTTCCCGTGTCTTGTGGGATTGCTCAAGAACACCTCAAAGCTATCCTGCCAGGTGGGCTTTGTGCCTCCAGGTCACATGACGTGACCAAGCCTCATTTCTAGGAAGTGGCAGGACTTGAACTCAGATCTTCCAAAAAGTCAGTGAATTGTCAACGTTGTTGATCCTTAAAAAAAAATCTTCTGAGCTGCTTATTAAAAACACACATACTACTCAGTGCACCTGGATGGCCTGGTCGATGGAGTGTCAGACTCTTGATTTTGGCTCAGGTCATGATCTCACTTTTCTCAGTTCACTCACTCTTTGTGAGTTCAAGCTCAGCATCCGGCTCTGTGCTGACAGTGTGGAGCCTGCTTGGGATTCTCTGGCTCCCTTTCTCTCTGGCCCTTCCCTGCTCATGGTCTCTTTCTCTTTCTCTCTCTCTCTCTCCAAATAAATAAATAAACACCAAAAAAAGAAAGAAAGAAAAAAATACACATATTACTCTAGTAGGTCTGAAATGAGGCTGGGAAACAGGATCTTTAAGAAGCTCCAAGGGATTCTGACATTCACTGGGGTTTTGTAAACCAATTCCAAAATTTAAGAGAGCGTTTATGGACCATTTATTTCATTCCAACACATTGAAAACAGAAAGTCCACTTCATGGGAGTTTTATACTTCCATGACATGTCAGTCTCTTCTAGTCTTTTCTTCAAAGACCCAGACTCATTTCTCTCATAGTCTATACACATGTCAGTCCTCTGCCCAGAACCCTGAGTGGCTCCCAGTTTCACTCAGCATAATGGCCGGAATCCTTACAATGGCCTACAAGTGCCATATGACCATCCAGTCTTACTTCTTGGAAACTATCACTTCTCTACCTATTCTTCTCTAGACATTATGGCCTCTTGCCATCCCACAAACACTGTAGGAATGCCTGTCTTTGTACCTTTGCCCTTGCTGTTCCCACTGCCTGGAAAACTCTTCCACATGGTCAGCTTCCTCACCTGTCAGAAGTCTCTGCTTCACTGTGGCTCAGTAAGGACTGCCCTGACCTAACACTACTACCATGCCTGTCTCCTGTAACTCCTAATACCCCGGACTTTCTGCCATGTCTTCTTATTGTTGCCCTCTGTCACCTTTACCAAGCCATCTAATTTACTTATGTGCTCATTAGTTAGTCACCGTCTTCTCCTCCTACAGGGTAAACACCATAAGGGGATCTTTGTCTACTGACATAATCCAAGCAGCTAAACACTGCCTGGCATGTAGTAGGTGCTCAATAAATGCATGTCAAAGTAATAAATATAATGGAAACCAAACTTCACACAATAATTATCTTTACTATGTTAGTGCATTCTGAGACAGTCAATCCAATTCTATTCTAATTTATTTTATGAAAGTGTTGGCTACAACTCATGATTTGGTCAGTAAAAAGCACAGACATGTAAAATTTTGTTTCTTGTTTGTCAGTAACTTGCTGGGTACCTATTTAAGTCAGGACGCCAGTTCTCACAATGTACCATTTGACCAGTCAAATACGAAAAGCTTCCTCCAAGGGTTAATGGCCATTATGACGGCTGAAAACCATGACGCAGTCCATGCACCATTTTACAAAATGCTAACTTAGCTTTGAGGATACATGCCTAAGCTATGAAAAATACACAAGTATAGTAGTCAATGCCTCCTTCAGTCAGCAAAAACACCAACATGTTTCAAATTCTACTAATTTAGTTACAGCAGAGAATAATGCTTTCAAATCTATAGTTTAGGGGTGCCTGGGTGGCTCAGTTGGTTAAGCATCCAACTCTTGATTTCAGCTCCGGTCATGATCTCACTGTCTGTGAGATCAGGCCCTGCATTGGGCTCTGCACTGGGTGTGCAGCCTGCTTAAGATTCTCCCTCCCCCTCTCCCTCAGTCCCTTCCCTGTTCATGCTCTCTCTCTCTTTCTCTTTCTCTCTCAAAAAAAAAAATAAATAAATAAAACTATAGTTTAATCACCGCATTTTGTAAATTTTCCTTTCAAAACTGTTGAAGGACAAAATTGGTTTTATTTCAGAAGAATAAATTTGGATGAACAAATTCTGCTCAATGAGATTAACAGACCCAATATTACCACCCATTATTATTTGTAGTTGTATCCTACAGGGTCTTGAGTATTCTGTCATCTTAGTTAGGCTTCGTGTTTCATAATTTACACCGTAAGCATTTCCTCACTGTATTAGTGACCATAACAAAATACCACAGACTGAGTAGGTAAATGAGGGAAACTCATTCTCTTACAACTCTGGAGGCTGAAAGTCCAAGATCAAGGGGCTGGCAGGTTGGATTTCTTCTGCAGTCCCTCCACTCGGCTTTTAGATGGTCCCCTTCTCTCCATGTCTTTATGGGGTTTTCCCTACATGTGACTGTGTCCTAATTCCTCTGCTTATAAGGACACCAAGACATCCCGGATTAGACCCTACCCCCATGTCCTCATTTTAACTTAATTAGTTCTTTGAAACATTTGTTCTGTCTCAAAAACAGTAGTCACATTCTGAGATACTAGAGCTTAGGGCTTCAACATATCAATTTGGGGGAAACACAATTTAGCACACCTACTAATTCTAATGCTTACAACATAATCAGAAATAAGCATATTATTTTATATCTTTATCTGTTGTCATATAAGCAACCTAAAGTTAAAATAAAAATACATGACTTCACATTCAATGTATCCCCAAACAAACAGAAATGAACTAATGACACAAATTAACGAATTAAAATTAATTTTACTACAACTAAGATTTTTTGATTTTCTCATCAATGAGAGAGAATAGAAGAACATCTATTTTCCTCAAATCTTGGGCTTCCTGCCTAGATATTTCACATTAGATTGGTTTACATAGACATCATTTTTTCTCCTAAACAGTCTTCTCAGGACATTTGGTGAAAATAAAAAAAAAGAAAAGAACATCCACCTGAACGAGGATCCAGGAGGAAACAGGAGGCTTAAAATCAACCATATATAGATGCCAAAATACCCCAGGAAACGCTGCTGTCTCCAAGTTGTATTTGGTGGAATCTGAATGGAACCCACTCGTCAGGAGCATTTCAGTGGGATTGAGGACAAACGGTGTGAGAATTCTGTCATGTCAAACATTCCCTGAAGGCCTACTAGGTGCAAGGAGTGGTGCGAGACCCTAGGGGAACTACTGAAGGAAGTGAGGAGCGCTCACAAGGGGAATTAAGGGTTTCGTGGAGATATGAGAGCTGTCCAAAAACTCGACGGCGCTCAGGAAGAAGGATTCAATTTATTCTCAGAACCAGAATGCAGAGTTTGATCAAGTGGTTCAAACTCTGAAAGGCTGCTTCTGGCTACAAGAAAGACAAACTGTCTTTCAGAACAATCTGTGACATGGAGGTAGTGAGTTCCCTGTCGCTGAATATATTCAAACAAAGGCTTGGAGCGCCAGGGAGGGATTCAGGTGTGAGGGAGGCAATAAACAACTCCTTTGATTCTTTCCAAATCTGAGACTGTCCCATCAGGTTCCTTCTCTCTACAAGTTTCTAGTGATGGAATCAACGATAATATCTACTTTTACACGGTGTCTAAATAATATTCTGGCTACAATATAAGTAAGAATATTATCATCTATTCAATGATGCATGACCTACTATCACAAAGGAGTTATCCATAACTTCCTCAGTCCTTATCAGTCACTGAAAAGGATCTGTGACACATTTCTCCCGCTATCCCCTGCCACTAAATTTAGATCACGTCTACGATCAAGACCGACGGTTTTGTCATGAAGGTGACCCAGACAAAATAACTCCAAGTACATCACTGCAGGAAATAGAATTAAAATAACATAGCTTCATTTTACACTGCAGTCTTACACGGTACCTTCATTACAACACCACTTGCTTGGGGACAACATGATGGTTTTCAATATTCAGCACTGGCTTCGTGGGCTTAATATTCCTATTCTGTGACCAGTGAGGCAGTTACTTGTGATTAGGGGGGATAAGGGGCAACCGTAAAATATATTTGGACGGGGGCCTATTGTTACTGCTGCTAATACCTTGGCCAAGTAGCTAATGAGGGTTGAGGATCCCAATGTGCGGTGCTGAACGTGAAGCCCACAACCTTGAGACCCGACCTCAGGGGTGGGAGCACCAAATGGAAGGGGGTAACATCTGTCAAACTTAAGTTCCATCTGATTTCACGCTCCGATGAGCAGTGGAAATCCAAATCACCTAATTTTCTACCCAGCTAGGTTAGTATGATGGTCCACAGTGAGACACATTTCACGATATTTTATTTTATTCTATTCTATTCTATTTTTTGTTCGTCACTTCTAAATTAATAAGAGCCACCACTGTTCAGCAGCTTAATCAACAGAGTTCCATCATTCTGTCAGCCCCTTAGCGGGGGAAGGAAGTGTGGGGAAGAAAGCCTGGCTGGGGGAGGGGAAGGGTGGATGGCAAAGAAGGGAGGAGGTCGGATAGGGATTGAGAGAGAAAGGTGTGGAAAAATAACGTGAGACCTCACGTACAATCTGAAGCTGAGGCAGCCATGTAATTATAAAGCTAGCTTTTCTTTCACTTGACAGCACAAGAAAAGGAGGTGAAGAGAAACTCTTAAATGAAACATGACATTCCCTTATTAAAGTCTGATTTAGATTTTAAATGGCTTAGTGCTTTGCATTTACTTCCTCACTCTGGGCTATCCGAGGAGTAGGTGCTTCGTAGAAAGAGAAACTACAATTTTTATGGAACAGTATATGCTTCTTTCAAAACAAACTTTCTTTATAAACATTTTTTATGCTTGTAAGAGCTTTTTAGATTATCCAAGCGATAGGTGGCCACCTTTTGGTTGGCATCAATGTATTTTAGCTTCCAGGGAAAACACACGGTATGCCTTTTGTTTAAAAATAACATGATGCATAATGTGTGCAATGCATTAAGAATTTATTGGCCGTTTCTGCTTCGGTTCCTCTACTGGAGGGTAGCCCTCGGAAACTGCAAGTCTCTGCGAACAGGGCTCTGTGGCCCACATTAAATTGGAGCATTGCATGCTGGGACCTGGAGCCCCCAGACGGGAGGGCAGCTGCTGTACCTTTCCGGTGTGATGAGCAGTCTGACAAGGGTTTACTTTGCACCTCCCAGCCAAAGATGGACGGACATCCCTGCCTCTTCCCTCCTCCCCACACCCACCTTAACATCCCTCCCATCCCATCTGAAGGGACATTTCTTCCCGATGTGAATATGAAACACTCCAAATTGCTACATCTGCTTGATAAAGATTATCAATAATATTCGTAATAATGCCTGCTATTTACTGAACAGTTTGCATATTGCAAAATATTTTATATACATCTTCTACACATGACATGGATATTATTGGCCTCATTTTATAGAAAAGGAAAGTGAGGCTCAAAGAACGCAATTTACTCACGGGTACATAGCAAGGAAGTGACAGACCCAAGATCCCAGCCCAGGTCTGCGGCCTTCTGCCCAGGTCTTTCCTGCATCCACCCTCCTTTCTCTTGTCCTCCTTTTCCTTTGTCCTTCTCATCCCTTCCCTTCCCTTTCTTTCTTCTTGACATCTTTACTCAGGCATAATAGACATAGAAATACCTGAATTTACTTAACATGTACAGTTTTATCAATTTTGATAAATGTGTGTATGTATACACATACATCACGATCATTAAGATAATAAATATATCCATCAGCCCATCAAGCTTCCTCCTGATCCTTTAGAACTCTTCCCTGCTCCCGTTCCACACTTTCCGAGCACTACTCTGCTTTTATTCACTCCAGATTAGTTTGACTTTTAATTTGATATACATGGAATCATACAGTATACACTCCTTTCCAGTCTAGCTTCCTTCACTTAGCGTAATTATTTTGAAATCGTCCATGCTCTCACATGTATCATAAATCTCTTCCTTTTTATTGCTACTATTCCAGTATATGCATATACCATCATTTGTTTATCCATTCACCTGTTGATGAACCTCTGGGCTGTTTCCACTTCAGGGTTATGACAAACAGAGCTGCTATGAAGATTCACATACAAGTCATTGTATGAATATACGTATTCATTTCTCTTTGGTAAATACCTATGGGTGACATGGCTGGGGAATACAGTATCTGTATTATTAACTTTTTTAAAAAGACTTTTTTTCAGTGTTTATTTATTTTTGAGACAGAGAGATGGAGTGCGAGTGGGAGAAGAACAGAGAGAAGAGACACAGAATCCTAAGCAGGCTCCAGGCTCTGAGCTGTCAGCGCAGAGCCCTACGTGGGACTCATGAACTGTGAGATCATGACCTGAGCCAACGCTGGACGCTTAACTGACTGAGCCGCCCAGGCGTGCCGTGTATGTTTAACTTTTTGAGAAGCTGCCAATTTGTTTTCCCACGTGGTGGTACCATTTTGCGTTGCCAGCAGCACAGTGTGAGAGTTTCAGTTCATCCACATCCTCACTAGCACTGGGTATGTATGGTGAGGCTTCCTTACTCATTCTGATGGGCGCCCAAATGATACATCATTATGGTTTTAATTTACACTGTTCTAATAACAAATGATGTTGAACATCTTTTCATGTGGCTATTTGCTACTTACGTATCTTCTTTGTTTAAACATTTTGCCCACTTTTAATTGCACTGTTTTTTTTCTTATCCTTGAGTTTTGCATGTTTTTAAACATTTTGGATACAAGTCCTTTATTGGATATGCTATTTGCAAATATTTTCTCCCAGTGTTTTTCAAAGAAGAGACGTTCTTAATTTTGGCGAAGTCAGATTTAGTCATGTGTTTACAGATCATGCTTTTGATGCTGTCGCTAAGAAATCTTAGCCTAAAACATAGTTACAAGTATTTCTTCCTGTGTTTTCTCCTGGAGGCTTTATAGTTTTGGGTTTTATATTCAGGAATACAGTATGTTTGGGATTGATTTTGAATATAATATGAAGTGTGAGCTGAAGGTCTTTATTGCATATGTATTTTTTATTTGATCATTTTTATGATCAAATATTTTATTTTATATTTGACTACTTAAAGTGTTTTATTTTTGACTATTTTAAAGCATCTTTCCCTTTCAATTCTATTATCAATTCTTTTGTCTTCAGGAATGCCAAGATGATCAATAAAGAAGAGATTTTAAAATAAAGATAGCATCAACCAGACAAATTTAAAGTAACAAGTAACAAATTCTCAGACATCAAGCAGGTTCCACGAGGGGAACCCACTC
Organism: Suricata suricatta; assembly: GCF_006229205.1. NCBI lineage: Eukaryota > Metazoa > Chordata > Mammalia > Carnivora > Herpestidae > Suricata > Suricata suricatta. The sequence continues at coordinate 61,605,125 of NC_043703.1, read as the reverse complement.
CCTCACAGAGCATCCTGAGAGAAGGCAGAGTCCCCCGACTGCCCATCAGCTGAGGTTCCTGACTGCTCCTCACGGGGGTAAACGTGATGGATAGCACAGTAATTGTGCTTGGTTCTGGCATCCTACACAATCAAAGCACCTCACTGGAGACTGAAAAACTAAAGGTAATATCCATTAAAGGCAGAGTTCAATCTACCAAATTATACATTCTGAGCAGTGCTGATTTATAAGTAACATTTCTCCAGTTTCTTTTATCCTTGTTTTATTTTTCCTTCCACTTTTTAGACCCTTTTTTAGATGACACTTTTTTTTTTTTTTTTTCAGAAATGCTACTTTTGCCCTGGGGCAGACTGAACTGGAAAAGTCTTTAGTAACTGCCAAGAGCACTGCTTTGTCCCTTCCCTGGGGTAGGTCACTAAAGACTCAAAATCTAAAAGAAGCTATTTTTTCTACTGCTCCAGGATTCTATATTTAGCACTGGGGGGTGGAAATGGGGAAGAAGGTAACAAGTTAGGAGTCATAGAATTTAGTTGAAAGTAAGTATTCTTTACAGAAATTGATAACTTTTCTTCATGGGTATAAAAATTTAAGTAAAACAACCAAAAAAAGGCTAGTCAAAGAGAAAAACAGCAATTTAAAATATTCATTTTAAGGGGTACTTGGGTGGCTCAGTTAAGCTCTTGGTGTAGGCTCAGGTCAGGATATAGTTCGTGGGTTTGAGCCCCGCCCTGGGCTTTAAGCAGGCAGCATGAAGCCTGCTTGGGATTTGCCCTTTGTGCCTCTCTCTCTGCCCCTCCCTGCTCACTTTCTCTCAAAAAAGATAAATAAACATTTTTATAAAGTATTCAATTTAAATCTGAAATTAAATTACCGGAACTGGTATCCTTGATTATTATTTTAAAATATTTTCTCCTAAAGTATTTCAAATATACAAAAAATCATGGATATTTGGACAACAAAATGAACATTTCTCTATCCACTTACCAATTTATTACTCAACATTTTACTAAATTTGTTTATTTCTTAATATAATATGATATTATAATAATCATTCTTGATTAAAATCTTACAAATAAGTATAAACTGCAAGCCAAGAAAAATATCCTTCCTCCCACTTTCCACAGGCATTGATAATCAATCATAACACTCTTTGTTCCTAACCTCTATCAATTGATTAAAATTGGTTCAAAAAAAAAGAAAGAAAGGAAATATAATCACCATTCCTGACACATGAATAAAAGGCATAAACAAAGGGTTCCACCTAAAGACAGGGAAAAAATTGAGCTTTCTAGACCAATTAGCTTGACTTTATGAATAATTACAGAAATGCTGCTTTAGGAAAAACGAATAACCTGAAGCCATGTTATTTTCTTTCTGTGAAAAATCCAAAGTATTTAATGAAAAGACAAAGGTTAAAAAAATAATGAGAAACTATATTTGTGTCTGGATTTTAGTACTGCTTAAAAATCAATCACTAATTTAGAGTCTAGTTTTCTCTGGACTGATGGTTATATCAAAAAGGTATTTGCTATCTATTTTTCTGTGTTCCGCACATCGGTGTCAGCCTCATGGAACAAACACAGGCGCAGAACATCCTTGAGAAATGCTCCTTTTTTTTAAATTTTTTAACGTTTTTTATTTATTTTTGAGAGACAGAGAGAGACAGCGTGAGCAGGGGAGGGTCAGAGAGAGGGAGACACAGAATCCGAAGCAGGCTCCAGGCTCTAGGCTCTGAGCTAGCTGTCAGCACAGAGCCTGACACGGGGCTTGAACCCATGAACTGTGAGATCATGACCTGACCTGAAGTCGGATGCTTAACCAACTGAGCCACCTAGGCCCCCTGAGAAATGCTTCTTGATAATACCAATGACTTAGGGTCCCTTCCTGCAGCGTCCATTCTAACTTCCTGTCATTCCTTCACTATTTTCCAGCACTTTCTGGAGCACATACCTGCTAAATTTGTCACCAAGCCCAACCAATGCCTGCAGGTTCTTTGAAAGTTTCTTTCTCCAGACAAAGGGTTCACAGGACTCCCCCTGAGACCACGTACTGATACCAATTGTTTTCCAGCTCAGAAGTGGGATGCATAGTTAAAATGCTTTTTTATTGGAAGACATAAGAAATCCTAAGAACCCATCAAGCTTTAAATACTTATCTATGACTCCAACAACTCCCGATTCTTACTTTCTCCTTCCTGCTCAAGGCCCTCGCTTCATGTAACTTCTCATCTCACCTTAACACATCCGTCTTTGTGACCTTCTGCTTCCCTACCTGAACATCAAGCTGTCCCTTTCATAGTATGTATAATATGAAAGAGAGAAAATCAAGTTCCTCTCTGTCATCAGTTACAAAATGATTAAGCCAATCCTATCCTCCTTCTTTATTTTACTCTGTGAAGTTGCTTTTGGAAAATATTCATATCTTCTGACTGCTCTTTAATGCTAAAGCCAGGTAAGGTGGCTCGACTGGGCTAGGACGTCTGGAATCTGGAAGACGCTACTCTGAAAGAAGTAACGCAGGATCTCTTCTAACAGTTTTGTTCTCAGAACTATTATGAGAATATAATACAGTATCCTATAGTATAGGAATATAATATCCTCATTATTTACTGACCTTGCCCCCCTGGTCCCCATTTCCTTCCTTTGGAAGCTCTAAGGACTTTTTTTTAAAGTAATAGTAAATAAGCTTAAAACTTTACTAACTGGAAACAGTGGTTGGGAGAGTGTTTGTCCTAGATTAGGTTTGTTCCAGTTGGAAGTACAGGGAAAGATACTTTTGCTATTCACGGAATTCTGACCTAAAGTAACTCTTTTCTTCTAATTATTAAGGTAATTTTCTCAGCCCCCATCTCTCTTACTACCAAATTGACATCACCTTCTACAAACAGTCTTGCTTCTCAGTTGTATTTCTATTCTATATCTTCCAGTGGCCTTCTTCATTTGAATCTCTCAAAATCTTTTTTGGAAGTCTTAAGGGCTACAGATAGAGGGGCATCTGGGTGGTCCAGTCAGGTAAGCACCCAATTCTTGATTTCGGCTCAGGGCATGATCTCACAGTCCATGAGTTCGAGCCCCAAGATGGGCTCCACGCTAACAGCACAGAATCCACTTGGGATTCTCTCTCCCTCCCTCTCTGCCCCTTCTCCCCACTTCTCTCTCTGGAAATAAATAAATAAACTTAAAAAATAAAGACAGTTCTGAGAGTAAAGAAGTAAGTGTACATGTTCTCATGTTCTATTGGATACTTAGAAAGCTAGTTCATGGGGAAATGTGAAAATGGGGAAGATAAATGGTACTTAATTGAGGGCCTACGGCACTGTAGAAGCTTTCATGCTACCATATTTATCCTTCACAATAATGCTGTAAAGTATTATTTCCAATTTACAGGTGAGAAACTGAACTTTTAGAGATACTGAATTTCATTGCCCAAGGCAATACATCTTCTAAGTCAAGATCTAAACCCAGGGCTTAGGATCCTGGCCCTTATGATCACAGCATGATGTGACTCTCAATACCTTGGATGCCTTTCTTTAACTGCACTCAGTATTTATTATGTGTTTTATGATCCCTACCAAAGTGGTATATTGTGGGATACATAATATATACAGTTAGTCCCTGCCCTCAACAGCTTTAGTTTCAATATATTCCATTACTTTCAATTAAGAGCCACATAATCATAAAAAGTTGCGGGGAGGGCAAGAGGGCAGCAGAGAGTGAAATATAATCAATATGTTAGAAAAGGAAAGTCTTGATGGATTGATGGAGACATGGGAAACCCCAGGAAAAAAGGGCTAATTAAAGTAAGCCTTCATGGAGCTTAAGATTTTATTTACACTCGCCTTGCCCTTTCACCTTCTTTAATAGATGATCCAGTATTGGGGAGGGGGAGTGGTGTCTCCCAACAGTAACTGGACCTCAATCCTACCATTACACAGATGAAGACCTTCAAGTCAAGAGGAAGCAACTCAATAAAATTTACCCAGCTAAAGAGGATCAAACTTGGACTTTGAACTCCTCCATTGTCCAATTTTATGCCTCTTCCACGTGCTTTAGTGCAAAGCATTCTTAAGGTTCATTCATTCATTCATTCTTCAAACAGTATTAAGTCCCAAGTGTGTTCAGATACTGTGAAGATGCTGGAGAAATAATAGGGAACATGCCAAGTGTGGCCCCCGCCTAGCAGAGCTTATACATGGATATGGGTTCTGCCACCCCCACATAGTTAACAATAAAGTCATAGAATAGAGCTACAGAACATTTATTTCTCCTTCCTTCAGTTTAAATGATGCTTAACTATCTGTGAATCAGTCTATTTTCATATAGATGTTTCCTTTTAACTTTTCTGAGTTCCATGATCACCATCTATGCTCTAAGAAGGCAAGAAAGAACTGTTTAGATCAGTGGTTCTCAAGCATTAGTGTGCATGAACATCACCTGGAAGATTCTTTAAAACACAGATAGCTAGACTCTACCCCAGAGTTTGTGACATAGTACATAAGGGATGGGACCATTTCTGATGAGTGACGTTGATGCTGGTGTGGGTACCACACCTTGAGAACCACTATTTAGATCACCACCAGAATGAAGAGCCTCTTCCACAAGAAACGTAGGACAGAGTAGACGGCTCCTATCACCTCTAACTTGTAGTAATGAGTACTATAATTCTGATTTTACACATGAGGAAGCTGAGGCAAATGAAAAAAGCAATGGCTTGTCCAAGAATGTGTCTCCTGACTAATAAGTCAGATTTCTCCAAGCAAAATCGAAAAGGTGTTACAGAGACTAATACTTAGAGCTTTACACAACATCCAAGGAATGGTCCCCTCTCCCCAACTCTTGTGAACCAGTCAAAAAAAAAATGGGTCCGTCCTGACTCCACTCTCCAACCTGATTCTTGAAGTCCAACAATTAATCTCCATGATCCCTACTCCTGGCTGTGCTGCTTCTCCAGGAAAACTGGGTGATTAGTGAAGGATGTTTTATACCAGTTAGAGACCCACATTCTGGTCCAGCTTTAGACACTAGTATTTAAACTGGTTGAATTAAAGTAAGCAGGATCATTTCCTTCATGTGTGAACTGAACGACTTGGAAACATGACTTCTCAAGTCCCATCAGTGGACTGTGAAGGCACTAGAAATGAAGTAAAAGAAAGGATGGAGCCACAAATGATAAAGTTCAAAGTGCACGGGTGTTTTCTGCAGGCACGGGACAAGAATGTCATCTTCTCCCTGCACCTGCAGACGGGTAGACTGCTAGTCCAGTCAGTCTACTCCCTGTTTACACTGACAAAGGGCATGTGGTCTGGCTTCAACGCTGCCATCCTGGCACGCCGTTTGCACCTGTCACAAATGGGTTTCCCAATAATCTAAGCAGGACCACTGCGTTAAATATGTTCAATGTGAAAGCGAAGCTTACCAAAGACATAAGAGCCACAAAACCTGCCTGAGGAGCTCATTATTATTCAGCGAAGTTACCTGAGTGCCAAGGGACAGGAGGAGGGAAAGGCATACCCCTTTGTCAACCCAGCAGAGCTCCAAAATCCGGCACACGGAGGGAGCAGCAACACATGACAAAATGCAAATGAATTTCTGCGCTTGCACAGAAAAGAAAGAATTTAATATTCCCAAAGCTGAAGAAACCAACCAAGGACACGACTGATGGATATAAAAGTTTTAATTCCAGCCAGCCAAAAAACAAAAGGAACAAAACAGTTAAGTGCTAAAAGAAAAGGACTCTTAGCTCCCACATCATGCCACAGATTAGAAACAAGCTCAAAGAATGTATAAAATGAACATGTGAGTTTTTGAGGCATTTGTAAGAATAGAAAAAGCAATATGTAACTACCAAAGCTGTCCTACACATTGGATTTAGGGCTGTCTGGGCCACTGCTGTTGAACGTCATTCATTTGATCCTGATGGGACTCGAAACCCCTTTCCGTGGCGTGGCTGCACCTCTAACAGCTCTGTCTGCTTCGCCTACAGAGAAGCTTATTCTGTTTTACAGTTTATGGTTTTTCTGACGAAACGCTGTCCCTGCCTGTTAGCTCCACCTACAAAGCAATCCCAAACCGGGGAGGAGCCCTGTTGCCTTCAAGGAGTGATGTGCCCCAAAATTTCTTGAGCCACTTCAGGTTTTGTCCACTTTTCCTCAAGGGTCTGGGATTTTTCCAGAAAGGAAAAGGAAGCTTGAGACACACAAAGCCGAAAGTCAGCATCAGGAAACAAGGTCATGCATTTTACGGCCGGATCCAAACACAATGCTGTGCCAAATTGGCCTTTAGTCACTTGAATGGACATAAAATGTGCCGAGGCTGACACTTTATTTTTACCATTTGCCCTTATAGCAAGATAAAGGCTGTCACCTTTTCCTTCCTGGGAATTTCTCTCCGGCTTAACAGCCTCCTAAATGCTAGCCTTTGTTTGATAATCTTTTGAAGGTAGTGTTTTATATCACTTGTCTCCCTCTCCCATTGATCTCAGCCCTGCTGCCAAGTGCTCCGGAGCAGTCTGTGCTGAGGTAGATGATTAATGGGCTCACTGGTCGCCCCCATACCCCATATTAGCACCAACGTTGTCTTCCTGGCCACACCAACGTGGCAGAGGCGAAGAGGGAAGGCAGGCAGAGATGTACATGGCAGGAATGGCTTAAATAAAAAGCATTATGAATTGAGAGGGGAGACCAAGAATAGAAAACATTTGCTTTCATAAAAAATAATTATAGGAGTGCCTGGGTGGTTCAGTCGGTTGAGCGTCCAACTTTGGCTCAGGTCATGATCTCACGGTTCGTGGGTTCGAGCCCCGCGTCGGGCTCTGTGCTGACAGCTAGCTCAGAGCCTAGAGCCTATTTCGGATCCTGTGTCTCCCTCTCTCTCTGACTCTCCCCTGCTCGTGCTGTCTCTCTCTGTCTTTCAAAAAAAAAAAAAAAACATTGAACAAAGCAAGAGACTATAGATGTTGGAGAGGGTGTGGAGAGACGGGCACCCTCTTACACTG